>NW_023270447.1:59042115-59390674 GCF_011800145.1 Mirounga leonina
TTTATTTATTTATTTATTTATTTATTTATTTATTTATTTATTTATTTTATTTTTAAGAGAGTGGGAGGGGGGCAGAGGGAGAGAGAGAGAATCTTTTTTTTTTTTAAGATTTTATTTATTTATTTGAGAGAGAGAATGAGATAGAGAGCATGAGGGGGGAGGGTCAGAGAGAGAGGCAGACTCCCCGCTGAGCAGGGAGCCTGATGTGGGACTCGATCCCAGGACTCCAGGATCATGACCTGAGCCGAAGGCAGTCGCTCAACCAACTGAGCCACCCAGGCGCCCGAGAGAGAGAATCTTAAGCAGTCTCCATGCCCAGCACAGAGCCAGTCTTGGGGCTTGTTCTCACAACCCTGGAATCATGACCTGAGCCAAAATCAAGAGTCAGATGCTTAACTGACTAAGCCACCCAGGCGCCCCCCAGAAGAATTTTAACTACACATTTAATTTCTTTAATTAATATAGAACTATTCAGGTTACCTATTTAATCTCTGGTGAGTTTTGGTAGTTTGAATTTTTGAGAGATTCATTCATTTAATCCAGTTTGTTGGATTTGTGTGTGTAGAATTATCCCTAATCATTCTTCATAATCCTTTTAATGTCTACATGGTCTGTAGTGATATTACCTCTTTCATTCCTAAAATTGGTAATTTGTGTCTTCTTTTTTTCTTTGTCAGTCTTGGTAGAGGTTTATCTTTTTTTATTAATCTTCTAGAGAACCAGCTTTTGGCTTCAGTGATTTTTCTCTATTGTTTTTGTGTTTCAAACTCTTCAAAAGTTTGGAGATTTTCCCATTATTTATTTTTTTTCATATTTAGTTGAAGTATAGTATATTATTAGTTTCAGGTGTACAACATGGTGATCTGATAATTACATTTGATCTTTCAACAACCTGAGGGTTAGGGGTGTCAACTTTTGCAAAGTCAAAAATCCACTAACAGCTTTTGACTTTTCTAAAACTTAACTAACAATAGCCTATTGTTGACTGCAGGCCTTACTGATAATATAAATAGCCGATTGACATGTATTTTGTATATGTTTTATATTCTGTATCTTACGATAAAGTAAGCTAGAGAAAAGAAGTTATTAAGAAAATTATAAGGAAGAGGGCGCCTGGGTGGCTCAGTCGGTTAAGTGTCTGCCTTTGGCTCAGGTCATGATCCCAGGACCCTGGGATCAAGTCCCACATCAGGCTCCTTGCTCAGCAGAGAGCCTGCATCTCCCTCTACCTGCTGCTTCTGCTTGTGCGCTCTCTCTCTGTGAAATAAATAAATAAAATCTTTTTAAAAAAAGAAAATCATAAGGAAGAGAAAATACATTTATAGTACTGTACTATATTGGTACTGTAAGCTTACATCATCTGTTTACAAAATGAATTGTCTGTCAGTACCTACATCAATGTTGTCTTATATGATACAAAACACTGTAGATATTATTTGTATTAGTCACATAAGACATCAAAAATGGAAAAGGTAATGTGAAAAAGAAATTCATATTTATTGGGGCGCCTGGGTGGCTCAGTCGTTAAGTGTCTGCCTTCGAGTCAGGTCATGGTCCCAGGTCCTGGGATTGAGCCCCACATCGGGCTCCCTGCTCGGCGGGGAGCCTGCTTCTCCCTCTGCCGCTCCCCCTGCTTGTGTTCCTTCTCTCGCTGTGTCTCTGTCAAATAAAGAAATAAAATCTTGAAAAAAAAAGAAATTCATATTTATTTACAAGTATAACAATTCATGTTTGGTAACAAAGAAACAACAATATGATTGCTTTTTATGGTAGCTTAGTGGAATCAACATGATTGCTTCATGGTAGCCTATATGCTAATGAATGAATCATTATAAAATTTTTATGGCATACAGTATTACAGTCATATTCGTAATACAGTATTGGAGACATTGTTATATTTTTAAAAAACTACTTACCTGTGATGATAGGTGATACAGTTTCCCCAATTTGGGGAGGGGGTGGGGAGAGAGGGATCTTTAAACTGTATGTTAATCTTGAAAGCAAAGTTTTAAAACAGTAAGAAAACTAACACATTATTAATTTTTTATTAAATATCACTCACCTTATGCTTGTGTAAGGATAGGCTATTTCCATACAAGTCTTGCACATGGTGTTTGTTCTACATGATGAATACTTAGGCGCTGCTGCCGCTGACACAAAACCATCTCATACAGTTCTTTCTGTACAGTTATTAGATGTTCACACAAAGATACACACATACACAACAGATAAGTTTATTAATTGTACAGCATGATGATTATTTACTGTTCATTAACTGGAATAGTGGATCATCATAAAGGCCTTTATTTTCATCTTCACGTTGAGTAGGCTGAGGAGAAAGAAGAGGAAGGATTGGTCTTGCTGTCTCAGGGGTGTCAGAGGCAGAAGAGGTGAAGGAGGTGGGGAGGCACGAGAGGCAGGCACACTTGGTATAACTTTATAGAAATACATCATAATTTCTCTCTGACTTTTTTGCTTTTACATTTTTCTAAAAATGTATCTATGTAGTACCAATCCTTCTTCCACCATTTGCTTTGTTTCAGTGCTTGTATCATACAAGGGTCCATGATATAAATGAAGTCAAATCTGGCCTTTCAGCCAGATTGTCTAACTTCAGTTTGTTTTCTGGACTCTATTACATCCTCTTCCTCATTGTCTGGCACCGGTTCAGTAGCACTCATCTCCATTAAGTTGTCTTTTGTTAATTCCTCTTGTGTGCTGTCACATAACTCTTGAATTTCTCCAAGAAACATATCTTGAAACCCTTCATCCCCCCACCTTTTTTTTTTTTTTCCATATCCATGATCTCCTTGATTGGCTCTGTTGTAAATCCTGTGAAGTCATGCACAAGATCTGGATGTAGTTTTCTCCAGCAGGAATTTATTTTTGGGGGCTTGATGCCTTTCATGGCTTTTTCTGTAAGAACAATGGCATTTTCAGTGTTGTAATCCTTCCAAACTTTCATGATGTTCTTTCTATTGGGGTCCTCTTCCTTCGTGTTGATAATCTTTTCCATAGGGTGTTGTGCATAATGAATCTTAAAGGTCCTTATGACCCCTGATCTAGATGCTGTATTAGAGATGTTGTGTTTGGAGACAAGTAGACTACTTTGATGCCTTTGGTGTTGAACTCATGGGGTTTGGTTGACCAGGGGCATTGTCCAATATCAGAAGAAATTTAAAAGGCAGTCCCTTACTAGTAAGGTACTTCTTGACTTCAGGGACAAAGCATTGATCCAGAAAAAGGGTTCTTGTTGTCCAGCCTTCTTGTTGAATAACCAAAAGACTGGCAGCTGGTGTTTATCTTTTCCCTTCAAGGCTCAAGGGTTAGGAACTTTATAGATAAGGGCAGTCCTGATCATAAACCTGACTGCATTTGCACAAAACAGTAGAGTCAGCCTATCTCTTCCTGCCTTAAATCCTGGTGTTTGCTTCTCTTTCTAACTTATAAATGTCTTTTGTGGGATTTTTCCCCCCCAGAAAAAGGCACATTGTCTGCATTAAAAACCTGTTCAGGCAGATATCTTTTCTCCTCTGTGATTATTTTAATGGTGTCTGGGAACTTGTCTGCTGCTTCTGTTCTCTTGACATTTTTAGGCAAAACCTCTTTATAAAATCAAACCATCCTTTGCTGACATTAAATTCTCCAGGTTTAGGTCCTTCACCTTCCTTTTGCTTTAAGTTGTCCTATAATGACTTCACTTTTCTGGAATCATATTAGAGACTATAGTTATGCCTTTCCTATAGCATCTTGTACTCACATAAAAGCTGCATTTTCAATATGAGATAAAAATATATTTTGCAAAAAGTGCAGTGTTTTCATACCTGTTGGTATAGCTGCAGCAACAGCTTCATGAATTTCCTTATCTTTTTTTTTTTTTTTTTTTTTTTACTGTGGTCCTTACACTGGATTCATTTATCTTGAAGTGACAGGCAACCGCAGCTGCTGACCTCAGTCTATGTACATATCAGGCAATTCAACTTTTTCTTAAAATGTCATGACTTGGGGCGCCTGGGTGGCACAGTCATTGGGCGTCTGCATTCGGCTCGGGTCATGGTCCTGGGGTCCTGAGATGAAGCCCCGCATCTGGCTCCCTGCTCCGCAGGAAGTCTGCTTCTCCCTCTCCCACTCCCCCTGCTTGTGTTCCTGCTCGTGCTCTCTCTCTGTGTGTCAAATAAATAAATAAAATCTTAAAAAAAAAAAATGTCATGAGTTTTCTCTGCTTCTTGGTCGCACTTCCAGCATCACTAATGGCACTTTATGTGGGTCCCATGGTTTTAACTCAAGTTTTATGATACTGCGCTAAACACAATGAAAAATGTGAGAACCACAAGAGATCACTTTTTACTGCAACACATGCAATTTACTAGAGAAACAAACTGCTCACACTGAGATGATTAGTGTCACATGGTGTTTTAAGTAGGTGCTTGCAACACTTGAACTCACCACAAGAGCGACAGGAGGTGGCTATGAAATTATTACAGTAGCACATATGCACTACAGTTAATTTTATGCAGCTATGATGTAATACGATATCTTTACATTTGCTTGCATTTCTCTCGACTGCAAATGGCACCATGTATAGTCTATAAGTGTGTGCTTAAGTTTTGATAAATTTTAACTTTTTTTCTTTTTTAAAGATTTTTATTTATTTATTTGAGAGAGAGAGAGAGAGCGCACAAGGCGGGGGGAGGGGCGGAGGGAGAGGAAGAAGCAGACTCCCCGCTGAGCAGGGAGCCCGAGATCATGACCCGAGCCGAACACAGGCACTTACTAACTGACTGAACCACCGAGGTGCCCCAGCTTTGATGATTCTTATCACCACTGCTTATTAGCACTTATTGCTGCTGCTGCCTTCATACTGCCACTATAGGATTGCCTGGGGGTTTGGGTATGAGAGAATGGAGAAAAGAAAGAGAAAAAATGGGGGATTTTCACACTCTCCGAGTATTAGGAGTTCCCTTTCCTGTTCTGAGCCAGAAAAAGGGCTTCTCTTGGAGCTGTCTCTAGGTGTACCCCAGTTTTCACTGCTAGATTTTTTTTGATGTGTTAAATTCAGGCTTTAGGATACTAGAGGGGAAAAAAAAAACCCAGATATGTTGGAATTCGGGTCTTCCCCAGTCCTTCTGCTAATAATGACTTTTCAGAGTCCTCAAATACTACTCCATGCATTCTGTTAAGGTTTTGTATTTGCATTCAATAGGAGTGATAGAATGAAGTGTGCTTACCCTATCTTATCCAGCTCCAGAATCCCTATCATTTTGTTTTAACCTATTTATGTCTATATAGTGGGTTTCTTTTTTTTTTTTTTCAAGATTTTATTTATTTATCTGAGACAGAGAGAATGAGAGAGACAGAGAGCACATGAGAGGGGGGAGGGTCAGAGGGAGAAGCAGACTCCCTGCCGAGCAGGGAGCCCGATGCGGGACTCGATCCCGGGACTCCAGGATCATGACCTGAGCCGAAGGCAGTCGCTTAACCAACTGAGCCACCCAGGCGCCCTATATAGTGGGTTTCTTGAAGGCAGCATATGGTTGTGTCTTACTTTCTTATCCAACCTGATAATCTGTGCCTTTTTAGTAGGATATTTAGACCATTTACTGAATATTGTTGATACAGTTGTGATCAAATCCACCAAGTACTATTTGTTTTCTGTTTGTCTCGTCTGTATTTTGTTCTCTTTTTCTTATTTTTCTGCCTTCTTTTTGGATTACATATCTTTTATGTTTCCATTTTATCTCCTTTTTTTGTTTATTAGCCTGTAATTCCTTGTGTGCCTGTTTGAGGGTGTATAGTATACACCAGAGACCAACAAACTTTTTCTATAAAGGTCCATATAGTAAATATTTTAGATTTGGTGCACTATACTATCTTTGTCATAACTATTTGATTGCCATTTTTGTACAAAAGCAGTCAGGCACAATATGTAAATGAATGACTCTGGCTGTGTTCCAATAAAACTTTTTTTTTTTTAAGATTTTATTTATTTATTTGTCAGAGAGAAAGAGAGCACAAGCAGGGGGAGCAGCAGGCAGAGCAGGCAAGGGAGAAGCAGGCTCCCAAATGAGCAAGAAGCCCAGCGCGGGACTTGATCCTGGGATCGTGACCTGAGCCAAAGGCAGACGCTTAACCGAATGAGCTACCCAGGCTTCCCTCCAATAAAACTTTATTTATGAAAACAGGGAGCAGGCCAGATTTGGTCTGCAAATTATAGTTTGCCAACATCTGGTCATATCTTCAATTTAACACAGTCTACTTTCAAATGATATTATACTACTTCACTTATAGTATTATAACGTTTCTACAATACACTTCCATTTCTGGAGCCTGGGTGGCTCAGTCTGTTAAACTTATGCCTTTGGCTCAGGTCATGATCCCTGGGTGCTGGGATCAAACCCTGTGTCCTTGGGCTCCCTGCTCGGCGGGGAGCCTGCTTCTCCCCCCCGCTCGTGCTTGCTCTTTCTCTCTTTCTCTCAAATAAATAAATTAAATCTTTAAAAGAAATATATTTCCATTTCTTCCCTACCAGCCTTTGCACTCTTGTTTTCTTATATTTCACATATGATAAATTTTTGTTATTGTTTCTACTTTGAACAATTATATTTTCTGGGATCATGGGACCCCTGAGATCATAACCTGAGCCAAAGGCAGATGCTTAACTGACTGAGCCACCCAGGTGCCCCTATTTTCAGGAGATTTAAATAAAAAATGAAATCTTTTAAATTTATCTACATTGTTACAGTTTCCAGTGCACTTTGTTTTTTTGTGTGTGTAAATGCAGGTTTCCATATGCTATAATTTTCCGTCTGCCTAAGGACTTCATTTAAAATTTCTGCTGCTACTGAATTCTTTCAGCTTTTTTAAGGCTGTGAAAGTATTTCACTTTTATTTATTTATTTTTTAAAGGTTTTATTTTATCTTTAGAGAGAGAACGCTTGAGTGGGAAGAAGGAGAGGGAGAAAGAGAATCCCAAGCAGGCTCCATGCTCAGTGTGGAACCTGACGCAGGACTTGATCCCATAACCCTGAGATCATGACCTGAGCCAAAATTAAGACTTGGATGCTCAACCGACTGAGCCACCCAGGAGCCCCTCACTTTTGTTTTTAGAAAGATATTTTTTGTTAGGTATAGAATTTAAGTTGACTCCCCCCTGCCCACCACCACTTTCAGTACTATAAAGATGTTTCTCCATTCTCTTCTGGCATGCATTGTTTCTGTCAAGAAAGCTGCTGTCATTTTTATCTTTATTCTTCTGTATGTAATATTTCTTTATTTCGCTGGCTCTTGTTAAGATTCTCTCTCTCAGTAAAAATAACAGCTTTATTGAGATATAATTCAAATACCATAAAATTCACCTTTTTAAAGTGTATACTTTTGTGGGTTTTAGTGTATTCACAAAGATGTACAACCATCATCACTAATTTTAGAACTTTTTCACTCAAAAATGAAACCCGGTGCCTATAAGCAGTTACTCTCAATACTCCCCCACTGGCTACCACTAATCTAATTTCTGTCTCTATGGATTTGTCTTTTCTAGACATGTGATGTTTATGGAGTGATACAATATGTGTAGTCTTTTGTGATGGACTTCTTTTACTTGGCACAATGTTTTCAAGTTTCATTCATGTTATAGCAGTACTTTATTCCTTTTTCGTGCCAAATATTCCATTCTATGAATAGATCACATTTGTTTATTCAGCTCATGAACATTTAGCTTGTAGCCATTTCTTGGCTCTTATGAATGATAATGCTATGAACACTTGTATATAAGTTTTCAGCTGGACATGTGTTTTCATTTCTCGTGGGTAGATACCTAGGAGTGGAACTGCTGGGTGAATATGATAACTGTGTTTAACATTTTCAGAAGCTGACTGTTTTTGGAAGTGACTACAGCATTTTACATTTCCATCAGCATTTATGAAGTTCCAGTTTCTCCGCATCCTTGTCAATACTCATTATTGGCTGTCTTTTAATATTAGTCATCCTAGAAAAAAAAATTAGTCATCCTGGTGGGTCTGAAGTGGTCTCTTACTGTGATTTTGATTTGTATTTTTCCAATGACTAATGATGTTGAGCATCTTCCCATGTGCTTATTTCTCCAAAGAAGATACACAAATACCTGATAATGTCTATTCAAATCTTTTGCTCATTTTTAACATTGACTTGTCTTTTTTTTAAGATTTTATTTATTTGAGAGAGAGAGAGAGCACAAGCAGGGGGAGGGGCAGAGGGAGAAGAGAGAGAGAATCTCAAGCAGACTCTACACCCAGCATGGAGCCCAAGCGGGGTCAGGACCCTGAGATCATGACCTGAGATAAAATCAAGAGTAGGACATAAACTGACTAAGCCACCCAGGTGTCCCAACATTGATTTCTCTTTTTATTGTTGAGCTGTAAGAGTTCTTTATCTATTCTGGGTACATTTCCCTATCAGATATATGATTTACAAAAAATTTTTCCATTCTGTGCATTGTCTTTTCACTTTCTTAATGGTATCCTTTGAAGTCAAAAAGATTTTAATTTTGATGAAGTCCATTTACTTATTTTTTTTCTTTTGTTGCTTTTGCTCTTGGTGTCATATCTAAGATATTATTGCCTAACCCAAGGTCACAGAGACTCCTTTGTTTTCCTTAAGAGTGGTGTAGTTTTAGCTCTTGCATTTAAGTCTATGGTCCATTTTGAGTTAATTTTGGTGTATGGCATGAGGATGTAGTTTAACTTTATTCTTTTGCATGTGAATATCCAGTTTTCCCAGTACCATTTGTAGAAAAAGATGATTTTTTTTCCACATTGAATTGTCTTGGCACCCTTGTTGAAAATCAGTTTACCATAAATGTAAGAGTTGATTTCTATGCTCTCAATTCTATTCTATTTAAATATATGCCTTTATATATTTATATATACTGTCTTTATGTCAGTATCACACTGTCTTGATTATTATAGCTATATAGTAAATTTTGAAATTGAGAAATGTGAGTTTTCCAATTTTGTTCTTTTTCAAGATTGTTTTGGCTATTGTGGGTGCTTTGCATTTCTATATGAATTTTAAGATCAGTTTGTCAGTTTCTCCAAAAAAGATAGCCAGGATTTTGACAAGTATACAGTGAATATGTAGATCAGTTTGGGTAGTATTGCTATCTTAACAATACAGGATATAAGCAAAAATCCATTTATACTGCCTTCTGTGTTTACCTATATAGTGACTTTTATCAGTGCTCTTTTTCTTGGGTTCATTTGAATTAATATCTGGTGTCCTTTCATTTCAGTTTAAAGGACTCACCTTACTGGTCTTACAGAACAGATTTGCTAGCAGTGAATTCTGTTTTTATTTGTGACTGTCTTAATTTCTCCTTCCTTTTTTTAATTTAAAATTTTTTGATGTGGTAAAATACACATAACATAAAATTTACCATGTAACTATTTTTAAGTATACAGTTTAGTGGTATTAAATACATCCATAATGTTGTATAGCTGCCGCTACCATACATGTCCATAAATCTTTTCAACTTGTAAAACTGAAACCCTATACCCATTAAACAGAGCTGCCCATTTCCACCCGTCTTTCTAGCACCTAGCAACCAGTTTTCTTTCTTTTTTTTTTTTTTTTAAGATTTTGTTTATTTGAGAGAGAGAGTACACCGTGCACAAGCACAAGAAGGGGGGGAGGGGCAAAGGGAAAGGGGGAAGTGGACTCTGCCTAGCAGGAAGTCCAACTTGCGGCTTGATCCCAGGACCCTGAGATCACGACCTGAGCCAAAGGCGGACGCTTAACTGACTGAGCCACCCAGGCGCCCCCACAGTTTTATTTTCTGTCTTTGTGATTTTGAGTACTTTTAGTACTCATATAGGTGAAATCATACAGTATTTGTCTTTTTGTCACTGGCTTATTTAGCATAATGTCTTCAAGCTTCATCCATGTTTTAGCATATTGCAGACTTTCCTTCCTTCTTAAGACTAGTTAATATTCCATTGTATGTATATCTACATTTTGCTTGGTGATTTATTGCTTGATGGACTCTTGGATCATTTCCATGTTTTAGCTATTGTGAATAATACTGCTATGAACATGAGTATACAGATATCCCTTTGAGAAGTAAGTGCTGGATCATACGGTATTTTTTTTTTTTTTTTTGCTGTCTATAACAGACTCATTTTATTTGAGATATAACTTATATAATATACTAGTTTTATTTATAATTTTTTAATTTTTATTTTTTGTTTCAAGTTTTTATTTAAATTCTAGTTAGGTAATATACAGTGCAATATTTATTTTAGGAGTTGAACTCAGTGATTCATCACTTACATGTAACACCCAGTACTCATCACAAGTGCTCTTCTTAATACCCAGTACCCATCCCCCACCCATCTCCCCTCCAGCAGCTCTCAGTTTGTTCTCTATAATTAAGAGTCTTGGGGGAGAAGGGCTCTTCCCTTTGCATCCAGTGGCAGCCATCAGCTCAAAGGTAAGCCAAGATGGGTGCTTACAAGTACATCCAGTAGCTGTGGAGGAAGAAGCCATCCAATGTAATCTGCTTTTCTCTCAGGGTGTGTTGCTGGTAGTATGCCCAGCTCTCTGTGCTCCACAGGGCCCCCTGCCCAACCAAGCCTGATAAAGCACGCAGAGTGTTTTACAAGGTCAAGCAAGGTTATGTCATATATCAGACATGGTGGCCACAAATGCCCAGTTCCTAAGGGTGCTACCTACGGCAAGCCTGTCCATCATGGTGTTAACCAGCTAAAGTTTGCCCCAAGCCTTCAGTCTGTTGCAGAGGAGTGAGCTGGACAGCACTGTGGGGCTCTGAGAGTCTTGAATTTTTACTGGGTTGGTGGAGATTGCATGTACAGATTCTTTGAGGTTATCCTCATTGATCCATCCGTAAAGCTATCAGAAAAATCCTGACACCCAGTGGATCACCAAACGAGTTTACAAGCACAGGGAGATGCGAGGGCTGACATCTGCAGGCTGCAAGAACCATGGCCTTGGAAAGGGTCACACAATTGGTTCTCACTGTGAGACATAAGAGAAGACGCAATACTCTCCAGTTCCACCATTACTGCTGATATGAATAATGTTTGTAAAATCCTTACCTAATAAACAATTTAGGGCAGTATGGTTGCTTCAAAGTAGTCTTTAATTTGTCTGTTAAAATTAGCTGCAGATTGTTCCATGAATGCATTGTCAAATTATGAAAGTTAAAGTGCAATAATGTTTGAAGACTGTAAGTGAAGGTGTATCTTGTTTCTAGTAAGATAAATGCTTTTGTCTTTGCTTTATCTTTTTAGGGAGTTTATATGTCAGTGTTTAAAATGCTGTTTGGTATAATAGGTGTAAAATAAATTTTGTAAAAGTGGAATGCAGAAACTAACCATGTAGATTTGTTGGTGTATGTAATGAAACCTACAGCTTCTTAGGGGTGGTGTAATGCTCTGGTTTACTCTCAACTCGCTATTTTTAGGAGTTTGGGAAGAACAAGCTTTTAAAATTGGATCTTGCTTGGAAATGTGAAGAATATCCTAATCTTTTATCATGATCATATAGAGAATAATGTCAACTAGAAACCACATTTTTAGGTTGAATTCAGTATTTTTCAGGGGTCTTACACTCAATTAAATGATTTCCAGAAAACAGCAGACTGAAAGCCTCTTGAGACCTAAATTCCTTTCCACTCAAAAAGAGATCCTAAACCATATATATTTTGCATGTAGAGGTTGTTCAACTTAAGGAGTAAATGTTTATTAAACTAAAAAAAAGAGTCTTTATGGTTTGCCTCCCTCTCTTTTTTTCTTAAAGATTTATTTGGGAGACAGAGCATGCATGCAAACATAGGGAGGGGCAGAGGGAGAAGGGAGAGAGAGAATTTCAAGCAGACTCCCCTCCCAGATCGGAACCCAACACAGTGTTCAATCTCACAACCTGAGATCATGACATGAGCCAAAATCAAGAGTCAGATGCTTAACCAGCTGAGCCACCCAGGTGCCCCAACTTTCTCTTTCTCCTTTTTACCCCCTTCCCATATGTTCATCTGTTTTGTTTCTTACTTTATTTTTGTTTGTTTCAAGTTGTTTTTTTTTTAAGATTTTATTTATTAGAGAGAGAGTGAGACAGAGAAAGCACAAGAGGGGGGTGGGTCAGAGGGAGAAGCAGACTCCCCACTGAATGGGGAGCCCAATGTGGGACTGGATCCTGGGACTCTGGGATCATGGCCTGAGCCAAAGGCAGACACCTAACTGACTGAGCCACCTGGGCGCCCCTCAAGTTTTTATTTAAATTCTAGTTAGTTAAAATGCAGTGAAATACTGGTTTCAGGAGTAGAACTCAGTGATTCATCACTTACATACAACATCCAGTGCTCATCCCAACAAGTACCCTCCCTAATACCCATCACCCATTTAGGCCATCCCCTGCCCACCTCCCCTCCATCAACCCTCAGTTTGTTCTCTGTAGTTAGGAGTCCCTTATACTTAGCCTCCCTCTCTCTTTTTCCCCCCTTCCCCTGTGTTCATCTGTTTTGTTTCTTAAATTCCACATGAGTGAAATCATACGGTATTTGTCTTTCTCTGACTGACTTATTTCACTTAGCATAACACACTCTAGCTCCATCCATGTAGTTGCAAATGAGAAGATTTCCTTCTTTTTGTTGGCTGAGTAATATTCCATTGTATATATACCACATCTTCTTTATCCATTCATCAGTTGATGGACTTTTGGGCTCTTTCCATAATTTGGCTATTGTTGGTAATGGTGCTATAAACATCAGGTTGCAAACGTCCCTTTGAATCAGTATTTTTGTATCCTTTGGGTAAATACCTAGTAGTATAACTGCTAGGTCATAGGGTAGTTCTAGTTTTAACTTTTTGAGGCACCTCCATACCGTTTTCTAGAGTGGCTGCACCAGTTTGCATTCGCATCAACAGACCAGTTTCTCTGCATCCTCACCAACATCTGTTGTTTCCTGTGTTTTTTTTTTTTTTTAAGATTTTATTTATTTGAGAGAGAGTAATGGGGAGGAACAGAGGGAGAGAAGCAGACTCCCTGCTGAGCAGGAAGCCTGATGCAGGGCTCCATCCCAGGACCCAGAGATAATGACCTGAGCTGAAGGCTTAACTGACTGAGCCACCCAGGCACCCCTCCTGTATTGTTAATTTTAGCCATTCTGACAGGTGTTAGGTGGTATCTCATTGTAGTTTTGATTTGTATTTTCCCTGATGATGAGTGATGTTGAGTATCTTTTCATGTGTCTGTTGGCCAAATGTATGTCTTCTTTGGAAAAATGTCTGTTCATGTCTTCTGCCCATTTCTTAACTGGATTATTTATTTTTTGGGTGTTGGGTTTGATAAGTTCTTTTTTTTTCTTCTTTAGATTTTACTTATTTATTTGACAGAGAGACACAGCGAGAGAGGGAACACAAGCAGGGGGAGTGAGAGAGGGAGAAGCAGGCTTCCCGCGGAGCAGGGAGCCCAAAGTGGGGCTCGATCCCAGGACCCTGGGATCATGACCCGAGCCGAAGGCAGACGCTTAACGACTGAGCCACCCAAGTGCCCCTTGATAAGTTCTTTATAGATTTTGGATACTAACCCTTTATCAGATATGTCATTTGCAAATATCTTCTCCCATTCTGAAGGCTGCCTTTTAGTTTTTTTGGTTGTTTCCTTTGTTGAGCATCTTTTTAGTTTGATATAGTCCCATTTATTTAGTTTTCCTTTTGTTGCCTTTACTTTTGGTATCATATCTGATAAATCATTGCTGACACCATATCTAGGGGCTTACCTTCATGTTTTCTTCTAGGACTTTTATGATTTCAGGTTGTACATTCAAGTCTTCATTTCATTTGAGTTAGTTTTTGTGCATGGTGTAAGATAGTTGTCCAGTTTCATTTTTTTGCATGTGGCTGTTCAGTTTTCCCAGCACAGTTTTTCGCCTTCCTCTCTGATATGGATGCCTTTTATTTCTTTTTCTTGCCTATTTACTCTGTCTCAGACTTCCAGGCTATGACAAATAAGAGTAGCAAGAGTTGGGTATACTTGGGTTGTTCCTGATCCTAGAGGAGAAGCTTTTAGTTTTTCACTTTTGAGGATGATGTTGGCTATGGGCTTGTCATAGATGGCCTTTATTATGTTGAGGTACATTCTCTTTAAATCCATTCTGCTGAGAGTTCTTATCATGAACAGATGTTGAATTTTGTCAAATGCTTTTCTACATCTATTGCAATGATCATATGATTTTTATCCTTCATTTTGTGAATGTGGTGTATCATATTGATTAATTTTTGAATATTGAAACATCCTTGCATCTCTGAAATAAATCCTACTTGATCATGGTGAATGATCCTTTAAATAATTTTAAAATTCAGCATGTTAATATTTTATTGAGGATTTGCATCTATGTTTATCAATGATATTGGTCTCCAATTTTCTTTTTATCATAGTTGTTTTTGGTTTTGGTATTGGTAATGCTATTCCCCTAGCATGAATTTGGAAGCATTCCTTCCTATTCTGTTTTTTGGAATAGTTTAAGAAGTATAGGTATTAACTCTTCTTTAAATGTTTGGTAGAGGGCGCCTGGGTGGCTTCGTCAGTTAAGCATCTGCCTTCTGCTCAGGCCAGGATCCTGGAGTACCGGAATTGAGTTCCACATCAGGGAGTCTGCTTCTCCCTCTGCCCCCCACCCTGCTCTCGTGCTCTCTCTCTCTCAAATAAATAAATAAAATCTTTAAAAAAATAGTAAATGTTTGGTAGAATTCACTTTTGAAGCCATCTGGACTTTTGTTTGTTGGGAGTTTTTTGGTTCAACTTTGTCTCAGTTTTATTACCTAAATTTGTTTGTTTGTAATTTGTTTGTTTAGATTTTCTATGTCTTCCTGAATTTATTCTTGGAAGTTTTTATGTTTGTAGGAAGTTTTCATTCTTCTATTTTGTCTAATTTGTTGGCATATTGTTTTTTTGTAGTAATTTCTTAAAATCCTTTGTGTTGTGTGTTCTTTTTGGAAGGAAGCCATGCTAGGAGTAGGGTAAGAGAAGGCATAGGTTGAGATCAGTAGTACAGATATGTTTAGTATGACGTGAGACATCTAAGTGGAGACAATCAAGCAGGCAGTTAAATACAAGAATTTCAAGTAAAAAAAAAAAAAGAATTTCAAGTTTAGAAACAAGTCCTAAACTATAAATTAAACCACAAATCTGGTTTGGTCAGTATATAACCTTCAGTATAGATTTTGGATACTAACCCTTTATCCGATATGGCATTTACAAATATCTTCTCCCATTCCGTCGGCTGCCTTTTAGTTTTGTTGATTGTTTCCTTTGCTGTGCCGAGGCTTTTTATCTTGATGAAGTCCCAATAGTTCGTTTTTGCTTTCGTTTCCCTTGCCTCAGGAGACGTGTCTAGTAAGAAGTTGCTGTGGCCAACATCAAAGAGGTTGCTGCCCGTTTTCTCCTCTAGGATTTTGATGGTTTCCTGTCTTACATTTAGGTCTTTAATCCATTTTCAATTTACTTTTGTGTACTGTGTAAGAAAGTGGTCCAGTTTCATTCTTCTGCATGTCGCTGTCCAGTTTTCCCAACACCATTTGTCGAAGAGACTTCTTATATTTTTTCCTGCTTTGTGGAAGGTTAGTTGACCATACGTTTGTGGGTCCATTTCTGGTTCTCTATTCTGTTCCATTGATCTATGTGTCTGTTTTTGCCTGCAGCTTCAGTATAAAACACATAATTGAGAGCACAATTGAATAAAACACCTCAACACAGTTGTGTACTTCATCATAAGAAAACTTGCACTGTTGTGATTTGACCTTGGGTTTACTTTGGCAGAACAAGAATTATAACTTTTCTTCTCACTGGTAGGGATGAAAAGCTAAGAGAAAGTATTGCTCTTAGTTGCTCTTATAATACTGAGTCCCACTAGAAGCTGTGTCTATTCTGCTACCAGTTGCTCAGGTTTTGCTTCCTTCCTAGCATCTTTCAGCATTCTGCTTTTTTCCAGTGTAAACCAGAAAGAAAGGAAATGATTCTGTTTACATATGCACTATTTTCCTATGATTATCCTCTGCTGCTTTTTTCCAGTCTGGATGGAAATTCTTTCTTGAATTCTTCTCTGCCACTTCCTGTTCTTTGAGCCTGGAACTGTTATAAAAGCTAATTGGCATCAGACACAAAAGATTATTCATTAACTTTTCTCTAAGACCCACAGCTCCTTCCAAGCCTGATTCTAATTTTTTAAAGGAACTATCTCTTTCTTTTCTTCTGAACTGACATATTAGAATACAGTTGAACAGACCATGCACAATTTTCAAACAATTGCTTTATATGCCATATTTAGTTTGAAAGTTATTTTCCCATAGAAACAATAATATAAATGATGGTTTGGTTTCCCCAGCTAACTCCAACATCTTTTAAACTTGTGTCAAGTGGTATTTCATTTATAATTGACAACAGCTATACCCTTGTTTCTTGGACACATGGACACATTGCCCATAAGTTATTCTAGTATAGCATAGAGACAGGAAACAAGGACTGTACCTACAGTGTCCCAATAATTTAACTTTCTACATTAGTAGCATAGAACCACAGACTGTAGGAGTTAGGAGGGACATTAGAGATAGCATCATCCAAGCTACTTATTTTTTATGAGGGAGAAGACTGAGAGCCTGGGAACTTAAATGACTTTTCCTTAGTGGCATTTTCTCACCTCACATCACTGAAATTTGTGTATATTGATTCACCTGTTTAAAATTCCAGATAAACTCCTTGATATCTATCAAGATTCAGTTCTCCTATAAAACTATGTGTTCACCCTTGACCCTTTGGATATATATAGTTGGACTCTCCAATCTCTTTTCTCTCCATACATTGTATATAATAACTTTCATAGCACTGTTTAGGTACAGTGACCTTGTGCAAGTCACTAAACATCTCAGTACTTCAGTATTTTTATCCATAAAATAATAATACCTACTTCACAGGTGTGTAATGAAAATGAAATGAGTTAATATAGGCAAAGAGCTTATGACAGTGTCTGGTACACAGTAAATTTTATATAATTAATAGATAGTATCATAATGAATTGTGATTTTTGACTTGAATACTTGTTTTCCCTACTGGTCTATGAGCTCATCAGCTCACCAAGGTCAAAAAGATTATATATCACTCATCTTTGGCAGCATTATATAAGTTTTTAACGAAAATTTTTATTTTGAGGGGTGCCTGGGTGGCTCAGTCAGTTAAGCATCTGCTTTCAGCACAGGTCGTGATCAGGGTCCTGGGATCAAGCCCCACTTTGGGCTCCCTGCTCAGTGGGGAGTCTGCTTCTCCCTCTCCCTCTCCCTCTGCTCCTCCCCCCAACTCATGCTCTCTCTTTCTCAAATAAAATCTTAAAAAAAGAAAAGAAAATTTTTACTTTGAAATCATTGTAAGTTTACATGCAGTTGGAAGAAATAATACAGAGATCCCATGTGCCCTTTACCTCATTTCCCCCAGTAATAACACCTTGCAAAACTACAGTACAGTATCACAATGGGGATATTGACATTGATATAGTTAAGATTCAAAACAATTCCATTACCACAAGGATTCTACATATTGACCTTTTACAACCACACTCATTTCTTTCTCATATTCTTCCTCCAACCAACATCTAACTCCTGGCAACCACTAATCTAGTCTCGATTTCTATAATTTTGTTATTTCAAGAATATTATATAAATGGAATAACATAATATGTAACTTTTGCTGATTGTCTCTTTTCACTCAGCATAATTCTCTGGAGATTTATTTCAAGTTGTGTGTTATCATTTTTAAAAATTATTATTGAGTAGCATTTCATGGTATGAGTGTACATACTAAAATCTGACTACACACCCATTGAAAGACATCTGAATTGTTTCTAGTTTTTATTGATTATGAATAAAGCTGCTTTTGAACATTCATGTACAGGTTTTTGTGTAAATATGTTTTCATTTCCCTGGGATAAATGCCCAGGAGAGAGTTGCTGGATCATATGGTAGTTGCATGTTTAGTTTTTGAAGAACTTGCCAAACTGTTTTCCATAGTGCTGTACCATTTTACATACCACCAACAACTTATGAGTGAAAAGACAGAGAAATTTATCCCAAATGAAGGAACAGGAGAAGGCCATGGACAGGGATCAAAGTAAAACAGATATAAGTAACATACCTGATGGACAATTTAAAGCAGTGATCATAAGGATACTCACTGGACTTGAGAACAGAGCAGGAGACATCAGTGAGACCCTTAACACAGAGATAAGGAATAACAGCAGAGATAAAGGACTCAATAACCAAGATGAGAAACATGCTTGATAGAATGAAGAGCAGGCTGGAGAGCAGAGGAATGAATTAGTGACCTAGAAGACAGAGTAAGGGAAAGTAATCAAGCTGAACAAAGGAGAAAAAAAAGAATTATGCAAAACAAGAATATACTTAGGGAACTCAGTGACTCTGTCAAACATAAACATATTCATATTTTAGGAGTCCCAGAAGAAGAGTGAGAAAAGCGGGCAGAAAATATATTTGAAGAAATAATAGCTGAAAACTTGACTAACATGGGGAAGGAAACAGATCTCCAGAAATAGGTGGCACAGAAACTCCCATCAAAATCAACAAAAGCAGATCCACACCAAGACATATTGTAAATAAATTGGCTATATATGGTGATAAAAAATATTAAAGAGCAGCAAGATAAAAGGAGACAGTTACATACAAAGGAAACCCCATAAAGCTATCAGCAGATTTTTCAGCAGAAACTTTCTAAGCCAGAAAGGAGGCATGATATACTCAAAGTGTTGAATGCGAAAAACCTGCAGCCAAGAATACCCTATCTAGCAAGGCTGTCATTCAGAGTAGAAGGAGAGATAAAGAGTTTCCCAAACAAAAACTAAAGGAGTTCGTGACCTCTAAACCAGCCCTGCAAGAAGTATTAAAGGGAACTCTTTGAGTGGAAAGCAAAGACCACAAATGACAGTATGAAGGTAGGAAACACAAAAGCAGTAAAAAGAATTAGTTAAGGAACTCACAAAAGAAAAGAAAGTATGCACCTAAAACATGGGGAGAAAAGGAGTAAAGAATGGGTTCAAACTTAAATGACCATCAATTTAGTAGACTGCTATATGAAGAAGGGGTTATATACAAACTGTATGGTAGTGATTTATCAAAAGCTACTAATAAATATGCAAAGAAGAAAGAGAAAGAAATTCAAATATGTCACTGAAGAAAATCAGCAAACCATGAAAGAGAGGAAGACAAGAAAGGCTCAGAGAAAATCTTCAGAACAACCACAAAACAAATAATAAAATGGCAACAAATACATATCTATCAATAATGACTTTATTTTTTTAAGTAGGCTCCAAGCCTAGCATGGAGCCTAATGGAGGGCCCAAACTCATACCCCAAGACCAAGACCTGAGCTGAGATCAAGAATTGGACACTTAACCTACTGAGCCACCCAGGCACCTCAATCAGTAATTATTTTGAATGTAAATGGACTAAATGCTCCAATCAAAAGACATAGGGTGACAGAGTGGATGAAAAAACAAGACCCATCTATACACTGCCTATAAGAGGCTCATTGTAGACCAAAAAACAGGTGCAGATTGAAAGTGAGGAGATGGAGAAACATCATGCAAATGGATGTCAAAAGAAAGCCAGAGCGGCAGCTTTCCAACCAGGCCCTGGCAGAATGGCTCCTGCGAAGAAGGGTGGTGAGAAGAAGAAGGGCCGTTCTGCCATCAACGAGGTAGTGACCAGAGAATACACCATCAACATTCACAAGTGCATCCATGGAGTGGGTTTCAAGAAGCGTGCCCCTCGGGCACTCAAAGAGATCCGGAAATTTGCCATGAAGGAGATGGGAACTCCAGATGTGCGCATTGACACCAGGCTAAACAAAGCTGTCTGGGCCAAAGGAATAAGGAACGTTCCATACCGTATCCATGTGTGGTTGTCCAGAAAATGTAACGAGGATGAAGATTCACCAAACAGGCTCTACACACTGTTTACCTATGTACCTGTCACCACTTTCAAAAATCTACAGACAGTTAATGTGAATGAGAACTAATCACTGATTGTCAAATAAAGGTATAAAAAAAAAAAAGATATAAAGCCAGAGTGGCAATACTTCTATTGGATGAAATAGACTTTAAAGCAAAGACTGTAACAAGAGGCAAGAAGAACACTATCATAATAAAGGGGACAATCCAACAAGAAGATATAACAATTGTAAATATTTTGGACCCAACATGGGAGCACCCAAATACACAAAACAGTTAAGAACAAACATAAAGAAACTAATTGATAATAATACCATAGCAGTAGAAGACTTTAACACCCCACTTACACCAATGGACAGATCATCTAAACAGAAAATCAACACGGAAACAATGGCTTTGAATGACACAGTGAACCAGATGGATTTAACAGAATATTCAGAACATTCCAGCCCCAAACAGCAGAATACACATTCTTTTCAAGTGCACATGGAACATGCATCTTTTCTGACCATAATGCTATGAAACTAGAAGTCAACCACAAGAAAAAATCTGGAAAGACCACAAATAACATGCTGCTGAACAATGAATAGGTCAACCAGGAAATAAAAGAAGCAATTAAAAAGTACATGGAAACAAATGAAAATGAAAACACAACAGTTCAAAATCTTTGGGACGCAGCAAAAGCAGTTCTCAGAGGAAGTGTATAGCAATACAGGCCTACCTCAAGAAGCAAGAAAAATCTCTAATAAAGAACCTAACCTTACACTGAAAGGAGCTAAAAAAAGAACAACAAATGAAACCTAAAACGAGCCAAAGAAAGGAAATAATAAAGATTAGAGCAGAAATAAATGATATAGAAACTAAAAAACAATAGAACAGATCAATGAAACCAGGAGCTGGTTCTTTGAAAAAAATCAATAAAATTGACAAACCTCTAGCCAGACTTACCAAGAAAAAAAAAGAAAGGGCCCAAATAAATAAAAGCACAAATGAGAGAGGAGAAATAACAACAAACACCATGGAAATAAACTTATAAGAGAGTATTGTGAAAAACTACATGCCAACAAATTGGACAACCTGGAAGAAATGGATAAATTCCAGAAACATATAATCTAACAAAAGTGAAACAGGAAGAAATAGAAAATTTGAACAGACTGATTACAAGTGAAGAAATTAAATAAGTAATCCAAAAACTCCCAACAAACCAAAGTCCAGAACCAGATGGCTTCACAAACAAGTTCTCTCAGACATTTAAGGGGCACCTGGGTGGCTCAGTCAGTTAAGCATCTGCCTTTGGCTCAGGTCCTGATCCTGGGGTCCTGGGATCAAGCCCCACATCGGGCTTCCTGCTCAGCGAGGAGTCTGCTTCTCCCTCTCCCTCTGCTCCTCCCCCTCACTCATGCGCCTGCTCTCTCTCACAATAAATAAATAAAATCTTTTTAAACAACAACAACAAAACATTTAAAGAAGAGCTAATGCCTTTTCTTCTCAAACTATTCTGAAAAATAGAAAAGGAAGGAAAACTTTCAAATTTATTCTGTGAGGCCAGCATTATCCTGACACCAAAACCCTGATACAGACACCACTAGTGGGGCTCCTGGGTGGCTCAGTCGTTAAGCGTCTGCCTTCGGCTCAGGTCATGATCCCAGGGTCCTGGGATCGAGCCCCACATCAGGCTCCCTGCTCTGCGGGAAGCCTGCTTCTCCCTCTCCCACTCCCCCTGCTTGTGTTCCCTCTCTCGCTGTCTCTCTCTGTCAAATAAATAAAATAAAATAAAAAATAAAGACACCACTAGAAAAGAGAACTACAGGGCAATATCCTGCAAAAATCCTCAACAAAATACTAGCAAACCAAATCCAACAATACATTAAAAACACCATTCACCACAATCCAGTGGGATTTCCTCCAGGGTTGCAAAGGTGGTTCAGTATTCACAAATCACTCAACATGATACATCACATCAACAAGAGAAAGACTAGAAACCATATGATCACTTCAATAGATGCAGAAAAAGCATATGACAAAGTACAACATCCATTCATGGAAATGCCCTCAACAAAGTTAGTTTAGAGGGAACATACCTCAACATAATAAATAGCTCAGTATATGGAAAACCCATAGCTAACATTATCCTCAATGGGGAAAACTGAGAGCCTTTCCCCTAAGGTCAGGAACAAGACAGGGATGTTCACTCTCACCATTTCTATTCAACATCATAGTGGAAGTCCTAGCCAGAGCAATCAGACAATAAAAAGAAATCAGAGACATCCAAATCAGTAAGGAGGAGGTGAAACATTCATTGTTTGTTGATGACATGATACTCTTCATATAGAAAACCTGAAAGACTTCCCCCCCAAATTTCTGGAACTGATAAACAGATTCAGTAGAGTTGCAGGATACAAAATTAGTGTACAGAAATCTGTTGCATTTGTGTACACCAGTAATGAAGCAGCAGAAAGAGAAATTAAGAAAACAATCCCATTTACAATTGCACCAAAATAATAAGATACCAAGGAATAGACCTAACCAAAGAGGTGAAAGACCTGTACTCTGAAAACTATAGAACACTTATGAAAGAAACTGAGATGACACAAAGAAATGGAAAGACATTCCATGCTCATGGATCAAAAGAAGGAATTTTGTTAAAATGTCTATACCACCCAAAGCAATCACACATTTAATGCAATCCCTATCAAAATACCACCAGCATTTTTTGCAGAACTAGAACAAACAATCCTAAAATTTGTATGGAACCACAAAAGATCCTGAATAGCCAAAGTAAACTTGAAAAAGAAAAGCAAAGCTGGAGGCATCAGAATTTCAGATTTCAAGTTACAAAGCTGTAGTAATCAAAACCATATGATACTGGTACAAAAATAGATTCATAGACCAAGGAGACAGAATAGAAAACCCAGAAATAAACCCAGAATTATATGGCCAGTGAGTCTTTGACAAAGCAGGAAAGAATATACAATGGGAAAAAGGCAGTCTATTCCACGAAGGGTGTTGGGAAAACTGGATAGCAACATGCAAAAGAATAAAACCAGACCACTCTCTTACATCATGAACAAAAATAAATTCAAAATGGATTAAAGACCTAAATGTGAGACCTGAAACCACAAAAGTCCTGGAAAAGAGCACAGGCACTAATTTCTCAGACATAGACTGTAGCAACACTTCTCTAGATATGTTTCCTGAGGCAAGGGAAATAAAAGTAAAAATAAACTATTGGGACTACATCAAAATAAAAAGCTTCTGCATAGCAAAGGAAACAATCAATAAAACTAAAAGGCAACCAATGGAATGGGAGAATATATTTGCAAAGGACACATCTGATACAGGGTTAGTATCCAAAATATATAAAGAACTTAAAAACTCAACATCTAAGAAAAATAATCCAATTAAAAAATGGGCAGAAGAGCGGCGCCTGGGTGGTTCAGTCGATTGTGTCCCACCCTTGATCTCAGCTCAGTTCTTGATCTCAAGATCACGAGTTCAAGCTCCGTGTTGGACTCCATGCTGGGCATGGAGCCTACTTTTAAAAAATGGGCAGAAGACATAAACATATTTCTCCAAAGAAGACATACAGATGGCCAACAGACACATGAAAAAATGCTCCACATCACTCATCATCAAGGAAATGCAAATGAAAACTATATCACCTCACAACTGTCAGAATGACTAAAATCAAAAACACAAGAAACAAGTGTTGACGAGGATATGGACAAAAAGGAACCCTTGTACGCTGTTGGTAGAAATGCAAACTGGTGCAGCCCCCAGTGGAAAACAGTGTGGAGGTTCCTCAAAATGTTAAAAATAGGATTACCCTATAATCTAGTAATCACACTACTGGGTATTTACTCAAATAATACAGAACACTAATTCAAAGGATACATGTATCCCTATTTTTACAGTAGCACTATTTATAATAGCAAAGATATGGAAGTGGCCCCAGTATCCAATGAGTAATAGATTAATGGATAAAGAAGAAGTGGTATATATATACACACTGGAATATTATTCAGCCATTTAAAAAAATGGATATTTGCCATCTGTAATGATGTGGATGGAGCCAGAGTGTATTATGATAAGCAAAATAAGTCAGGGAAAGAGAAATACTGTATAATTTCACTCTTGTGGAATTTAAGAAATAAAACTGAACATGGGGGAAAAATGAGAGGCAAACCATAAAATAGACTCTTAACTATAGAGAACAAACTGAGGGTTGCTGCAGTAGAGGTGTGTGTCGGGATGGGTGATGGGTATTAAGGAGGGCACCTGTTGTGATGAGCACTGGCTGTTGTATGTAAGTGATGATTCACTAAAACCTATACATGAGGGATGCCTGGGTGGCTCAGTCGGTTAAGCGTCTGCCTTCGGCTCAGGTCATGATCCCAAGGTCCTGGGGTTGAGTCCTGCATCAGGCTGTTCAGCAGGGAGCCTGCTTCTCCCTCTGCCTGCCGTTCCCCCTACTGACAAATAAAATCTTAAAAAAATATATATACACCTGAAACTAACATTTTAAAAAATCATGTTTAAAAAAAGAAAAGATAGAGTGACAAACCAAAAAAACACTCTTAATTATACAGAACAAATTGATGGTTACCAGAGGGGAGGTTTGTGGGCAGATGGGTGAAATATGTGATAAGGATTAAGGAGTGCCCTTATTGTGGTAAGTACCGAGTGATTACAATAAAAACTTAAAAGAAGATACTATTTTCTCCATTAACATGCTTTTGCACCTTTGTAAAAAAATAATTTAGTATTCACCATATACAAAAATAAACTCAAAATGGATTAAATACCTACGTGTAAAGTGGATTAAATACTTAAGCATAAAAATCCTAGGAGAGAGCAGAAGGAGTAATTTCTCTGACATCAGCCATAGCAACATTTTTATAGATGTGTCTCCTTAGTTAGGCAAGGGAAACAAAAGCGAAAGTAAACTATTGGGACTACTTCAAAATAAAAAGCTTTTGCACAGCAAAGGAAACCATCAGCAAAACAAAAATACGACCTACTGAATGGCAGAAGATATTTGCCAATGATATTTCCAATAATAGGTTAATATCCAAAATATGCAAAGAACTTGTACAACACCAAAAAAGCAAACAATCCAATTTAAAAGTGGGCAGAGGACCTGAATAGACGTTTTTTTCAAAGAAGACATACAGATGGCCAGCAGACACATGAAAAGATGCTCAACATCACTAATCATCAGGGAAATACAAATCAAAAGCACAATGAGATATTACTTCACACCTGTCAGAATGGCTAAAATTAAAAAGACAAGAAACAACAAGTGTTGGCAAGGATGTGGAGGAAAAGGAACCCTCATGCACTGTTGGTGGGAATGTAAATTGGTACAGCCATTGTGGAATATAATATGGAGGTTCCTCAAAAAATTAAAAATAGAAATACCAAATGATCCAATAATTCAACTCTTGGGTAGTTATCCAAAGAAAATGAAAACACTAACTCGAAAAGATCTATGCATTTACAATAGCTAATACATGGAAGCAGTCTAAGTGTCCATCAATAGACAAATGGATAAGGAAAATGTGGTACATATATACAATGTAATATATGCAGCCATAAAAAGGGTGAAATTGTGCCATTTGGGACAACATGGATGGACTTAGAATGCTAAGTGAAATAAGTCAGACCAAGAAAGACAAATATCATATGATTTTACTCATAAATGGAATCTAAAAAAAAAAAAAAAAAGAATAAACAAAGAGAAAGGAGAATCTGACCTATAAATACAGAGAACAAACTGATGGCTGCCAGACGGGAGGTAGGTGGGTGGGGTGGGCAAAGTGAGTGAAGGGGAGAGGGAGATACAGTTCTCCAGTTATGGAATGAGTAAGTCACAAGAATAAAAAGCAGACTGTAAGGAATACAGTCAATGATATTGTAATAGCATGTATTGGGACAGATGATAGTTATGCTTGTGGTGAACATAGAATAATGTTTAAACCTGTCAAATTACTAAGTTGTATACCTGAAACTAATGTAACATTGTGTATCAACTATACTCAAATTTAAAAAAAAGTCAGGATTATAGCAAAATTGAAGAAAACGGGTTAATATAAAAATGCCAGTTGCGGGGCGCCTGGGTGGCTTAGTCGTTGGGCATCTGCTTTCAGCTCAGGTCATGATCCCAGGGTCCTGGGATCCAGCCCCACATTGGGCTCCCTGCTCCACGGGAAGCATGCTTCTCCCTCTCCCACTCCCCCTGCTTGTGTTCCCTCTCTCGCTGTCTCTCCCTGTCAAATAAATAAATAAAATCTTTTTTAAAAAATGCCAATTGCTTTCCTATAAACCTGCAATAAACAATTGGATTTGAAATGAAAACATAGCACTATATTAAATGCAATGAAAAGAGGAGGAGGGAAGGGGGAGGGGAAAGAAAGAAGGAAGGAAGGAAAGACAGGCAGGCATACAGACTTAGACATAAGAATTACAAAATACACACAAGATCTATATGAGGAAAATTACAAAACTCTGATGAAGGAAATCAAAGAAGAACTAAATAAATGGAGAGAGATTTCATGTTCATGGATAGGAATACTCAATATTGTTAAGATGTTAGTTCTTCCCAGCTTGATCTAGATTCAGTATAATCAGAATTAAAACCCAGCAAGTTACTTTGTGGATATTGAGAAACTGATTTTAACATTTATATGGGAAGGCAGTAGATCCAGAAATCTTCTTGAGGAAGAACAAAGTCAGAGGACTGACACTACCTGACTTTAAGATGTACCTATAAAGCTACTACAATCAAGAGTTTGGTATTGGCAAAAAAACCCAGATTAATGGAACAGAATAGAAAGCTTAAAAATAGACTTATACAAATATACTCTTCTGATCTGTGACAAAGGAGCAAAGGCAATTGAATGAAGAAAGGACAGTCTTTTCAACAAATGGTGCTGGAAAAACTGGATAATCGGTTGCAGGAAATGGATATAGACCATGATGTTACACCTTTCACAAAATTTAACTCAAAATGGATTAAAGACATAAATGTAAAATGCAAAACTATAAAACTTATAGAAGCTACGTAGGAGAAAATCTAGGTGAACTTGGGTGTGGCAATGAGTTTTTAGATAGAACAACAAAAGCATGATCTATGAAAGAAAAAAAATAGATATGGTGAACTTCCTTATGTTAAAATCACTCGTTTTCTGAAAGACACTGTTAAGAGAATGAAAAGACAAGCCACATACTTGGAGAAAATATTTACAAAAGGTATATCTGATAAAGGACTGTTACCCTCCCAAATACAAAGAAGTCTTAAAAGTCAAAATTAAGAAAACAACCCAATTAAAAACTGGGCAAAAGACTTAATTTTGTTCTGAAGCTAATGATGTACTATATGTTGACTAATTGAATTTAAATAAAAAAATGGACAAAAGACCTGGACACCCTGTTAAAGAAGATATACGGATGGCAAATAATCATATGAAAGGATGTTCAACATCATATGCCATTAGGGAATTGCGAATTTTAATAACGATTAGATATCACTACATACTTATTAGAATGGCTAAAATCCAGAACTACTGTCAACACCAAATGCTGACAAGTTTGTGATGCAACAAGAACTCTTATTCATGCCTGGTGGGAATGCACTTTGAACCATTTTGGAAGATAGTCTGGAAGGTTGGTTTTTGGTTTTTTTTGTTGTTGTTGTTTTTTTATAATGCAAAACACAATTTCACCATACAATCCAGTAATTGTGCTTCTAGGTATTTACTCTAATGAGTTGAAAACTTATTTCCACATAAAAACTAGCATATGAAGGTTTATAACAGGTTTTTTTCCCCACAGTTGCCAAATTTGGGGAGCAAACAAAACGTAATTCAGAAGGTGAGTGGATAAATAAGCTGTGGTACATCCATACAATAGAATACTATTCACCATAAAAATGAAATGAAGTTTTGAACCATGGAAAGACCTGGAGGAACCTTAAAATGCTTATCATTAAGTGAAAGGCCAGTCTGGGAAGGCTTAAACTGTATGATTCCAGGTATATGACATTGTGGAAAAGGCAAAACTGATACAGACAGTAAAAAATATTAGTGATTGCCAGGAGTTTGGGGAATGGTGGCACTGGGAAGGGTGAATTACTGGAGCACAGGGGATATTTATGGCAGTGAAATGACTCTTTATGATGCTATGATGGTAGATACATGACATTATGTGTTTGTCAAATTTAGAGTAAATCCTAAACTATGAACTTTACAACAAACAAATATCATTTGGGCATACTTGCATAGGTCTTTTTTGGGGTTCTCTCTTCTCTTCCATTGATCTTTGTATCTGTCCCTCCAGTAACACAGTCTTACTACAGCTATATAATTCTTAGAATAGGGCAGACTGTTTCCTCCCAGTTTATCCTTCTTTTTTTAAAAAAAGATTTATTTATTTGAGGGAGAGAGAGAGTGTGAGCATGAGCACATGTTGCAGGAGGGGCAGAGGGAGAGAGAAACTCAAGCAGGTTCCTTGCTGAGCATGGAGCCCGACACTGAGCTCTATCTCACAACCCCAAGATCATGATCTGAGCCAAAACCAAGAGTTGGACACTTAACTGACTGTGCCACCCAGGCACCCCTCCCAATTTATCCTTCTTAAAAAAATTGTTTTAGCTCTCTAGTTCCTTTTCTTTACATATAAAATTTAGAATAATCTTGTTTATAACCATAAAACATCTTGCTGGGATTTTAATTTTAGTTCCAGTATAGTTAACATACCGTGTTAAATTAGTTTCAAGTGTACAACTTAGTGATTTAAAAATTCTATACATGTCTCAGTGCTCATCATGATACATGTACTCTTAACTTTCCCCTATTTCAACCTCCCCTCTCCTACCCTCCCTCCCCCCCACCCCATAGTCTGCTAACAATCAGTTTGTTCTCTGTAGTTAAGAGTCTGGGGGTTTTGGGGCACCTGGGGGTCTCAGTCATTAAGCGTCTGCCTTTGGCTCAGGTCGATCATGAGGGTTCTGGGATTGAGCCCATCGGGCTCCCTGCTCAGCAGGAAGCCTGCTTCTCCCTCTCCCACTCCACCTGCTCGTGTTCCCTCTCTCACTGTCTGCATTGTCAAATAAATAAAAAAAAATCTTAAAAAAATTTTTTTTAAAAAGAGTCTGGGTTTTTTTTGTTTGGTTTTTTTATTTTGTTTTGTCTCTTTTAAAATCTTGCTGGGATTTTGATAGGAATTGCATTAATTGCATTTGGGGAGAATTGACATCTTTACTATGGTGTATCTTCCAATCCATGAATAATGGAATCTCCATTTATTTAGATCTTCTATGTTTTCTTTCATCAGTGTTTTGTAGTGTTCAGCATTCAAGTCCTGTCTATGTTTTATTAGATTTACACCTAAGTGGGTTTTTTTTTAGTGATTATAAGTAGTATTGTGTTTTAAATTTTGGCTTCTAATTGTTCATTGCTAGCATAGAAATGCAGTTGATTTTTGTATGTTTATCATGTGTAATGTGTGAACTTATTTAGTACCATTACTTTGTAGAATAAGAGTGTGAAAGCTGACATCTTGCCTTATTCCCTATATTAGGGGAAGGCATTCAATCTGTCACCTTTAAGTGTAATGCTAGCTGTAGGTTTTAGTAGACACTTTTTCTTACATTGAGGAGGTTCTCCTTTATTCCTATTTTTTTCCTAAGAGTTTTTATCATGAATGTGTGTTGAATTTTGCCAAATGCATTTTCTGCATCAATTGAGGATTGTCATTGTTTTTTAGCCTGTTATGTGGTGAATTACACTGATTGATTTTCAAATATTGGATTGTTTTCAAATATTGAATCAGCTTTGCTTTCCTGGAATGAACTCTACTTGTTCATATAATTCTTACTATATATTGCCAAATTCTGTGTACTCATGTTTTGTTAAGGAATTTTGTGTCATATTTATAAGGGATATTGGTCTTTAGTTTCCTTTTTTGTTACTGTCTTTGGTATAAAGGTAATATTAGCTTAATAAAATGATTTGGGAAGTGTTTCCTACACATTTTCTGTAAGAGATTATATAGAATTGATGTTAATTCATTTTTAAACATTCAGTAGAATTCTCCAGTAAAACCATCCAGGCATCGGTATTGTTCTTTTGGAGCTTTAAAATTATCTATTCTTTTTTTTTTTTAAAGATTTTATTTATTTATTTGAGAGAGAGAATGAGATATAGAGAGAGAGCCTGAGGGGGGAGGGTCAGAGGGAGAAGCAGACTCCCTGCTGACAGCAGGGAGCCCGATGCGGGACTCGATCCCGGGACTCCAGGATCATGACCTGAGCCGAAGGCAGTCGCTTAACCAACTGAGCCACCCAAGCGCCCCTAAAATTATCTATTCTTTTCATTTACAGTTTATGGATATTTCAGTTATCTATTTCATATTGGATGAGTTGGGTTATTTCGTGCTTTTTGAGGAATTGGTTTATGTCATCCATCTTGTCAAAATTATGTTTAGAGTTTTTCATAGTATTCCCTTATTATCCTTTTGTTGTTTGCAGGTTTTGTGTAATACCCCGTTTCCATTTTCACTGTTTTTTTGTTATCAGTCTTGCTGGAGATTGTCAATTTTATTGATATTTTCACGAACCACCTTTTTATTTCATTGATTTTTCTTTATTGTTTTTCTGTTTTCAGTTTCATTGATTCCTGTTTTTATTTCCTTCCTTCTGCTTGTTTTGGGTTTATTTTGCTCTATTTTTTTTTAGATTCTTTTTTTTTTTTAAGATTTTATTTATTTATTTGACAGAGAGAGAAACAGTGAGAGAGGGAACACAAACAGGGGGAGTGGGAGAGGGAGAAGCAGGCTTCCTGCAGAGCAGGGAGCCCGATGCGGGGCTTGATCCTAGGACCCTGGGATCATGACCTGAGCCTAAGGCAGACGCTTAACGACTAAGCCACCCAGGTGCCCCTCTTTTCTAGACTTTTTTTTTTTTTTAAAGATTTTATTTATTTATTTGAGAGAGAGGATGAGATAGAGAGCATGAGGGGGGGAGGGTCAGAGAGAGAGGCAGACTCCCTGCTGAGCAGGGAGCCCGACGTGGGACTCGATCCCGGGACTCCAGGATCATGACCTGAGCCGAAGGCAGTCGCTTAACCGACTGAGCCACCCAGGCACCCTCTTTTCTAGATTTTTGAGATGGAAGCTTATGTCATTAATTTGAGAATTTTCCTCTTTTAAAAAATGTAAATATTTCATGCTATACGTTTCTTTCTTGGGGCGTCTGGGTGGCTCAGTTGTTACGCATCTGCCTTCGGCTCAGGTCATGATCCCAGAGTCCTGGGATCAAGCCCAGCATCAAGCTCCCTGCTCGGCAGGAAGCCTGCTTCTCCCTCTCCCACTCCCCCTGCTTGTGTTCCTTCTCTCGCTGTGTCTCTCTCTGTCAAATAAATAAAATCTTAAAAAAAAAAAATTTCTTCTCAGCATTGTTTTCACTGCATACCACAAATTTCTAGGTGTTGTTATTTTCTTTTTTTAAAAGATTTTATTTATTTATTTATTTTAGAGAGAGTGAGAGAGCAGGTGGAGGGGGCAAAGGGAGCTCCATGTCCAGCACAGAGCCCAACTTGGGGCTTGATCTCACAACCCTGAAATCATTACCTGAGGCAAAACCAAGAATCAGTTGCTCAACTGACTGAGGTACCCAGGTGTCCCTGTTGTATTTTCATTTTTATTCAGTTTGGTGTATTTATAAATTTCCCTTGAGATTTCCTTTTTGACTCACAGATTATTTAGAAATATATTGTTTAGTTTCCAAGTGTTTGGTGATTTTTCTGTTATCTTTCTATTTGATTTCCAGTTATTTTATTTATTTCATTGTAGTCATAGAACATACTGTTCCAATTATTTTAAATTTGCTTTATGGCCTAGGTATGGTCTATTTTGGCATATGTTTCATGGGCACTTGAAACAAATGTTTATTCTGCTATTTTTGGGTAGAGTAATTTATAAATGTTGATTACATTCTGTTGGTTGATGGTGTTACTGTGTTTTTTTAGATTCTTGTTTATTTTCTTACTAGTTGTTCTATCAGTTCCTGAGAGGGGTGTTGACTGTAATTGTGGGTTTGTCTGTTTGTTCTTTCTCTTCAGTCAGGGTTTGTTTTACATATTTTGCATCAGGTTGTTTGGTTCATTCAAATTAAGGATTGCTATGTCTTATGGATGGATTTACCCCTTTATCATTAGGTAATATCCCTCTTTGTTTCTGATAATTTCCCTTGTTCTGAAGTCTATCTGATATTAGTATAGCTACTCCTGCTTTCTTTTGATTTGCATTTGCATGATGTATCTTTTTCCATCCTTTTACAGTCAGCCTACTTACTTGTTATAAGTGAGTTCCTTCTACACGGGATATACTTGGGTCATGTTTTTTAAAAAATATATACACTACCTGTTTCTGTGTTTTAATTAACATATTTAGATAATTTGTATTTAATATAATTATTGGTATGTTATGACTTAATTCTTTCATTTTATTTTTGTTTTTTCTTACTGTTTTCTATTTGTTTTTCTTTTTTTTTTTTTTTTTTAAGATTTTATTTATTTATTTATTTGACAGAGGGAGAGAGCACAAGCAGGCATAGTGGTGGACAGAAGGAGAAGCAGGCTTCCCGCGGAGCAGGGAGCCCGATGCGGGACTTGATCCCAGGACCCTGGAATCATGACCTGAGCTGAAGGCAGATGCTTAACTGACCGAGCCACCCAGGCATCCCAATTTATGTTTTTCTGAGGGTTGAACATTTTTAGAATTCAGTTTTTATTTATAGTGTTTTTGAGTGTATCTCGTTATAGTTTTTTAATAGTAATTGCTGTAGGTTTTGTATTATAAATAATAACATCATAGTTTACTGATGTTGACATTTTATCACTTCAAGTGAAATGTGGAAACCTTACTTTTCTTTACATTTCTTACCTTCCCCATTTATATTATAAATTGTCTTGAATATTCCCTGTATACATATAGAAGCACATCATTGTTATAATTTCTTTCTTTCGTTTTAAAGATTTCAAGAGAGAGATTTAAAGATTTAATGAGGGAGAGCACAGAGGGAGATTGAGAGGGAGAAGTGACTCCCCACTGAGCAGAGAGCCTGATGTGGGGCTTGATCCCAGGATGCTGAGATCATTACCTGAGCCAAAGGCAGACACTTAACCAACTGAGTCACCCAGGTACCCCATAATTTTTTTCTTTAAGCAGCAAACATAATTTAGAAAACTCAACAGAAGAAGGAAAGCTTTTTGCTTACCCATATTTTTGCCTACTGCCTTCTTCTTAGTGTTCCAAGTTTCCTTCTGTTGTCATTTGCTTTCTATTTAGAGAACTTCCTTTAGATATTCTTTAAAAGTAAGTATGCTGGCAACAGATTTCTTCTGGTTTTGCTTCATCAGACAATGTCCTGACTTCTCCTTCATTCCTGAAGGATATTTTTACTGTATATAGAAGTCTGGGTTTAACAATAGAACAAATAGAAAAATAGAACAGGTTTTCTTCAAAATAGAGAAATGTGCCACTTTCTTCTGGCCTCCATGGTTTCTGATGATAAATCTGCTGTTATTTGAATTGTTATCCCCTTACAGATAAGGTGTTGTTTTTCTTGCTGCTTTTAAGATTTTTTTTTTTTTCCAGAACTTTGATGTATTTTGTGGATTTCTTTGGGTATATTGTTGTTTGGAGTTTGTTCAGCTTCTTGAATCTGTAGGCTTATGTCTTTTGCCAAATTTAGGACATTTTCAGATACTATTTCTTCAGGCCTTACCCTCTTTTCTCTCTCTATGGGGCCCCAATGATTAGATTTTTTGTTACAGTCCAATAGTTCCCTGAAGCTGTTTTGTGTGTTGGGGTTTTTTGTTTTGTTTTGATTTCTCTTTGTCAGGTTGGGTAATTTTTATTATTCTGTCTTCAAGTTTACTGGTTGTTTTCTCTGTCCCCTTTATTCTGCTCTTAAGTCCATCAATTGAGTTTTTCATTTCAGTTTTGTATTTTCTAGTTCAAAAATTTCTGCTCAATTCTACTCTATGTCTTCTATTTCTTTCTGAGATTTTTTATTTTATAAATTTGCTCCAAGGGTGTTTATAATTGCTTGTTGAAGCATTTTTATGTTGGTTTCTTTAAAGTTGTCAAATAACTTTAATATCTCTTATTTTTGTGTTGGTGTGTAATGGTTGACTTGTTTTCATTCAAGATTTTTTTGGTTCTTGGTATGATGAGGAATTTTCAGTTGAAACCTGGACATTTGAGGTGTTATGTTTGAAGACTTTGCATTTTATTTAAGTCTTTTAGCTGGCTTCTTCTGACACTGCTGTGGCACTGGTAGGAAGGAAGCTGCCTCATTACTGCCAGGTGTGATTATGATTAATAAGTAAGACAGAATGTAACTTATCAACTGTGTAATACAGATAATAAATGTCAGACAAGTTAGCAAAGGGAGAAATCAGTATAATTTGTTATCATCAAAAAAGATACCTTACAATTAATGGGATTTGAACTGGTCAAAATGGATGAATAGAATTTGGATAGACGGAGGAAGACAGTGATTATTTTAGTATGATCAAAGGCACAAAAATAGAAATGAGCTAGTCTGTGTTTAAGGGGAGCAGAAGGATACTAAAAAGATAACCATATTTTCCTAACTTGACCACTTAGACCATTATGTGACACCATACACAAAAATTAACTCAAAATATATTAAAGACACGAACATAGACCTGAAATCATAAAACTCCTTGAAGAAAACATAAGTGGTAAGCTTGTTGACATCAGTCTTCGTGATAATTTTTTGGATTTGACACCAAAAGCAAAGGCAACAAAAGCAAATATAAATAAATGGGACTCCCATCAAGCCAAAAAGTCTCTGGATAGCAAAAGAAACCATCAACAAAATGAAAAGGCCCCTTACTAAATGGGAGAAAATATTTGCAAATCATATGTCAGATAATGGTTAATATCCAAAATATATAAAGAATTCATATAACTCAATAGCAAAAACAAACAAACAAAAACTCAATCTGATTTAAAAATGGACAAAGGATCTGAATAGACATTTTTCCAAAGAAGACATACAGATAGCCAGCAGACACATGGAAAGATGTTCAACATCACTTATCATTGGGGAAATGCAAATCAAAACCACAATGAGATAGCACCTCACACCTGCCAGAATCGCTGTTATCAAAAGGACAAGAAATAACAAGTGTTGGCAAGGATGTGGAGAAAGGGGAACCCTTGTGCTCTGTTGGTGGGAATGTAAATTGGTGTAGCCACTGTAGAAAACAATATGAAGGTTTCTCAAAAAATTAAAAATTGGGCGCCTGGGTGGCTCAGATGGTTAAGCGTCTGCCTTCCGCTCAGGTCTTGATCCCAGGGCCCTGGGATCAAGTCCCACATCAGGCTCCCTGCTCAGCCGGGAGCCTTCTTCTCCCTCTGCCTCTACCTCTCTCTTTTTCTCTCTCTCTGTCCCTCATGAATAAATAAATAAAATCTTAAAAAAAAATTAAAAATTGAAATACCATACAATTCAGTAACTCTACTAGTGGCTATTTACCCAAAGGAAAAAGAAAACACTAATTCAGAAAGGTATATGCTCCCTTACGTTTATTGTAGCATTATTTATAATAGCCAAGTTATGGAAGCAACCGAAGTATCCATGGAGAGATGAATGGATAAAGAAGATGTGTGTGTGTGTGTGTGTGTGTATAATGGAACATTACTCAACCATAACAAAGAATGAAATCTTGCCATTTATAACAACATGGCTGGACCTAGAGGGTATTATGCTAATGGAAATAAGTCAGATGGAGAAAGACAAATACATATGATTTCACATATATATAGAATCTAAAAAACAAAACAAATGAACAAACAAAAAATAGAAACAGACTCATAACTATGGAGAACAGACTGGTGGCTGCTAGAGGGGAGCAGGTGGGAGGACAGGCAAAATAGGTGAATGGAATTAAAAGGTATAAAATTCCAGTTGTAAAATAAATAAGTCATGAGGATGAAAAGTACAGCTTGGGAATATATTTAATAATATTGTGGTAACAAAAAGTGACAGATGGCAACTACACTTATCATGGTGCGCATAGTATAATATATATAATTGTTGAATCACTATGTTTTACACCTAAAATTAATATAACATTGTATGTCAACAATACTTGAATTAAAAAAAAAAAAAAGACTGATTACCATAAGAATAGCTCAAGTGCCAGGTGCTGATTATATCTCCTATGTGCTCTTGGAGAAAAATCTGAGGAATTGAAACTAGCTGTTTATTTTTAATTTTCTATGTCATGGAAGAAATAAAACTCATACTGTGGTATAGAGAAGTTCATTGAATGCAATGATAAGGATTAATATGTTTGGCTACAAAAAAAGAAGACATGTAATACAAACAAGCTATCAGTTGAAAGAGAGCAGAACTATATATACATTCTTGTTCTATCAGTTATTGATAAAAGAGCATGGAAATCTCTAATGTTCTTAATTTGCCTTTATCTTTTCAGTTCTATCAGCTTTGGCTTCATATACTTTGGAGTACTATTATTAGGTGCATCGACATTTATGATTTTTATATCTTCCTATTGTATTGATTTTTTTTTTAAGATTTTATTTATTTATTTGATAGAGAGAGACAGAGAGGGAACACAAGCAGGAGGAATGGGAGAGGGAGAAGCAGGCTTCCCACTGAGCAGGGAGCCTGATGTGGGGCTCGATCCCAGGACCCTGGGATCATGACCTGAGCCAAAGGCAGACACTTAACAACTGAGCCACCCAGGCGCCCCAACCTATTGTATTGATTCTTTTTATCATTATAAAGTTTCCTTCTTCTGATCCTCTGAACTTTCATGATTCTCAGCTTTCTCCTCATTGCATCCAAGACAGCATAGAGAAACAGGTTTTTGATTTCTTGAGTCTTTTCCTGTGTACTAGGTAGTGTAGATGATGCCAATCAAGGGAAATCCCAGTCCTGAAGTGCCAACACTCCATCTATATCTTTACTTTCAAGAATGTATAGCGGCTTTTGAATATTTCTCCACTGTCGATGTGAAGCTTTTCCATAATTAACACCATCCTTGACTTGACTGAGTCCCGAAAAAAAGGTTTGAATTCTCTTGGATACCCTATAACATACATTCAAGGTACTGATGGTCCTTATTACTTCTTCCTCTCCTTAACTTTTCCTGTCCTAGAATACCTGCAGATATTTGTAGATGGATATTTTTAGAATTCCAGGAAGAGCAGTTCTTTAGAGGACTTCCAGAGCAATGACCTACTGGCCCTTGTATATTTCTCTCACTAACTGATGTGAATGAAGTCATTCATTCTCAATCTATCAGATCTAATATGCCCCCTTTAAACAAATATTTTATAAGGCTTCCTTCACTCTCCTATAATGAAATTCATGGAAATTCATAATATAACCTCATTATATAATGTCTAAAAAATAAATATATCCTAACAATGTGTAAAACAAAAAAGAATAATTTATGAGATGACATTTCTATATGGGAATGCATGAGCATTTGAAAGAAATTAGAAAACATGATAAAGTGTCACATATTTGTACCCATTTATAATTTGATTCATCAGTATATTGAGCACTTACTGTGTGCCATGCTGCCATGCACAAAGTGCTAAGAATACAGCAGAGAACAAAACAGATTTTCTTTTTTTTAAAAAAAAAAGACAAAACAACTTTATACTCATGGAACACATGTTCTACTAGGGGTAGATAGATAGTAAGCAAGACTATAGGAGGTGGTAAGTGCTAAAGAAACCATAATAAAGAAATGGAATTTGTAGTTAAAAATCATTCTACTAAAAAATACCAGGCTCAGATGGCTTCACTTGTGAATTTCAGAAAACATTTAAGGAAGAAAGAATACTAACTCTATACAAACACTTCCAAAAATTTGAAAAGGCAGGAATACTTTCCGTGCCTTTTATGAGGCCAGCATTACATTGCTATCAAAACTGAAGACATCATAAGAAAAAAAAGACTACAGATCAAAATCCGCTATAACCAAAGACACAAAAATTATGAACAATATTTTAACAAATCAAACCCAACAATATATGAGAAGGATAATGACTCACAACCAAGTGAGATTTTTCTCACTCAGTAATGCAAGCTGTAATTCAAAAATTAATAAATGTAATTCACATTAACAAAATTTAATGATGCAAATAAAGCATTTAACAAAATCCAGCATCTTTTCTTGATAAAAAACAAAGGGGCACCTGGGTGGCTCAGTCAGTTAAGTGTGTGACTCCTGATTTTGATTCAGGTCGTGATCTCAGCGTCATGAGATTGAGCCCCGTGTCAGGCTCCATGTTGGGCATGGATCCTGCTTAAGATTCTCTCTCTCTCTCTCTTTCTCCCTCTCCCTCTGGCCTTCCAGCCCCCTACATGTGCATACTCTCTCTCTCAAAAAAGAAAAAAAAAGAATGGCTATTAGCAAAAGACAAGAAATAAGTGTTGGCAAAGATGTGGCGAAAAGGAACCCTTGCACTGTTGGTGGGAATGTAAATTGGTACAGGCACTATGGAAAACAGTATGGAGGGTGGCTCCTCAAAGAATTAAAAATATAACTACTATAAGACTGAGTTCCAGGGAAGATGTTGGAGTAAGAGGACCCTAAGCTCACTTTGTCCCACAGATATAATTAGATAAAAGCCCCATCAGTGTGAATAACCCAGAAAATGACTCGAGGACTGACAGAACAAACTCTCCACAGCTAAATGTAGAGAAGAGACCACATCAAAGAGGGTAGGAAGGATGGAGATGTGGTGGGGAACTAAATGGACCTGTGGGACTGTAGCAGGAAGGAGGGCCACTGCAGGCACAGAGAGGGGAGAGAAACAGACCCTCACACCAGGGAGTCTGCATGGGGAAGATGAATCTCCATAACATTTGATTTTGAAAACTAGAGGGGTCAAATTTCACAAGTTATTATAATCAGTGGGGCTTAAGACCTAGAACTTTAAAAATAGGCAGGCTCATGAGAGAGCAGGGAGGGCCAGAAGAAACAGAGTCCCTGCCCTTAAAGAGTCATCTCAACAGCCCCATGGCAGTACAGCATAGAAGCAGCCCTTTGAAAAAAGCCTGGGGTATACATGAAGGAGATTTGTTTAGTAATTGCACAGTGTGTGCTGGAGGGGCAGGGATCTTTGGGCGACTTCTCCAGGAACAGAAGAGCTGGAAGGCACAACTTCCCTCTCCGGCCCCTCAGCCTAGACACACAGACACCTGCAGGAACCAACCCAACTTACTAACAGCATGCCCCACCCCGAGTTCTCCTGTGGACACACCCCCTTCAGCCAGGCCTGAGCTCCAGGTCCCCTCCTAGTGACACCATCAAGCATAATAACATTCACATTATAAGGATCTCAGAAGGAGAAGAGAGAGAAAAGGGGGCAGAAAATGTATTTGAAGGAATAATAGCTGAAAACTTCCCAAATGTGGGGAAGGAAACAGAAATCCAGATCCAGGACTCACAGAGAACCCCTCACAAAATCAACCGAAGGAGGTCCACAGCAAGAAATATAGTAACTAAAATGTCAAAAAGTATTGATAGAGAATTTTATGAGGCTGAAGGAGCCGAGATGTCCTTCAACAAATGAGTGGATAAAAAGATGTTGTTCATATATACAATGGAATATTACTCAGCCATCAGAAGGGATGAATATCCACCATTTGCATCGACATGGATGGAGCTGGAGGGGATTATGCTAAATGAAATAAGTGAAGCAGAGAAAGACAATTATCATATGGTTTCACTCATATGTGGAACATAAGGAATAGCAAGGAGGATCACAGGGGAAGGGAGGAAAAACTGAATGGGAAGAAATCAGAGAGGGAGACAAACCATGAGAGACTCTGGACTCTGGGAACCAAACAGGGTTACAGAAGGGAGGGGGGTGGGGAGATGGGGTAACCTGGTGATGGGTATTGAGGGCATGTGTGGTGATGAGCACTGGGTATTATACGCAACTAATGAATTGTTGATCACTACATCAAAAACTAATGATGTACTATATGTTGGCTAATTGAACTTAATAAAAAAACAGAGGTCTAGTTGGCTAAAATCAATACATCAACAGGGCTGCATTCCTTTCTGGAAGCATTAGAGGAGAATCTCTATTATTAGCTTGTCCAGCTTGTAGAGGCTGCTGATATTCCTTGCCTCACAGCTTACTTCCTCCTTCTTTGGAACCAGCAGCAATTGCATCGGTCTGACCTTTCTTCCATTGTCACATCTCCCTCTTCATTCTCATCTGCTTCACTCTTTACTTTGAAGGACCTTTGTGATTACATTGGGCCCACCTGGATAATCTCCCCATTTCTAAGTCATTAGTTTAATTACAGAGTCCCTTGTGTGCCATGTAAGGCATATTCACAGGTCTCAGGGATTAGGAAATGGACATTATAGGAGGGGAGCTTTGTTTTGCCTACTACGACATTCGTCACTATGCTTCTTGGTTTTTGATGTCTTGGACACCACCTACTTTCACCTCTAAGTCATTCCACTTCAGCCACCCACTTCCATATCCATAACTTAACTTTTCCTCTGAAATCTTAAAATTTTAATAATCATGCTTTCTAGCTATTACCCCTCTCCCTCTTGTCTTTTATATTGCTCCCTCCCACTATATCTGTTGTATACTTGGTTAGAGACACAGGGTTGTGGGGGAAAGGATGGACTTTCTGAAAGAAGAGATGCCTATGCAGAATTTTGAAAAGTTGCTTTGGGTTTGATCCAAGCTGTCCTATTTACAGATTATGTAAGAAAGTCACTTCCTAAGTGAAGTTAAGGAGTTAACTTCTCAGGGCGCCTGGGTGGCTCAGTCGGTTGGGCGTCTGCCTTTGGCTCAGGTCGTGATCCCAGGGTCCTGGGATCGAGCCCTGCATCAGGCTCCCTGCTTAGCGGGGAGCCTGCTTCTCCCTCTGCCACTCCCCCTGCTTGTGTGCTCTCTCTGTCAAATAAATAAATAAAATCTTTAAAAAAAGTTAACTTCTCTGAACCTCAAGTTATTAATATGAAAAATAACACTAATTACCATGAGGTTGTTGTAAGAAAAAGATATAAAAGGTGTCCACCTGAGGGGCACTCAATATAAGGGAGCTCTTACTATTTTTTTTACCTTATCAAGTGCTCCATTTTATCCCTTTTGTAAGGATGTGCTGTCCCATTAAGAAACATGGCTTCCTGAGAAAATACTGGATAGATCAGATGATAACATGATTTTATAATCATTCCTTTAGAGTCCCAGTGTTTGGTATATTTTACTTTGTATCAGAACCACCTGATAGGCTTATTTAAAATGCAGATTATAGGCCATTGGCCAACAGACTGTATGTGGAATGGAGCTTAGAAATATGCATTTTGACAAGCACCACATTCTTGAAACTCAGAGTATGGTTTTCAGCAAAACAGCCTATTCGGGAACTTGAATGTGGTCATTGTGTTTTCTTAAATTAAGTATTCTGATTTTTTTTTATCCTATTCAAAGAAATTGTTAGCTGAAGTTGGGGAAAGTATAGTAAATTTTAGTCATAGATATGAAGAAGCTAAATTGAGGCTGATCTTAAGGTAGAGTAAATCTGGCTGAATAAGAATAGAGCTGCCTTAATTGAGACCCAGGGTAGAATATAATTGATGGGCAGCATGCCAGTTCTTTAACAAGGGCTTGAGTTTTATTCTACTTTTGAATGGCCATCTATCATCCAGAGCTCCCTCTAGCCTGCTTTCCCTAATGTCCTTCTTTTCCCCTTTACTTTAACATTTTTTTCTTCTGTATCTACAAGATGAAGAAGAAACAGTGCTAGACTGCTGACTAAGTTCACATTCTGGCTCTGCTCTTTACTAACTGTGTGACCGCAGGAAAGTTCTTTAATCTCTATAAACTTCAAGTATTTTATTTCTAAGATGAAAAGAAAAATCACAGTGCAAGTATTTATTATATTAGTCCCCTTCTTTTATTTCTGCCTTGCCGTTCCCCCTCTCTTTCCTTTTCTATATACTTCCTAACCTCTTCCCAACCTGTAGTTGTGGGTCACAGCCATCAGTTTAGTCTCCAGCTTGACATGTCGTATATCACACCTTGATTTGTAGGGAAATAAAAGAAGCCCATATTTAGAAGAAGTCTTGGAGGTTGTCTATACCAACTCCATCAGCATCACTGCTACTACTAAATTTTATGCTCCATAAGAGTATTAGTTGTTTCTGTCTTTTTTACAGTTACATTCTCACGGTACTTGGCACAGATTAGGCAGTCAGTAATGTAATTTAAATGAATGAATGAATGAAAAAATGAACCTTATCATATGATTAAAAAATCTTTATAGTTGTCTCCCCTTCAACTATTAGACACTGAGATCAATGTTAGGGATTATACCTTACTCATTACTATATTTTTAATACTTTCCATGGGATCTTGCATGCAAATGAATGATTAAAATGAATAAAATAGGTGGTCGTATTTTCTTTATTATCACCAATGACAGGGAACTTTTTATTTTTAACCAACTGAGCCACCTAGGTGCCCCATGGGAACTTTTTATTTTTAAAGGTAATCCAATAAAAGGCAACCAGCTATTTCATTCAGTCTACATTTCAAATGGTGATATAGTGATCCATGAGTGTCTGAGTGAAATATTATGAGGTTTATCATCGTCTTCTTACAATTTCAAGACTCCTAGTCCTCTCCTTGTACCTCAGAGTTGATCATGGTAAGTTCCACAGATTATGTAGAAGACAACTGAAAGTAAATAGAAAGTCAGTGTAGCAATTGATCATAAGCCAAAAACTGAGATCACTCTGACTGCTATGTGGAGAATAGACTGAAGAAGGAGTAGAAAGGTAGAGCAGGTACACCTGTTAGGAAGCTAGTGAAATAATCCAGGCTTGGACCAGGGTTGAAATAGTGGAAATATTGAGAAATTGTTTTGGAAGTATTTTATAAGTAAGGCAAGTAAAATTTCCTGATGGATTGGATATAGGATATGGAATCAAGGATGGCTGCAAGGTTTTGGGTCTGAGCAATTGAAAGGATGAAGTTTGCCATCAATTGAGATGGGAAAGGCTACAGGTGAAACAGATTTGGGGCTTGTTAAGTTTGAGATGTTTATCAAGACCTCCAAGTGTTTATGTAAACCTCTAAGTAGGGAGCTGGATGTATGAGTCTGGTTTTTGGAAGAGAGATCTTTATCTGAGATATAAATTTGAGAGTCATTGGCATAAAGATGTTATTTAAAGCAAAGGCACTAATTGAAATAACTAAGGGAGTTAATTAAGTAGAAGTAAAGAAAAGGATCAAGAACTGAGCCCTGGGGCATTCTGACATTGAGAAATGGGAAGAGGAAGAGGAACCAGCAAAGAAAACTAAAAAGGGGGGAGTCCAATAAGATAAAATGAAAACCAAGACAGTGTGTTGTCCTGGAAGCCAATGAAGAAAGTATCAAAGATATGGGAGTTGTTATTGTGTCAAATGTAAGATAAGGACTGAGAAATGCTGATTGAATTTAGCAATATGGAGGTCATTGGTGACTTGGATGAAACCATTTTCCCTAGAAAGGTAGGGGCACCTGATTGGAATGGGTTCAGAAAGAATTGGAGGAAAAAAATTAGAAACTGTGGACAACTCTAGTCTTGCTCTAAAGGGAACAAAGAAATGACATCATGGAGCAGGAAAAGTGAAGTCAATAGGAGGTGCTTTTGTTTTTATTTATTTTGGGGTTTTTGTTTTGTTTTATCATTTTAGTGCTTTTGTTTTTAAAGATGGGGAAAATTACATCATGTTTTTATGGTGGTAGGAATGACTCATCTTTGCTATTGTGAAAGCAAAGTCAAGACAGATTTTCCATAATATTACTTGAATCACTGCATCCAGCTATGCCTAAATTTGGAGTCACCCACTTGAACTTCCTGGTTAAATGAGCTGACATTCCCTTTTTTGTTTAAGTAGTTTTAAGTCAAATGCCACTTTCAGTGAAGAATCCTAAACTACTTTTTCTTCCTGTCTTCAAAATGGTCTTCATATTACTTTTAAAGTTAACTTTCCCTGGGTGCCTGGGTGGCTCAGTTGGTTGAGCATCCAACTCTTGGTTTCATCTCAGGTCATGATCTCAGGGTCATGAGATCCAGCCCCAGGTCGGGCTCCGTGCTCAGCACAGAGTCTGCTTGTCCCTCTCTATCCCCCCTCTGCTCCTTCCCCACCTCTCTTAAATAAATAAATAAATAAATAAATAAATAAATAAATAAATAAATAAATAATAAAATCTTAAAAAAAATAAAGTTAACTTTCCCTGGGTTTCTAATATAAATCATGACTATATTATTTATCATTTATTATACATTTTTGTACACTGTAAGTGTACAAAAATGTATAATAAATTTTTTTTGTGCACTAGTCTTCTTGTAAATAAGTAGTAATTTGCAATTTTACAAACTGAAAATGAAATTATAATAGGGAAACCTGGAAAATTAGCTTCTATCCTCTTTTTCGTTAAAACATGCTATTTTACCATGGTTTTATTTTGTATAACTCAGTATTTTATTACAAAGCAAACCACTCATTTAACCACTTCCAGAATAAGAAATAGAATATTGCCAACACTCTTTAACACTTATTCATGCTGCATCCCAATCACTGTGTCTGCCCTCCTTACAAATATAACCACTGCCCTGATTTGATGATAATCAATTTCTTGCTTTTCTTTCTTGTTCCACTTAAGCATATATCTCTAAATACTAGAACTTAAAGTTGCATGTTTTTTAACTTTATATAAATGTAATCATGCACTAAGTATAATTTTTATCTGACTTATTTTATTCAACATTACATTTATGACATTCATCTATGTTGTTAAATGTTGTAATACTGCAATATTGTTTTAATACTGTAGCGTAATCCACAGTTACATGATATAGAACATTTTCGCGTCTCCAAAAATTTATTTCAGGTGGCTTCTTATGGCAATCCCCAACCTGCTAAGAGGTAACCACTCTCTTAATTTATTCCGCCTTAGAATAGTTTTCCTGTTCTATAATATCATATAAGTGAGATTATATATAGTATATATCTGTTTGTGCTGGGCATTATGGTTATGAGATTCATTGTATTATTGTGTGTATCAGTAGTTCATTCCTTTTTAATACGTAAATAGTATTTGATTATATGAATATACCACAATTTGTCCACTCTTCTTTGAATAATATCTGAGTTTTTTCAATTTGTTTGCTATTGTGACTATAGTTGCTATAAATATTCTTATATAAGACTTTGTGTGGGCTTTTTTTTTTTTTTTCATTTCTCTCAGCTAAATACCTAGGGGTGGAATTTTTGTGTCAAAGTATACCTATATGTAGATGATATGTAATTCAGGAATTCATCAGCTTATTTATGGGATTCTCACTAGCACTATATGGAAGTTCTGGTTGTTCCACTTTTTGGCCAACATTTGGTGGTCTCATTCTTTTTAATTTTAGCCATTTTAATACTTGTGTAATGGTATCTCATTATGGTTTTAATTTATATTTTTTTGGTCTTATTTAAATTCAGGTTAGTTAACATATAGTGTACTATTAATTTTGGGGTCAAATGTAGTGTTTCATCTGTTGCATTTAACACCCAGTACTCATTATGTCAAGTGCGCTCCTTATTGCCCATCACTACATTACTGCATCCCCCTACCAACCTCCCCTCCAGCAACCCTGTTTGTTCTCTCTAGTTAAGAGTTTCTTATGGTTTGTCTTCTTTTCTGTTTTTATCCAATTTGATTTTCCTTCCATTCCCCTATGTTCATCATTTTTGTTTCTGAAATTCCACATGAGTGAAATCATATGGTATTTCTTTCTAAACTGACTGACTTATTTTGCTTAGCATGATACCCTGTAGTTCCATCCATATTGTTGCAAATGGCAAGATTTCATTCTTTTTGATGGTTGGGTAATATTCCATTGTATATATGTACCACATCTTCTTTATCTATTCACCCACTGATGGACATCTGGGCTCTTTCCATAGTTTGGCTATTTTGGACATTGCTGCTATAAACATTGGGGTGCATTTGCCCCTTCGAATCAATATTTTTGTATCCTTTGGATAAATACCTAGTAGTGCCATATGTTGCATCATAGGGTAGTTCTATTTTTAACTTTTTGAGGAACGTCCATACTGTTTTCCAGAATGGCTGCACCAGCTTGCATTCCCACCAGTAGTCCCCTTTCTCTGCATCCTCACCAACATCTGTTGTTTCCTGTGTTGTTAATTTTTTTTTATTTATTTTTCTGTGTTGTTAATTTTAGCCACTCTAACAGGTGTGAGGTGGTATCTCATTGTAGTTTTGATTTGCATTCCCCTGATGATGAGTGATGTTGAGCATTTTTTCATGTGTGTGCTAGCCATTTCTATATCTTCTTTGGAGTAATGTCTGTTCATGTCTTCTGCCCATTTCTTAACTGGATTATTTATTTTTGGGGTCTTGAGTTTGATAACTTCTTTATAGATTTTGGATACTAGCCCTTCATCTGAATGTCATTTGCAAATATCTTTTCCCATTCCATCAGTTGCCTTTTAGTTTTGTTGATTGCTTGCTTCACTGTGCAGAAGCTTTTTATCTTGATGGAGTCCCAATAGTTCATTTTTGCTTTTGTTTCCCTTGCCTCTAGAGACATGTCTAGTAAGAAGTTGCTATGGCCGATGTCAAAGAGGCTGCTGCCTGTGTTCTTCTCTAGGATTTTGATGGTTTCCTGTCTCACATTTAGGTCTTTCATCCATTTTGAACTTACTTTTGTGTTTGGAGTAAGAATGTTGTCCAGTTTCATTCTTCTGCATGTTGCTTCCAGTTTTCCCAACACAATTTGTTGAAGAGACTGTCTTTTTTTCCACTGGATATTCTTTCCTGCTTTGTCAAAGATTAGTTGACCATAGGGTTGAGGGTCCATTTCTGGGTTCTCTCTTCTGTTCCATTAATCTGTGTGTATGTTTTTGTGCCAGTACCATACTATCTTGATGATTACAGCTTTATAATACAGCTTCAAGTCTGGAATTATGATGCTTCCAGCTTTGGTTTTCTTTTTCAACACTACTTTGGCTATTTGGAATCTTTTCTGGTTCCATACAACATTTAGAATTGTTTGTATCAGCTCTGTGAAAAATGCTGGTGTTACTTTGATAGGAATTGCATTAAATCTGTAGAATGCTTTGGGTAGTATAGTATTAACATTATTTGGGTAGTATAGTATTAACAATATTTGTTCTTCCAATCCATGAACATGGAATGTTCTTCCATTTCTTTGTGTCCTCCTCAATTTATTTCATAAGCATTCTAGTTTTCAGAGTACAGATCCTTTACCTCTTTGGTTAGGTTTTCTCACCAACAGAAAGCACAGGAAGATATCACAACCAGGAACTTGCTCAAAGCAGATATAAGCAATATATCTGATCAAGAATTTAGATCAACAGTTATAAGACTACTAGCTGGACTTGAAAATAGCATAGAAGAGAGCAGAGAAACCCTTGCTACACAGATAAAAGACCTAAAAACTAGTCAGGGTCAGGATGAAATAAAAAATGCTATAACTGAGATGCAGACCAGACTGGATATAATCACTACAAGTGTTGAAGAAGCAGAGAAGAGGATAGATGATACAGAAGATAAAATTATGGAAAGTAATGAATCTGAAGAGAAGAGGGAAGGAAAACTATTAGATCACAAAGGTAGACTTAGGGAACTCAGCAACTCCATAAGCTAAATAATCTCCATATCATAGAAGTCCCAGAAAAGGAAGAGTGGGGAAAACGGACAGAAGGTTTATTTAAATAAATTATAGCTGAGAACTTCCCTAATCTGGGGAAGGAAACAGGCATTCAAGTGCAAGAGGCACAGAGAATTCTCAAAATCAATAAAAACAGGTCAACACCAAGACTTATCATAGTGAAACTTGCAAAATGCAAAGATAAAGAGAAAATCCTGGGGGTGCTTGGGTGGCTTAGTTGGTTAAGCATCTGCCTTCAACTCAGGTCATGATCCAGGGGTCCTGGGATTGAGCCCTGCATCAGGCTCCCTGCTCAGTGGGGGCTCAATCTTAAAAATAGATGATAGATAGATAGATAGATAGATAGATAGATAGATAGAGGAAGGAAGGAAGGAAGGAAGGAAGGAAGGAAGGAAGGAGGGCTGAATCCTGAAAGCAGCCCGTGAGAAAAAGTCCTTAACCTACAAGGGTAGACACATAAGGCTGGCATCAGACCTGTCCACAGAGACCTGGCAGGTCAGAAGGGACAGAATGATATATTCAGTCACTATGCTAACTGGGAAAAATATGCAGCCAATAATACTTTATCCAGCAAGGCTGTCATTCAGAATAGGAGAGATAAAGAGTTTCCAAGACAAATAGAAACTAAAGGATTTCATGAACACTAAACCAGCCCTGCAAGAAATATTAAACGGGACCCTTTGAGTGGAAAGAGAGACCAAAAGTAACAAAGACTAGAAAGGAACAGAGACAATCTACAGGAACAGTGACTTTATAGGTATTAAATGGCACTAAATTCATATCTTTCAATAATTACTCTGAATGTAAATGGACTAAATACTCTAAACAAAAGACATAGGGTATCAGAATAGATTTAAAAAAGTAAGACCCGGGCACCTGGGTGGCTCAGTCATTGGGCGTCTGCCTTTGGCTCAGGTCATGATCCCAGGTTCCTGGGATCAAGCCCCACATCAGGCTCCCTGCTAGGTGGGAAGCCTGCTTCTCCCTGTCCCACTCACCCTGCTTGTGTTTCTGCTATCGCTGTCTCTCTCTCTGTCAAATAAATAGATAAAAATCTTTAAAAAAAATCTATAAAAAAAATAAGACCCATCATCTATATGCTGCTTACAAGAGACTCATTTTAGATCCAAAGTCACTTCCAAATTGAAAGTGAGGGGGTGGAGAACCATTTATCATGCAATGGACATCAAAAGAAAGCTGGAGTAGCCATCCTTATATCAGAAAAACAAGTTTTAAACCAAAGATGGCAATAAAAGATGAAGAAGGACACTATATCATAATAAAGGAGTCTATCCAAGAAGAAGATCTAACAATTATAAATATTTATGCCCCTAACTTGGGAGCAGCCACATATATAAATCGATTAATAACAAACTTAAAGAAACTCATTGATAATAATACAATAATAGTAGGGGACTTAACACAGCAATGGACAGATCATCTAAGCCAGAAGATCAACAAGGAAGCAAGGGCTTTGAATGACACACTGAACTAGATGGACTTGACAGATATATTCAAAGCATTTCATCCTAAAGCAGCAGAATGAACATTCTTTTCAAGTGCACATGGAACATTATCCACATACTAGGTCACATATCAGGGCTCAACTGGTACAAAAAGACTGAGATCATACCATGCATAGTTTCAGACCACAATGCTATGAAATTTGAAGTCAGCCACAAGAAAAAATTTGGAAGTACCACAAATACATAGAAGTTAAAGAACATCCTACAAAAGAATGAACGGGTCAACCAGGAAATTAAGTAAGAATTTAAAAAATACATGGAAGCAAATGAAAATAAAGCATGACAATTCAAAACCTTTGAGATGCAACAAAGGTGGAAGTATATAGCAATACAGGCCTTCCTCAGGAAGCAAGAAAAGTCTCCAACAGGAGTCCATCAAAATCCTAAAGGAGAACACAGGCAGCAACCTCTTCGACTTCAGCCGAAGCAACTTCTTCCTAGAAACATCGCCAAAGGCAAGGGAAGCAAGGGCAAAAATGAACTATTGGGACTTCATCAAGATAAAAAGCTTTTGCAAAGCAAAGGAAACAGTTAACAAAACCAAAAGACAACCGACAGAATGGGAGAAGATATTTGCAAATGACATATCAGATAAAGGGCTAGTATCCAAAATCTATAAAGAACTCATCAAACTCAACACCCAAAGAACAAAGAATCCAATCAAGAAATGGGCAGAAGACATGAACAGACATTTTTCCAAAGAAGACATCCAAATGGCCAACAGACACATGAAAAAGTGCTCAATATCGCTCGGCATCAGGGAAATACAAATCAAAACCTCAATGAGATACCACTTCACACCAGTCAGAATGGCTAAAATTAACAAGTCAGGAAACGACAGATGTTGGCGGGGATGCGGAGAAAGGGGAACCCTCCTACACTGTTGGTGGGAATGCAAACTGGTGCAGCCACTCTGGAAAACTGTATGGAGGTTCCTCAAAAAGTTGAAAATAGAGCTACCATATGATCCAGCAATTGCACTACTGGGTATTTACCCCAAAGATACAAAAGTAGGGATCCGAAGGGGTACGTGCACCCCGATGTTTATAGCAGCAATGTCCACAATAGCCAAACTGTGGAAAGAGCCAAGATGTCCAACGACAGATGACTGGATAAAGAAGATGTGGTATATATATACAATGGAATATTATGCAGCCATCAAAAGGAATGAGATCTTGCCATTTGCAACGACGTGGATGGAACTGGAGGGTATTATGTTGAGTGAAATAAGTCAAAAAGAGAAAGACATGTATCATATGATCTCACTGATATGAGGAATTCTTAATCGCAGGAAACAAACTGAGTGTTGTTGGAGTGGGGGGTGGGCTGGGAGGGATGGGGGGACTGGGTGATAGACACTGGGGAGGGTATGTGCTCTGGTAAGTGCTGTGAATTGTGCAAGACTGTTGAATCTCAGATCTGTACCTCTGAAACAAATAATGCAATATATGTTAAGAAAAAAAAAAGAAGAAGAAGGTAGCGGGAGGGGAAGAATGAAGCAGGGGAAATCGGAGGCGTAGACGAACCATGAGAGACGATGGACTCTGAAAAACAAACAGGATTCTAGAGGGGAGGGGGGTGGGAGGATGGGTTAGCCTGGTGGTGGGTATTGAGGAGGGCACATTCTGCATGGAGCACTGGGTGTTGTGCACAAACAAGGAATCATGGAACACTTCATCTAAAACTAATGTTGTAATGTATGGGGATTAACATAAGAATAAAAAAATAATAATAAAATAAAAAAAAAAAGAAAAGTCTCCAAATACACAACCTTATACCTAAAGGAGCTGGATAAAGAACAGCAAATAAAGCCTAAAACCAGGGGCACCTGGATGGCTCAGTCGTTAAGCATCTGCCTTCGGCTCAGGTCATGATTCCAGGTCCTGGGATCGAGCCCCGCATCGGGCTCCCTGCTCGGCGGGAAGCCTGCTTCTCCCTCTCCCACTCCCCCTGCTTGTATTCCCTCTCTCGCTGTGTCTCTCTCTGTTAAATAAATAAATAAAATCTTAAAAAAAAAAAAAAAGCCTAAAACCAGCAGAAGAAGGGAAATAATTAAGATCGGAGCAAAAATCAATGATACAGAAATTTAAAAAGCAGTAGAACAGATCAATGAAACTAGGAACTGGTTCTTCAGAAGAATTAACAAAATTGATAAACCCCTAGCCAGACTTAACAAAAAGAAAAGAAAAAGGACCCAAATAAAATCATGAATGAAAAGGAAGAGATCACAACCAACACTACAGAAATACAAACAACTGTAAGAGAATATAATATATGCCAACAAATTAGACAATCTGGAAGAAATGGATAAATTCCTAGAAACACACAAACTACCAAAACTGAAACAGGAAGAAAGAAAAATCTGAACAGACCCATAACCAGCAAAGAAATGGAATCAGTAATCAAAAACCTCCCAACAAACAAGAGTCCAGGGATGGATGGTTTCCCAGGGGAATTCTACCAAACATTTAAAGAAGAATTAATACCTATTCTTCTGAAACTGTTTCCAAAAATAGAAACGGAATGAAAACTCCAAACTCATTCTATGAGGCCAGCATTACCTTGATTCCAAAACCAAAGACCGCACTAAAAGAGAGAATTACAGACCAATATCCTTGATGAACATGGATGCAAAAATTCTCAACGAGATACTAGCTAGTTGAATCCAACAGTACATTAAAAGATTTATTTACCACAATCAAGTGGGATTTATTCCTGGGCTGTGGGGTGGTTCAACACCTGCAAATCAATCAATGTGATACACCAGATTAATCAAAGAAAGGATAAGAACCATATGGTCCTCTCGACAGATGCAGAAAAAGCATTTGACAAAATACAGCATCCTTTCTTGATAAAAAAAAAAAAAAAAAACTCAAGAAAGGGATAAAAGGAACATACCTCAACATCGTAAAGCCCACATACGGAAGACCCACAGCTAATACCATCCTCAATGGGGAAAAACTGAGCTTTTCCCCTAAGGTCAGAAACACAACAGAGATGTCCACTCTCACCACTGTTGTTCAACATAGTACTGGAAGTCCTAGCCTCAGCAGTCAGACAACCAAAGAAATAAAAGGCATCCAAATCGGCAAGGAATAAGTCAAACTTTCACTATTTGCAGACGACATGATACTCTATGTAGAAAACTCGAAAGACTCCACCAAAAAATTGCTAGAACTGATACAGGAAGTCAGCAAAGTTGCAGGATATAAAATCAACACACAGAAGTCTGTTGCATTTCTACGCACCAACAATGAAGCAGCAGAAAGAGAAATCAAGGAATTAATCCTGTTTACAGTTGCACCAAATACCATAAGATGTATGGGTTTTTTATTGTGTTATAGAAATTCTTTATATATTCTGTATACAAGTCCTTTAGCAGATATGTTTGTCAAATATTTTCTTCTAGTCTTTGTCTTGCCTACTCATTTTTCAAGTGTCTTTTGAGGAGCAAAAATTTTGATGAAGTCTAATTTATCAGTTTTTTTAAAGATTTTATTTGTTGGGGCGCCTGGGTGGCTCAGTCGTTAAGCGTCTGCCTTCGGCTCAGGTCATGATCCCAGGGTCCTGGGATCGAGCCCCGCATTGGGCTCCCTGCTTGGCGGGGAGCCTGCTTCTCCCTCTCCCACTCCCCCTGCTTGTGTTCTCTCTCTCGTTGTGTCTCTCTCTGTCAAATAAATAAAATCTTTAAAAAAAAAAGATTTTATTTGTTTATTTGACAGAGAGAGAGGGAACACAAGCAGGGGGAGTGGGAGAGGGAGAGGGAGAAGCAGGCTTCCCGCAGAGCAGGGAGCCCGATGCGGGGCTCGATCCCAAGACCCTGGGATCATGACCTGAGCCGAAGGCAGCTGCTTAACGACTGAGCCACCCAGGCGCCCCTAATTTATCAGTTTTTTAATGGTTATTGCTTTCTCAATATTTTTATAATTTTTCTGGTAGGCTTATATATATCTTTAGTTATATTTATTTCTAAATATTTGAAATTTTATGCTATTTTAAATGGTATCGCTTTTAAATTATATTTTCTAACTGCTGGTCTATTAAAATACAGCTGCTTTTTCTATATTGTTATCCAGCAACCTTGCTAAATTTACTGATTTTAATAATTTATCTATAGATTCTTTTGGATTTTCTAACTCCATAATCTACAAATAATGGGCATGATTATTTTTTTTTCCCTTCTAATCCTCATTTTCTTTTCCTTGCCTTTTGTACTGATTGGACCTCCACTAGAATGTTGGATAAAAAGGTGACAGTAGCATCCCTTTCTTGTTCAGTTATCTTTAAAAATAAGTACCACCACCAACAAAGTTTCAGCGTTTAGTTTGATGTTTGCTGTAAGTTTTTATAGATAACTTTTATCAGATTAAGGAAATCCTCTTGTTTTTTATTTGTTGGTAGTTTTTATTATGATTACAGATTGAATTTGACCATTAGTTATTCTAAACCAAGAGGTTTTATATGAACATTTAATTTTCTGTATTGCAGAATTTACTTAACTAGTTTTAAATTGTCTTCATAAAATCTTTTACTTAAATTATTCCTCTGGGTATCAATATAAGTAGACATCTAGAATGGGCTGAAGCCTGTGATTCTTGTATTTGAGATTTTGGTATCTGGAGTTCTGCTCCTTCTAGGATGTTGCTCCAGCGCAGCTTTTTTTTTTTAAAGTAGGTTTCACGGCCAGTGTGGGTCCCAGTGTGGGGCTTGAACTCAGGACCCTGAGATCGAGACCTGAGCTGAGCTGAGATCAAGAGTCAGACGCTTAACTGACTGAGCCACCCAGCCACCCAAGTGTAGCTTTTTTTTAACCAGCTGTACTGCATGTTACACTTTCCTATTTAAGCCTCATTGTAATCCAGTAAATAGATACAATAGATAGAATACAAGTAAACAGATTAATATCATTAAAGACGATGATGGTGTGATGTAAAGACTAGCTCTCTGATTTGGGCTTGCCTAAAATAACCCAGCTAGCAAGTGTCAGGGCCCAGACTTACATATTTTGATTTACAGTGTAATGTATTCTTCATTATGCCATAGCTACTTCTACTTGTGCCTGAGTTTTGGTTAGCTTGGTGAAAAGAGACTAGCTTACAGACCATTGGAGGTAGTAATCTGGATTAGTAGGAATGAGATCCTGAACTAAAGAGCAGTGGTAAGAATAAGATAGAACCTGGCATGCAAAATGTATTTTTGCCATTCTCTTCGCTATTTTTCTTTCTAAAAATACTTTATTTTTATTTCTTTTTTTTTTTTAATATTTATTTGAGAGAGAGAGAGCGAGAGACCGCATGAGCGGGGTGGGGAGAGGGAGAAGCAGGCTTCCTGCTGAGCAGGGAGCCTGATGCAGGGCTGGAGCCTGATGCCCAGGACCCCGGGATCATAACCTGAGCTGAAGGCAGACTCTTAACCGACTGAGCCACCCAGGTACCCCCTTTGTTATTTTTCTATCAGTTTTACTCAGTTCTATCATAGGAGCTCTTTGCCCACCATGTATCATAACTACCTGTTTACATGTCTCTCTTTCTCTCTTCATGTCTTCATGTTTACATGTCTCTCTCTCTCTCTACTCAGGGGCTCTGTCTTTATATACCTTCATTGCTCAATATTAGCACATTGTTCAAAAGATGTTATTTGATTGTTTGCTGAGTGAATGAATAGATAGATTATAGAACCATTTTTAGAGAACTTATAAACTTTGTATATGGGAGGCAAGGTTCAACATTGAATGACCAGGATGTTTTCCTGAATAGGGTCTGGAAAATCAGGAGGAGCATAATTTTTAGGGGAAGGGTGACGAGTTCAGTTTGGAACTTGTTAAGTTTAAGTGACTTCCTTAGGAGATGTCTAGCAAGTAGTTGGAAATGTAGATCTGGAACCTAGATTTTTAGAGGGGTGTGTGTGTGTGTGTGTGTGTGTGTTTCCAACAAAAAGTAGTCTTTGAAATTACCTGAATGTGTCCTAGTTCTCACCATCATTTCTCTCCTGTAAATAACTTTAACAGCCTCCTAACTAATCTCTCTGCTTCTCTGTTCCAGCCTCTCTTTCAGTCCATTCCCCACATTCCTATCAGAATGATCTTTCTGAAATATAGATCTGATCATGATGTTGCCTTATTTAAAATAATGTTTTAATGGTTCTTTCTTGTTTTCAGAAAAGAATTAAAACTCTTTACTGGGGTGCCTGGGTGGCTCAGTTGGTTAAGCATCTGCCTTCAATTCAGGTCATGATCCCGGGGTCCTGGGATTGAGCCCCACATCGGGCTCCCTGCTCAGTGGGGAGCCTGCTTCTCCCACTCCCTCTGCCCCTCCCCCCTGCTTGTGCTTGCTCTCTCTCTCGCTCTTGCTCTCAAATAAAATAAAATCTTTAAAAAGACAAAAATAAAAAAACCCTCTTTATCTATTTCCTTACAGTCTCAACCCTCCCTACCTCTTTGGGCACACGTCTACCATTCTCTTCTTTGTAGTCTGCCTTTCAGCCGTACAGGACTACTTGCAGTGCTGTGTATAGGCCACCATTATAGTAGTATTGGTGGTGGAGGTGGTGGTGATACTGCTGCTAATACCAGGATTTTTCCAATAGATGTTAGGATTGTGCCAGCCCTTCTTTTGTGCAATTTATATGTAATAGTAATAGCTAACAGTTAATATAGCACGTACCTTGTAACAGCAGCTTTCTAAGAGCTTAACTCATTGCCACACCCAGCAGGTGATTGAACCTATCTTCTTAGGTTCAATTAAACATTCAGACTCACAAGACTATAGAATAGGCCACACTTGACATTAGTCTACTCAAAACTATATAGGACATTTTAAAATTTGCTATAAAACTACAATAATCAAAACCATGTGGTATTGGCATAAAGACAGACATATAGACCAGTGGAGTGGAATAGAAAGCCCAGAAATAAGTCCTCCTATATATATTCTCAAGTGATTTTTGACAAAGGTACCAAGACCATTCAATGGGGAAAGGATAGTCTTTTTAACAGTTGGTGCTGGGAAAACTGGATATCCCCATGCAAAAGAATGAAGTTATTAGATCCTTACCTAACACCATATGCAAAAATTATCTCAAAAGAATCAAGAACCTAAATGTAAGACCTAAAACAATAAAACTTTTAGAAGAAAGCATAGGACAAATCTTCATAATGTTGGATTTGACAGTGATTTCTTGGATATGATGCCAAAGGCAGAGGTAACAAAAGAAATTGGATGTCATGAAAACCAAAAATTTTTGTACATCACATCAAAGACACTCTCTACAGAGTAAGAAGTTAAACCATAGAATGGCTGAAAATATTTGCAAATCATAAACCTAGTAAGAGATTAATATGCAAAATATATAAAGAACTCTTGCATGTCAACTACAGAACCAAAGAGCTTGATTCAAAAATGGGCTAAGGACTTGAAGAGACATTTTTCCCAAAAAGATAAACAAATGTTCAATAAGTACATGAAAAGATACCCAACCTCACTAATCATTAGGGAAATGCATATCAAAATTATAATGAGAAACCACCTCCTATTTGTTAGAATGGGTGTTATCAAAAAACCAGAAAGGAAGTGTTGAGAAGGATGTGGAGAAATTGGAAGCCTGTGCACTGTTTGTAGGAATGTAAAATGGTATAGCCACTGTGGAAAACAGTGTGGAGTTTCTTCAAAAAATTAAAAATAGAATTACCATATGACCCAGATATTCCACTTGTGGTTATATGCCTTAAAGAACTGAAAGACTCTCAAAGAAATTGTACCCATGTTCATAGCAGCATTATTCACAAAGCTGAAATATGGAAGTAACCCAAGTGTCCATTGGTAGATGAATGGATAAGCAACATCTGGTATGTATATACAATAGAATATTACTCAACCTTTAAAAGGAAGGAATTTCTGTAATATGCTACAACATGGATGCACCCTGAGGACATTATGCTAAGTGAAGTAAGCCAATGATAAAAAAGACAAATACTGTATGATTCCACTTATACGAGGTACTTAGAGTAGTTAAAATCATAGAAACAGAAAGTAGGATGTGGTTGCCAGGGGCTAGAGAAGGGAAGAATGGGGAGTTATTATTTACTAGGTATAGCGTTTAGTTTTACAAGATGAAGTGAGTTATGGGGATGGATGGTGGAGTGTGTTTAATACCACTGAACTGCACACTTAAAAATTACTGTGATGGTAAATTTTATGTTATATGCATTTTAACAGACTAAAGAAAGAAAACGAAATATACAGGACAGGAACCAAAGCTTGTTAGCAAGACAACGTCAGGCATTCTTCTTTACTGAGAGCTTGTAGCAGTTCATAGAGTTGTCTGTGCAGCTGTTCAGAGCTACTCTTGGCGTCCATTCCCCTAGGTGATTCTCATGTATAAAGAAATGAGATCCACATTGGACATGTCTAGGAGTTGCCCTGACTTAACTGGCTCATGCCCCACAGGAGCCAATATCTCTTATGGTAGTTAAAAAGGCATAGTAGCCAGGGTCCCCAAAAGGGTCATGCCAAGTTACATGAGTCATCAACACTCAGGGGAGCCCAAAGATTGGGCTTACAACTAGGTATTTACACTTCTTCCCATTATTACCAGTCAGGTGTCATTTTAAACATAACATTGCTTAGGAACATAGTTGACATTTTACCTTTATCAGGTTTTCAGGGAAACATAGTTAAAAATTTAATCAAAGACCAAAGTCTCATGAAGAAAGGGAGTTTTGTTAACCCTTTACCCACTCACATATTAAACTATTTATTCCTTACTACAACAAAATGAGGTAGTTACTATTATTATCCCATTTTACAGATAAGGAAACTGAGGTACAGAGAAGTTATGTAACTTCCTCAAGGTCACACAACTATTAAACAAGATAGTAAACATGAACCCAGGCAGTGTGACACCAGCATGTGCACTCTCAATCACTGTGTTAGGCAGAATGATAGCTCTCCAGAAATGTCCATATCTTGATCCATGGAACCTATGACTATGTTATGTTAATAATGGCAAAGAGGAGTGATGCTTGGGTGGCTCATTCAGTTAAGCATTTGTCTTGGGCTCAGGTCATGATCCCTAGGTTCTGCTTGCTCGGCGGAGAGCCTGCTTCTCCCTCTGCCCGCTGCTCCCCCTGCTTGTGTGTGTGCTCTCTCCCCGACAAATCTATCTATCTATCTGTCTTTAAAAAAAACAACAATGGCAAGGAGGAATTAAGGTTGCGGTGGGAATTTACTAATCAGCTGACCTTGAGATGGCAGGATTATCCTGGATTGACCTTGAGATGGCAAGATTATCCTGGATTATCCAGATGGTCCCAATGCAACCACAAGGGTCTTTATAAGTGAAAGAGAGATAAAAGAGATTCAGTGTCAGATTGATACAGTGGAGATTTAGTCATTACTAGGGATAAGATGGAGGGCCACAAACCAAGGAATACAGGTGAACACTAAAAGTTTGATAGTGGCGCCTGGGTAGCCTTGTCAGGTCGTGGTCTCAGGTCCTGGGATCGAGCCCTGTGTCCAGCCCTGCGTTGGGCTCCCTGCTCAGTGGGGAGTCTGCTTCTCCCCCTCCCTCTGCCCCTCCCCCCTGCTCATGCTCTCTCTCTTGGACACCGTCTCTCTCTCTCAAATAAATAAAACCTTTGAAAAAAAATAAAATAAAAGCTGAGTAAAGCAAGGAAATGGATTTTCCCTTAGAACCTCTTGAAGGAATGCAACCTTGCCAGCACTTTGATTTTAGCCCAGTGAGACCCATTTTGGACTTCCAACTTCCAGAACTGTCATATAATAAAATTGTGTTGTTTTAAACCAAGTTTTTAGTAATTTGTTACAGTAGCAATAGGAAACTAATACAATCACTATACTATATTGCATCTCATATCGTACTATACTTCATGCTGCCAGGCCTTGCTTTTGCATGTGACATTCTGCCTCCTTTCCCTACTTCTGGAGACACTTTGCTGGCTCCCTCTTCAGCTTAGATTGGTTGTTTCACCTCTGTTTCCATCTCACTCTATAGCACTTCTCACATTACATGTCAAATAATGTAGATTTTTTGTTCACCTCCTACTCACCTTTCAAGACTGAACTCAAATATCACCACTCTCTAGAAGTCTTTCCTGAATCACAGACCCTCAGCCTGGACTAGGTGTTCTTGCTCTGTCCTCCTATAATACCACTTGCTGATCTTTGCCATAACATTTATTCCCTCAACTATAAATGTTTACTTGTCTGTCTCTCCCAGTAGACACTGTTCCTTCTCAATTTAGTATCCTTGGTACACAGCTTAGTATCTAGTACACAGTAAAGGCTTAAATTATGTATGATGAATGAATTAGTTATTCTGTCACTTAGAATTGCTGTTGGAATGACTCATGGAACACTACATCTAAATCTAATGATGTAATGTATGGTGATTAACATAACAATAAAAAATTTTTAAAAAAAGAACTGCTGTTGGAATATTATATTCATTCTGAGGCTGTAAATCACTTTTTTTCTCCAGCACAGTATAAAAACTAAGAAAAAGAACTCAGTGTGTCCACTATAAAAAATATGGTAACCTGGGGTGGCTGGGTGGCTCAGTTGGTTAAGTGACTGCCTTTGGCTCAGGTCATGATCCCGGGGTCCTGGGATCGAGCCCCGCATCGTGCTCCCTGCTCAGCAAGGAGTCTGCTTCTCCCTCTCCCTCTGCCTGCCGCTTCCCCTGCTTGTGCTCTATCTCTCTCTCTGTCAAATAAATAAATAAAATCTTAAAAAAAAAAAAAAAAATATATATATATATGGTAATCCTGCTGATCTGAGGTTATCCCTTTCAGTGTTCATTCTCTCAATTGATCATTAAATTTTAGCACTATTTCCCTAGGTAATAGCCTGATTCTTTTTCTTTTTCCCTCCAATTTTGCATGAGAGAAAAAAATATTTTACCTGGCATAATGTTTTGGTGCAGAGACTGGGATTCCGCTATGTGGTCCTAGATCTTTGAGATAAAGAAACTTCTTTGGCTCTCACCTATGTGGACTTTGTAGATTTTTATCTTTTAGCAACCTCTCCAGTAAGAGTATTTCTATTCCCCCTCCAGGACGACGCTCTGTACTTCCTTACCTACAAAAATAGCCCTCTTCTTCACCAGCATTCTTGGTCTTGAGAATCCCTACATGACCCCAGAGGAACTCTTGAATCTAGACCTGGATTATATGGGAGGAAGCTTCGTGTAGCTGTTTTTTCCTACAGGCTACTCAAAAAGCAAGTTTGCTTTTTATGACTCACAGAAGGAAGCTTTTCTTCCCTTGGTATATATTATATATGCCTTCTGAGTTCTAGTCTGCTGTAATTCCGAGACCGGGCCAGAATAAATTGAGCTTTGGTTCAGATGATGACTATTTTGTTTTATACACAAATTTAAGTCAGTTTAAAGAAGAGAAAAATAAACTATATCACACAGCATGAGAATCCATAAATGCATAATTCACAGTTTAGATATTCTAAAGATTTTCAGGGAGTCTTTCTAAAGAGGAAGTATACAAGGGGAGAAATATTCTATTTAGCAAATTTATCCCCTGCCTTGGGGTTAGAGGAGCAAAGGAGTTAAAAGCCATATAAGAACAGTGCGCACAAGGAGTTGCTGGCCAATTAATGGGACTGTACAGTAAGAATGTAATTTTGATTCAGAAGAGTTGCTGACCCTAGAGATTTTTCCTATGAAGAGCTGCTACTCACATCCAGTGGATGATGTGAATGCATTTAGAATCCTGAGTGAAGACTTAATGAGAATGTCTTCTATTTGATTGGTGTTTGTATGGAATCAGGTTACTCTAGAATGTGGAAAAATGGTTTTGCTCCAGTTTCTAAACAAAATGAAAAGCATTGTCCTAATTGAATTTGTTTTGACATTCTTGCTGCCCCACACAGGTCAAGTTGCAAGATGGAACAAAAGAATAAAGCTAGAGGGTAACATGAGGCCATGTCCAAAATGCTGTAAATGTTAGGAATGGCGTTCTTACTAGTGTATGAAACCTTTAAATAAAGAATGTTATGTAGGATATGCATTTATCTCCATATTAAAAAGGCCGTGTTGGAAATAAAATGTCATGGAGTTAAGAAAAGATGAGGATTAAGATCCCCTGAAAATGAATCTTTTGATTGCTATAAGAATTTGATTACAGTTCATAGGATATTTATGCATAAATATAGCATTTTTCTTTAGCCCATTTGAGGTTAGACTTTGCTTTAAATGAGGGGTCTGAGGCACCTGGGTGGCTCAGATGGTTGAGCGTCTGCCTTCGGCTCAGGTCATGATCCCAGGGTCCTGGGATCGAGTCCCGCATCGGGCTCTCTGCTCCTTGGGAGCCTGCTTCTCCCTCTGCCTCTCTCTCTCTCTGTCTCTCATGAATAAATAAATAAAAATCTTTAAAAAAAGAAAAAAGAAAAAAGAAATGAGGGGTCTTTAGATATTGAAATGAGAGAGCTAGCTACAGTTATAGTCAGAACCCTAATAACATGGTATGCAGACACTAATATATATATTAACTCATTGAAGTATAATTTCAATATATTCTGCTGATTTGATTCAGTGTACCCAGTCTTGGAGAAGAAGCCAGGAAATCTTTATCCTCTAGGAAAAAGGTATCTGGGTAATATTTTAATGTTTAAAAAAAAACCTGAATGCTATTTTGAAGACTCTTAAAAACAGACATTTGATCACACAATATTGTAGTTGATCAAAAATAGCTATGTGTATCCTTTTCCCTTGGAAAAGCAGTTTATTGTTTAGTTTTTATTTTCCCCCAATTGATGTAGCTTACTAATTGGAATAGGATAATTTCTGTAGTCATTTTACAATTACATGTTGTCCTTTTCTATGCTCAAATAAATAATCCAGGTGGTAGTTATTAGCCTGTAACATCCATTTTGGCAACATGTGTACCTTGTATGTATGCACATTGTTTCTGCAGACAACTGCTTAAGGAGTGTGGTATTTTTTTCCCAGTCTGTGTTCAAATATGTTACCTGAGGAGCAGGCATCAAATCTGCAGTTCTGAATAGATTGGTTATCCATCAGTGTACAAGACAACTTGTGCTCTAAGTCTGAGGCTCCAGAGAATGGTTGGGGGGGAAATGAAATTAACTATTTTTAAATTGATTATATTTTATGCATGTTAGATTTTTAAGTGAATTTTCCAGACAGATTCTTCCCTTTTTATTTTTTCTACATAAAGTGTGTCTAAAATAACAAAAGAAAAATAACTCAATCATCTAAAATATACATCTAATCCCCTTAAAAGAGTACAGGAAAACTAGGCAATACAAGAGTTCTCTGTCAGTGAATGAATGCTTGGGTTTGGGAAGCCTTATTGTTCTTTAACTGTAGTTGCTGGCACAGATGGACAGCAGAGACCATTGCCTGCTGAAGCTGGTGCTGAGAAGGGCCTGTGGCTGCTCTTCAGAGGTTAATACAAGGAAAACCTCTTGATTTGCCAGAGGAGTCTGGGAGGGGAGCAGATGGCCACAAGAAGGGCCCCCCCAGCTTACTCAGCTGCTCCAAGACGCTTAGACTGACCTCTCTTAATACAAACAAACCAAGTAGCTCTCAGAGTAATGGGGCATCATCATTTGTATTCCCGAATAACAATACTGCTCCTCACTTTGCAGTCTCTTGCACCCTCACTCAGTGTGTGGGTGCCATCTGCTTCTTGTGAACTTATATAGGCCCTGGCCCTGGCCAGTTGGGATTGCTATTGAATGGTGTCTCTGGGAAATGTGTTCTTTACAAATTACTTTCATATGAGTCTGATAGGCACATAAGTATTATTATGTCCATTTGCATAATTAAGAAACTGAGGCAAAGAGGAATTGAGGAATACTAGAATTAGAACTCAAGTACCCTGATTCCTGAGCTCTTTATATCATCATATGAGTCCACAAAGCCATTCCAGTGCTCTTGGTTAGGCAGTAGTTATCCAGCTTTTGAATAAGGCTTTCTGGAAAGGAAATTAGTTATTTTGAGGATGTCACTTTCACTGTTTTAAGCCTTCTTGTGGCTACTGTTTTGTTAGGTCACAGAAAGGAGAAAGAGTGGCTGCTGTTATATTGCTATGGCCTTCAGGATACAGGAATTAAGTGAGAAGGTCTATTTTACACTAAACAGTTTCATCAAAACCAAATTTATTCAAGAGGAAAGTATTCTCATTCAAAGGAGCTACCTAGTTTATATATATATGTGTGTGCATACATAACACACACTTAAAATGTATATAAGAAAAATTATTTCTTTTTGTAAACCACAGCTCTCCTTTTCTCTGCCATTGGCTGAAACTACATTCATTTTCATGCATTAGCACCTGCTCACGGGTCTGGTGAATCAAAAGAGCAATGAGCAAAGTGGTTTTAATTGCCCAGGCTTTACTAGAGCCTTCCTTGCACTCAGAAACACAAAGACTTTGAGTGGTGTCAGAGGGCTGTACTGAGAAGTGCTTTCCTTTAGAACTCTCAGCAGATAATTCACTCACTGTGCAGATACATTGTCTTGTACAGATGAGTTCATGAGTCCATCTTCATTCCAACTGTGAAAGCATCACAGACCACTTGTCAGTTTTAGTTGCCTTGTACAATTGCTCGGGAAACCAGGCAAACATCAGAGTTTACTGACTTGTACATTAGTGCATCTTTATAGAATTGTACTTGCTAATTACTTTTATAAAGTTTTGTATACATAATTTAAACTGCATAGTCATATTTGATGTGTTATAGTAGTTAAAAGTGCAGGCTCTAAAGCCAGACTACTTGTGTTCAAATTCCAACCTTACCTCTTACAGACTATGTGATCTTAGACAAGTTTCTTTACCTCTCTGAGCCTCAGTTTCCTCATCTGCAATGAGGATAATAAATGAACCTATCTTGTAGGGTTGTTTTGAGGATTTAGTTAATACATGGGAAGTAATTAGAACACTGTCTGATACACAGTAAGTATTTAGTAATTATTAGCTAATAAAACTGCTCATATTTTACATTTTGGGTTGAAAATTGGCAGAAGCATAACAGCTATCCATTTGAGGTACAAATATGAATTATGGAAAATAATCTTGGTGCTTTACTATTTTTAGCGTTGGGGTGCCTGGGTGGCTCAGTTGGTTAAGCGACTGCCTTCGGCTCAGGTCATGATCCTGGAGTCCCAGGATCGAGTCCCGCATCGGGCTCCCTGCTTGGCAGGGAGTCTGCTTCTCCCTCTGACCCTCCTCCCTCTCATGCTCTCTGTCTCTCATTCTCTCTCTCTCAAATAAATAAATAAAATCTTAAAAAAAATGGAGCTAATAATAGTACTAAACACATAACATTGTGGCTAGAATTAAATGAAATAGTGCTTATAAGAGGTCTTAGTGTCTAGCATATGGTAAGTGCTCAAAAAATATAATTAAAATTATTTTCTTTTTTGATCAAAAGAAGCAATTTGGCTGTATTTAGGAAGTATATTAACTTGAAGGAATCCTTTACAAATTTATTTTTTATAGTTTTCAAAGCCCAAGATGTTTCAGATTGTGAAGTTATGGTCATTTTAATTTCTGTTATTATGACTTGTAATCATGCGAAGAATTTGGGTCAAATTGTGTAACTTCTCTGAGCCTGTTCCTCATCTCTGAAATGAGTACCTCTTATTATCTCGCTCTTGTGAACTAGATTATAAACTCCATAGGCATAAATGTTAAAGCATCTTCGTTTAATATGATTGAATTCAGCATTAGGGCAACAGGTAGTATTTCATATGAAGGTGATATTTGAGCTAAGACATGAAGAACATAGGATTTTCTTACTTGGGGAAGGGAAATTTTATTTATATTTTCCACAAGTGGAAAACTGATCTTTGGTACTTTCTGATTAGTCCAAGCTGGGGTCCAGCCCATGCCCTGGATTCTCCAGCCTTGATTCTGGGAAAATTATTAAGTAAACAATTTCAGTCATTTCCATTTCCTCTGGGTCACTATTTAGTTGAGAAGGCAGGAGAATAAGAACTCTTTTAATCCATGAGCCAGTCATGGATTGTTAACAATTCCTTGCTAATCATGAGGTTGTCAGAGCTCTTGCTGCACGTTTAAGCATGGCAAGCTCTAGCAAGGACCACCTACAAATAACTTGGTTGTTAGGAGCCTATGAAGCCATTTCTGCATACTTTTTGAGTCTTCCCCCATTCCTCAATGGCAATTGGAGCATGTCGGAGGCAAGGAAAACATGGCATACTATTAACATGCTGGTAGGGGCTTACTTCATAGAAGGTGTTCATAGAAGGCCAGCGATTTTCCTGGAAACAGATGTCAGAGCCATTGTGATATATAATGGAGAAGGGACTGTGATATAATTTTATTCTTAAATTTCTAAACAGTTTGAAGACCAGGTGGGGAAGCTTTCTCAGCCACAGAACAGAAAGTTGAAATAAAGTCTCTCTTTTCTGAAGGCAAAGCTCACTTTGTGATTTAGGGATGGGTTGAGGTGGGGATGTAATGCTTGCGAAACAGAACAGGAACTCCTTGAAAGTATTTGGTACATTATTCAGGGCTTGCTCGTATTAAAGCACTTGAGGTTTTTTTGTTTTTGTTTTTGTTTCTCCTTCTGTATGAAGTGGTAGGTCCACCAAGAGAACAGCTGCCTGATTGACTGTTTTCTTCAAAAAGCCAGGTCTTGGGGCGCCTGGGTGGCTCAGTCGTTAAGCGTCTGCCTTTGGCTCAGGTCTTGATCCCAGGGTCCTGGGATCAAGTCTCACATCGGGCTCTCTGCTCAGCAGGGAGTCTGCTTCTCCCTCTCCCACTCCCCCTGCTTGTGTTCCCTCTCTCACTGTGTCTCTCTCTGTCAAATAAATAAAATCTTAAAAAAAAAAAAACAAAAAAACCAGGTCTCTACCAGACCCACCATCTCTGACTGCTTTGCATCAAAAAGATATGCTATATGAAGGAAGGAAATATTGGGAGTTGGATCATTATGGCCTACTGGAGCCACTAGTGAAGCAAACATATATTGATTGCTTTCCTGTGTGACTGCCTATGTCTTCTCCCACCAGTCCATCCATTATCTTAATCATTCCAAGACCTACAATTGATAAAAGAGACTGTTTTTAAAAGCCAATAGTTCTTGGACATTTGAATATTTGATAAGCTGGATGATTTCATAATATATGCATTTTCTTTTTGCATTTTAGGAAAATGTGATTGAAGGATCATCACAAAGATGATGTTCTATAAAGTAGTTTTTTTCCCATGAATTCTAAGCAATTTTTGTGGTTGTCATTTCTGTCACTTTTTTTGTTAAAAGCCCATCATGTTCCAGATGCTGAATTGGGCACTTTACATGTTTCCTTCCTCATTTTACAGATGAGGGTGTTAAGAGCCAGAGAAGGTGAGTCAAAATTGAAATAAAAAATGAAACCACTCTAATGAAATAATTGATTGAGGCAGTGATCATCAATGACTACTAAAACTATTAGGTAGAAAGTGGATAGGGAACTTTATAATGGATGGATCAGGCTCACAACACCTGAACACACTAATCAAACCTAAGAGCACAAAAAGAAAAACCATCAGGCATTATGTATCTCCTGATATGGTGTATTAGAAAGTATGTAACACAACCTGTAAAGTAATTTTACCAAAAACCTGAATCTGGTCAAGTCTCTAGAGCTACCTTATTATTTTTCAGTAAATAATTGAGGTGGGAGGGGAAAAGAAAGGAACTTTTAGCTTACGAGACAAATCAACCAAATGTAATGGCTGGACTTTGTATCCTGATTTGAACAAACCTCCTGTTTTTGTTTGTTGTTTTCGGGGCTTTTTAAAAAGTTACTTGTGGCAATCTGAAAACTGGATATTTGATTTTAAGGCATTACTATTAATTTTAAATTCTTATCTTTAGAAATGTATACAGAGGTATATAGCAATGAAATTATATTTCTGGGATTTACTTCAATATAATCCATTGAAGAGGATAGAGGAGTTGGGAAAGGGTAAAGATTAAGCAGCGTATGTCTCTCTTGAAAATTACTGAAGCTGAGTGATGGAAACATGGGGTCTCATTATACTAAGCTCTCTTTATTTGTTTGAAAATGTCCAAATAAAAGAGTTAAAAAGTAAAAACTGAGAGCATACGGTGGCTATTCACTGGATACTACATGCTGGATTCAATAGAGATTTCGAGGCTTCTACATGTTTGCTTATATCAGCAGATTATTGATGGACATGTTTATGGCAGTTAGGTTTGCAAGGGGAAAGGAACACTATATTGAACCTATTCTATGTAGCTTTATTCTCAGGAGTAATTAAACGTTTAAAAAATGTTACTAGGTTACAATAAGGCAAGAAGTACAAATATGTGAAACTGGCTTTCAGTTTACATTCTAAGAGCTATGAAGGGAAAAAGGAACTCACAGCAAGGACACTTCCACAGAGCCACTCACAGACTTCTGCCTTTCAAATGGGCCTAGGCCTGGAACTGACATATGCCAGCGGAGCCCAAAGATTTACCAAGCTCAAATAAACATGTTCTCAAGAGCATCATGGGCCTTAACCAAAGCCTCTAGGGAGTCATGTCTGACTAGTTTTTAAAAAATATCTTGTAGAAAGTTTCTCAGTTGTTTAACTTTGACCTACTGTGGAGACCACTGGAATCTCAATTGTTACTCAACATTTTGTCTCTAATTTCAGATTAACAAAGAGGGTTCAAATCATTACCGATGCTATAAAAACTGAAATTTTAGAATTTCGATAACCTGAGTATGGGCTTTTGAGCCAGACTGCCTGGGTGTGAATCTTGGCTTTGCCACTTATTAACAGAATGAACTAGAACAAGTTACTTAACCTTTCTGTGCTTCTTTCCTCATACATAAAATGGGAATAATAATATTAATCAGCATTTCCCAGAACAGAATCAGTAAGATATATGTATATATGTGTATGTGTGTATGTATGATTTATTTCAAAGAACGGGTGTATGCAATTATGCGAGCTGGCAAGTCTGAAATCTGTGGGGCAGGCCAGCCCACTGGAAATTGCTGGGCAGGATCTGATTCTGCAGTTTTGAGGCAGAATTTCTTCTTTCTCAGAGAAACCTTAGTTTTGCTCATAAGGCATTTAACTGATTGGATGAGATCTACCCACATTATTGAGGATAATTTCCTTTAATTAAAGTCAACTGATTGTATATGTTAACCACATCTACAAAATACCTCTACAGCAACATCTAGATTAGTGTTTGATTGAATAATGGGGTCCTATAGCCTAATCAAATTGACAAATAAAACTTAAATCACATCTACTATCAGATTCATAAGAACTGTGAAAATGTAATGAGTTAGTGGCATATAAAGCACTTAGAACAGAGCCTAACATATGGGAGGCACTCATAAAGGTTAGCTATTATTACACACTCTTTAAATCCTAAAAGCAACCTGGTTTAGGAAAGATAATAATAAATTCACTGATAGTCACTATAAAATCAATTAATATTCTCACTAGAATTAACCTTGGAGGTCTTTTAGACCAACCTCTCCATTTTAAAAACATGGAAGCTGAGGTCCAGTCTCTTTTTCATATAGCCAGAGTGATTTTGGTTTTTATAGTGATGAACACACACAGAGAAGGCTCTGCCCTGGTGGGGCTTACATGTTAATAAGATACCCATTGCTTCTGTCCCAAATCTCACCAATATTCTTACTCATTTTCATGCAGGAAAGGAATTAGAGATTTGGGTTCAGAGACTGTGCTGTAGGCCAGGTGCCCCAAAGCATTGAACTGATGAAGTAGAAATGTTTATATTCACCTAGATTCAGAAGTTTAGAACCTAAGCTCTTCCTACGTTGACATCACTATCATATTTGAAATTTTAAAGTTACCCTTCTCTGGGGTCTCTTTTCATTAGGACTTAAGTCATTTATCATGAATGTACTAAATGCTCCTGAGTAGCCTAAGTGAAATTAAGAGTACACTTCCTTAGCACCTGGTTTTCAACCAAAACTGTTAAACTTGACCATTGGGGAAGTTCTCTCTGATGCTGTTGACATGGAGACTCATTAACAAAAATTGAATAAAAGCATGAATAATAAATTTGTAGGACATTTTACAGTTTTATAAACCACTTTTGAGAGATAGGGCAAGTATTATTATCCCCACTTTACTGAGGAGGAAGCTGAAGCTCAGAGTTGTAAAGTGAATCTCCCAAGACTACATAGTTAATAACAGATCATGACTGCCTAATCCCAGAGTAATATCCTCTCTGCTATATAACTCTTCTGGCTATGTCCTGTGGATATAGATCTGGAAAAGAGCTGCTTTTCAACTCTGCGGTTCTTTTCCTTAGTTCTAAAGTGAAGGCAGTCTTGGAGACACTCCCAGAAGAGTCAGGCCCTGGGAACAGGGAACATTACTTGACAGGGCACTACAGGAACTCTTCTGTATAAGGCCATTACCCTCAAGAACAGGAGACATAGCTGACTTTCCTAACACACAGAAACAGGCACAGAGACTTAGACAAAATGAAAATACAGAGAAATTTATCCGAAATGAAAGAACAGGACAAGGCCATGGACAGGGATCTAAGGAAAAAAGATAAAAGTAACATGTCTGATAGAGAATTTACAGTAATAATCATAAAGATACTCAACTAAACTTGAGAAAAGAGTGGAGGACATCAGTGAGAACCTTAACACAGGGATAAGGAATAACATAGCAGAGAGAAACACACTTGATGGCATGATCAGCAGGCTGGAAGAAGCAGAGGAATGAATTAATGACCTAGAAGAGAGTAAGGGAAAGTAATCAAGCTGAACAAAGGAGAGAAAAAAGAATTATTCAAAACAAGAATATGCTTAGGGAACTTGGTGACTCCATCAAACATAAACACATTCATATTATAGGAGTCCTAGAAGAAAGAGAGGAAAGGGGGCAGAAAATTTATTTGAAGAAATAAGAGCTGAACTTGCCTAACATGGGGAAGGAAACAGATCTCCAGATACAGGAGGCACAGAGAACTCCCATCAAAATCAACAAAAGCAGATCCACACCAAGACATATTGTAATTAAATTGGCAAAATATAATGATAAAAAAAATATTAAAAAGCAGCAAGATAGGGCGCCTGGGTAGCTCAGTCAGTTGAGCATCTGACTTGATTTCACCTAAGTCATGATCTAAGGGTCATGGGATCAAGCCCCGTGTCAGACTCCATGCTCAGCATAGGGTCTGCTTTTCCTTCTCCCTCTGCTCCTCACCCCACTCAACTCCCTCATTCTCACTCTTTCTCTAAAATAAATAAAGTCTTTAAAAATAATAAATAAATAAATAAATAGCAGCAATATAAAAGAAGACCATTACATACAAAGGAAACCCCATAAAGTTATCAGCAGATTTTTCAGGAAAAAAACTTTCCAAACCGGGGTGCCTGGCTGGCTCAGTTGGTTAAGCGGCTGCCTTTGGCTCAGGTCATGATCCTGGGGTCCTGGGATCGAGCCCCATGTCTGGCTCCCTGCTCGGCGGAGAGCCTGCTTCTCCCTCTCCCTCTGTCTACTTGTGCTCTCTATCTCTCTGTCAAATAAATAAATAAAATCTTAAAAAAAAACAAAACGGAAAAACTTTCCGAACCGGAAAGAAGTGGCTTGATGTATTCAAAGTGCTGAATGGGAAGAATTTGCAGCCAAGAATACCCTATCCAGCAAGGCTGTCATTCACAGTAGAAGGAGAGATAAAGAGTTTCCCAAACAAAAACTAAAGGAGTTCATGACCTCTAAACCAGCCCTGCAAGAAGTATTAAAGAGAATGCTTTGAGTGGAAAGGAAAGACCACAAATGATAGTATGAAGGTAGGAAACACAAAAGCGGTAAAAATGAATATTTCTGTAAAAAGAATCACTCAAGGAACTCATAAAAAAAAAAGGAAGTATATACCTAAAACATGGGGAGGAGAGGAGTAAAGAATGGGTTCAAACTTAAACGACCATCAATTTAGTATAGACTGCTATATGCAGAAGAGGTTATATACAAATTGTATGGTAATGATTTATCAAAAATCACTAATAAATATGCAAAGAAGAAAGAGAAAGAAATTCAAATATGTCACTGAAGAAAATCAGCAAACCATGAAAGAGAGGAAGACAAGAAAGGCTCAGAGAAAATCTTCAGAACAACCACAAAACAAATAATAAAATGGCAACAAATACATATCTATCAATAATGACTTTATTTTTTTAAGTAGGCTCCAAGCCTAGCATGGAGCCTAATGGAGGGCCCAAACTCATACCCCAAGACCAAGACCTGAGCTGAGATCAAGAGTTGGACGCTTAACCTACTGAGCCACCCAGGCATCCCAATCAGTAATTACTTAGAATGTAAATGGACTAAATGCTCCAATCAAAAGACATAAGGTGACAGAATGGATGAAAAACAAGACCCATCTATACACTGCCTATAAGAGGCTCATTTTAGACCAAAAAACAGGTGCAGATTGAAAGTGAGGAAATGGAGAAACATCATGCAAATGGATGTCAAAAGAAAGCCAGAGTGGCAGTACTTCTATCGGATGAAATAGACTTTAAAACAAAGACTGTAACAAGAGGCAAGAAGAACACTGTATCATAATAAAGGGGCAGTCCAACAAGAAGATATAACAATTGTAAATATTTTGGACCCAACATGGGAGCACCCAAATACACAAAACAGTTAAGAACAAACATAAAGAAACTAATCGATAATAATACCATAGCAGTAGAAGACCTTAACACCCCACTTACACCAATGGATGGATCATCTAAACAGAAAATCAGCACGGAAACAATGGCTTTGAATGACACAGTGAACCAGATGGATTTAACAGAATATTCAGAACATTCCAGCCCCAAACAGCAGAATACACATTCTTTTCAAGTGCACATGGAACATCCTCCACAATAGATGACATATTAGGCCACAAAACAAGCTTCAGCAAATTCAAAAGGATCAAAGTCATACCATGCATCTTTTCTGACCACAATGCTATGAAACTAGAAGTCAACCACAAGAAAAAATCTGGAAAGACCACAAATAACATGCTGCTGAACAATGAATAGGTCAACCAGGAAATAAGAGAAGAAATTAAAAAGTACATGGAAACAAATGAAAATGAAGACACAATAGTTCAAAATCTTTGGGACGCAGCAAAAGCAGTTCTCAGAAGGAAGTGTATAGCAATACAGGCCTACCTCAAGAAGCAAGAAAAACCTCAAATAAAGAACCCTAACCTTACACTGAAAGGAGCTAAAAAAAGAACAAATGAAACCTAAAACAAGCCAAAGAAAGGAAATAATAAAGATTAGAGCAGAAATAAATGATACAGAAACTAAAAAACAATAGAACAGATCAATGAAACCAGGAGCTGGTTCTGTGAAAAAAATCAATAAAGTTGTTATCCAGAGGGGTACGTGCACCCCAATGTTTATAGCAGCAAGTCCACAATAGCCAAACTATGGAAAGAGCCAAGATGTCCATCAAGAGATGAATGGATAAAGAAGATGTGGTATATACATACAATGGAATATTATGCAGCCATCAAAAAACCCGAAATCTTGCCATTTGCAACAACATGGATGGAACTGGAGAGTATTATGCTAAGCGAAATAAGTCAATCAGAGAAAGACATGTATCATATGATCTCATTGATATGAGGAATTCTTAATCTCAGGAAACAACCTGAGAGTTGCTGGAGTGGTGGGGGGTGGGAGGGATGGGGTGGCTGGGTGATAGACATTGGGGAGGGTATGTGCTATGGTGAGCGCTGTGAATTGTGTAAGACTGTTGAATCACAGACCTGTACCTCTGAAACAAATAATACATTATATGTTAAAAAAAAAAAAAAAAGAAGATAGTAGGAAGGGAAAAATGAAGGGGGGTAATCGGAGGGGGAGATGAACCATTAGAGACTATGGACTCTGGGAAACTGAGGGTTCTAGAGGGGAGGGGGTGGGGGGATGGGTTAGCCTGGTGATGGGTATTAAAGAGGGCACGTATTCAAGATGTCCATCGACAGATGAATGGATAAAGAAGATGTGGTGTATATATACAATGGAATATTATGCAGCCATCAAGAGGAATGAGATCTTGCCATTTGCAACGACGTGGATGGAACTGGAGGGTATTATGTTGAGCGAAATAAGTCAAACAGAGAAAGACATGTATCATATGACCTCACTGATACGAGGAATTCTTAATCGCAGGAAGCTGAGGGTTGCTGGAGTGGGGGGTGGGGTGGGAGGGATGGGGTGACTGGGTGATGGACACTGGGGAGGGTATGTGCTCTGGTAAGCACTGTGAATTGTGCAAGACTGTTGAATCTCAGATCTGTACCTCTGAAACAAGTAATGCAATATATGTTAAGAAAAAAAGAAGAAGAAGGTAGCAGGAGGGGAAGAATGAAGGGGGGGAAATCGGAGGGGTAGACGAACCATGAGAGACAATGGACTCTGAAAAACAAACTGAGGGTTCTAGAGGGGAGGGGGGTGGGAGGATGGGTTAGCCTGGTGATGGGTATTGAGGAGGGCACATTCTGCATGGAGCACTGGGTGTTATGCACAAACAATGAATCATGGAACACTACATCTAAAACTAATGATGTAATGTATGGGGATTAACATAAGAATAAAAAAGTTAAAAAAAAATAAAGAGGGCACATATTGAATAGAGCACTGGGTGTTATACACAAACAATGAATCATGGAACACTACATCAAAAACTAATGATGTATGGTGATTAACGTAACATAATAAAATAAAATTGAAAAAAAATTGACAAACCTCTAGGCAGACTTATCAAGAAAAAAAGAGAAAGGGCCCAAATAAATAAAAGCACAAATGAGAGAGGAGAAATAACAACAAACACCATGGAAATAAACTTGTAAGAGAGTATTGTGAAAAACTACATGCCAACAAATTGGACAACCTGGAAGAAATGGATAAATTCCAGAAACATATAATCTAACAAAAGTGAAACAGGTAGAAATAGAAAATTTGAACAGACTGATTACAAGCGAAGAAATTGAATCAGTAATCCAAAAACTCCCAACAAACCAAAGTCCAGAACCAGATGGCTTCACAGACAAGTTCTTGCAAACATTTAAGGGGGGCCTGGGTGGCTCAGTCAGTTAAGCATCTGCCTTCAGCTCAGGTCCTGATCCTAGGGTCCTGGGATCAAGCCCCACATCGGGCTTCCTGCTCAGTGGGGATTCTGCTTCTTCCTCCCCCTCACTCATGCTTTCAAATTTATTCTGAGAGGCCAGCATTATCCTGATACCAAAACCTGATACAGAAACCACTAGAAAAGAGAACTACAGGGCAATATTCCTGATGAACATAGATGCAAAAATCCTCAACAAAATACTAGCAAACCAAATCCAACAATACATTAAAAACATCATTCACCATAATCCAGTGGGATTTCCTCCAGGGTTGCAAAGGTGGTTCAATATTCACAAATCAGTCAACGTGATACATCACATCAACGAGAGAAAGACTAGAAATCATATGATCATTTCAATAACGTATGACAAAGTGCAACATCCATTCATGAAAATGCCCTCAACAAAGTTAGTTTAGAGGGAACATATCTCAACATAATAAATAGCTCAATATATGGAAAACCCATAGCTAACATTATCCTCAGTGGGGAAAACTGAGAGCCTTTCCCGTAAGGTCGGGAACAAGACAGGGATGTTCACTCTCACCATTTCTATCCAACATCATACTGGAAGTCCTAGCCAGAGCAATCAGAGAATAAAAAGAAATAAGAGACATCCAAATCAGTAAGGAGGAGGTAAAACATTCACTATTTGCAGATGACATGATACTCTTTATATAGAAAACCTGAAAGACTCCCCCCCAGAACTTCTGGAACTGATAAACAGATTCAGTAGAGTTGCAGGATACAAAAGCAGTGTACAGAAATCTGTTGCATTTGTGTACACCAATAAGGAAGCAGCAGAAAGAGAAATTAAGAAAACAATCCCAGGGCGCCTGGGTGGTTCATTCGGTTAGGCGTCTGCCTTCAGCTCAGGTCATGATCTCAGGGTCCTGAGATCAAGTCCCACATTGGGCTCCCTGCTCTGTGGGGAGTCTACTTCTCCCTCTGCCCCTCCCCCCACTTGTTCTCTCTCCCTCTCTCTCCCTCTCAAAAACGAATAAATAAAATCTTAAAAAAAGAGAAAACAATTCCATTTACAATTGCACCAAAAATAATAAGATACCAAGGAATAGACCTAACCAAAGAGGTGAAAGACCTGTACTCTGAAAACTATAGAACACTTATGAAAGAAACTGAAGGTGACACAAAGAAATGGAAAGACATTCCATGCTCATGGATTAGAAGAAAAAATTTTGTTAAAATGTATACCACCCAAAGCAATCATACATTTAATGCAATAGCTATCAAAATACCACCAGCATTTTTCACAGAGCTAGAACAGACAATCCTAAAATTTGTATGGAACCACAAAAGACCCTGAATAGCTAAGCAATCTTGAAAAAGAAAAGCAAATCTGAAAGCATCATGATTCTAGACTTCAAGTGATATTACAAAGCTGTAATCCTCAAAACAGTATGGTACTGGCACAAAAACAGACGCTTAGATCAATGGAACAAAAAAGAAAATCCAGAAATGGGCCCACAACTATATGGTAACTAATCATCAACAAAGTAGGAAACACAGTCTCTTCAAATTGTGTTGGGAAAAAAAAGACAGTCTCTTCAAATTGTGTTGGGAAAACAGGACAGCAATATGCAGAAGAATGAAACTGGACCACTTTCCTATACCATACACAGAAATAAATTCAAAATGGATGAAAAGACCCAAATGTAAGACAGGAAACCATCAAAATCCTAGAGGAGAACACAGGCAGCAACCTCTTTGACCACGGCCATAGCAATTTCTTACTAGACACATCTCTGGAGGCAATACAAACAAAAGCAAAAATGAACTATTGGGACTAAATCAAAATAAAAAGCTTCTGCATAGCAAAGAAAACAATCAATAAAACTAAAAGGCAGCCTACAGAATAGGAGAAGATATTTGCAAATGATGTATCTGATAAAGGGTTAGTATCCAAAATCTATAAAGAACTTATCAAACTCAACATCCAAAAAACAAATAACCCAGTTAAGAAATGGGCAAAAGATATGAACAGACATTTCTCCAAAGATGACATACAAATGGTTAACAGACACATGAAAAAATGCTCAACATCACTCATCATTAGGGAAATACAAATGAAAAGCACAGTAAGATACCACCTCACACCAGTCAGAATGGCTCAAATTAATGCAAGAAACAACAGGTGTTGATGAGGATGGGGAGAAAAGGAGCCCTCTTGCACTGTTGGTGGAAATGCAAACTGGTGCACCCATTCTGGAAAACAGTATGGAGGTTCCTCAAAAAGTTAAAAGTAAAACTACCCTACAACTCAGCAATTGCACTACTACGTATTTATCCAAAGGATACAAAAATACAGATTCAAAGTGGTACATGCACCCCAATGTTTATAGCAGTATTATCGACAATAGACAAACTGTGTAGAGTCCACATGTGCATCGGCTGATGAATGGATAAGGAGGATGTGGTGTGTGTGTGTGTGTGTGTGTGTATAATATATATATGAGGGAATATTACTAAGCTATCAGAAAGAATGAAATCATTGGAACTACATGGATGGAGCTAGAACGTATTATGCTAAGCGAAATAAGTCAGAGAAAGACAAATACTGTATGATTTATCTCATATGTGGAATTTAAGAAACAAAACAGATGAGCATATGGGAAGGGGAGGGTAAAAAGAGAGAAAGAGAAGGAGACAAACCATAAGAGACACTTAATGATAGAGAACAAAGTGAGGATTGATGGAGGGAGGTAGGTGGGTGATGGGTATTAAGGAGGGCACTGGGTGTTGTTTGTAAATTCTACTCCTAAAACCAATATTGCACTGTATGTTAACTAAATAGAATTTAAATAAAAATTTGAAAAGAAAAAATGTTTAAAATAAGGAAAATAATGGTCATCATGTTGTGATAAATTATCAAAAGCACCAATTACAGTTCTGCTACATGATAGGTGCTTTACAAATATTTGATATTCTTCTCCTTTTTCTGTTAATATTCCTAGGCCTAGCAGTCTGATACTTAAGGTCTCATTAAACTTTGGCTTGAATGACTGAATTATTCTCCCTACATTTCAAAATTATCAGTGGTATGTGCTAGTAAGTAGAGGTGTAACACTGCTAATCTCATTGCACCAAGCTGTGCTTTCCATATTTTATGAGGTTTCTTGCCTTTACTTATTCCACATGGCCACCATTTTGGAATTCTATGTTTTGAGGAAGAAGTGTCATCCATAGTCTCCTTGTTTTTTCTCCTGTCCTTTTCATGGCATTCTTTTAGTTTCTCTGCATTTATAGCACTCACCTTAATCTAGATTGTACTGATGTTATTTATAGACTTGTCTTTGCCCCCAAATAGCTTAAAATCTACCTCAGAGTTTCTTAACTTATTTGGGGTTCCTTGTTAACCTTTTGAGACTATAATGAAAGCTTTGAACCATACCCTGCCCTCAGCAAAAGTACATACGTACAAACAAAAGTTTTCATAATTAGTTCGGAGGTTTGTGGACTCCAGGTAAGGACTCTTTTTCTAGATATTGTATTCCTTAAGAGCTATCCCTGAGTTTCATTGACCTTTGTATTATGGCAGAGCCTACCACATAGATAGGAGATACTCAGCAAAAAGTTTCTGAATTGATTAATTGAAATGCTAAATGAAAATCTTCAAGTTTCTTACTACAGCATCTCAACACACTTTCTTTGTTTCCTTAGGCTTCCATCTCAGTGGCACAGTAACTGAGGCAGCTACTACTTCAGAACCAGCAGTAACCTACAAAGTTGCAATCAGTTTTGATCGATGCAAAATCACTTCAGTGACATGTGGCTGTGGGAACAAAGACATATTCTACTGTGCTCATGTGGTAGCACTCTCACTCTACAGGATCCGTAAACCAGACCAAGTCAAATTGCGTCTTCCTATCTCAGAAACCCTTTTCCAGATGAATAGGGACCAGCTACAAAAGTTTATTCAATATTTAATCACGGCACACCACACTGAAGTTCTTCCTACTGCACAGAAACTGGCAGATGAGATTCTATCCTCCAACTCTGAAATCAACCAAGTAAATGGTAATTATACAACATTTTTGTTGCTAAAAACCTATCTTGTTGCTTTATTGCATATTTAGAGGTTGAAAAATTTATTGGAATATTTTTGCAGTTGTAATCACTTAAAACTTAATGAATTCATTCTATCCAAACAACTATTTAACTCCTAGTTTCTTAAAGCAGTCCAGTTGTCTACCTTATAAAAGTTTTGGCAAAAAAGGACAGAATGTTAGAGTTATATATTGGTCTAGTTTATGGACTTTATTTGTCCATACAATCCCTGTCCCCAGGAGCCTGGAATATTCAGGAGTGAGAGAACGCCTAAAATAATTTGTGTCATTCAGTGAAATTAGATGGATATGAGAATTTCCTTAACATTTTAGGATCCCACGTAACATCAGGGTTATTCTAAAGAGCATCTGTTAGCATTGTGATTATGAGCTATATATAATGGGAGGGTTGCATGGATGGAGAAAGATACTATGTTCACTTACTCATTCAATGAGTATATATTGAGTACCTGCTCTGTGCAAGCAATAGTGCTGATTGTTGAAGGCATAAAATAGACATGGTTCCTGCCTTCAAGTAGCTTAAAATCTAGTAGAAAAGACAGCTAAATTTGAAACAAATGCTTGTTTTTATAATGAAGCCAGGTTGTAAAGACTTTATCATAGGAAACTACTGAAGAATTTTGAGAAGGCATTTTGTTTGTTAGATCCTACTATGTTCCAGGCACCACTGAAGGGACTCTGTGTATGTTAATTCATTTAGCTTTCAAAACTAGTCTGTGAAGTAGGTGTTTTAACCACTTCCATTTTATAAATAAGGAAATTATTTATAACCCAGGCTCACCTGACTTCAGAACTCAAGGTTTTTATGCTTCTCTATAGTACCTCTTTATTTTTAGAAGATAATTTTGGTGCCAGCATAAAAGAGGCAATGAGACCAGGTGGATGGCCTGTATAATACTGTGGTCCATGTGCCAGAGGGTCTGCCTTTCCCAGCTGTCCAATAGAACTTATCAAGTCCTACACACAACCTCACCACTCCTCAGAAACAAAGATAAACAGACAAGCTTCCAAGAACTCTTGCTAACTAGCAGAAATAATCTTCTTTTGCTTTATACAGAAAGTTGTGGTGTTTACATAATAACTGAGCTCTCTCTATTTGAATGATACTCTTTTTTTTTTTTTTAAGATTTTATTTATTTATTTGACAGAGAGATAGACAGAAGAGCACAAGCAGAGGGAGTGGCAGAGGGAGAGGGAGAAGCAGGCTCTGCACTGAGCAGGGAACCCGATGCCGGACTCGATCCCAGGACCCTGAGATCATGACCCAAGCCGAAGGCAGACGCTTAACCATCTGAGCCACCCAGGCGCCCTTGAGTGATACTCTTAAAAGAGTAGCTTCACATATCTCTTATCCCACATAAGGAAGCTGTTCTATTTCTCTGGCCTCCTTAAGTCTAGAGCTCTTAGAGACCTGAGTTCTGCCTCATCCCAATGTCTGTAGCACCAAAGAGAAGTACTGCTTTGTACCCCAATAGCTAGGTTATGATCTATTCTCATGCTTTATTTCCATTAGCTCTTTCTCAGAATTTCTCAGAATTAGCTCTTTCTCAGAATTTCCAAGCTCTCTTGCCTTTTCTTTTAGTGACCACCTTGGTTAAGGACATGTATTATACCTGTCTTGTTCGAACCACTGCTATCACCAAAACAGCCCCCTTTCCTCTTTACCACTGTGCTAAAGCAATTTTTATCTTTCTTTGAACCTCCCATATCAGTATCCTATTATGTATTTATCTGAGATTAGGCTTAAGTTGCCACATTGAACTTGAGATGTGATTCTCAACCTTCCCCAGGAACTACTACTTCTGAACCTGTGTTTAGTCCATACTAATATTAGCTTTCTATACCCAGCTTCCCTAGTATTCCACAATGCATTTCCCATCTATTTCTAGTAATCAACGTTGATATCAGCAATGATACTGAAAAAAGGGGGACAGAGAATGGAGATATCTTAGAGGTAACATGGACTGGATTCAACATCCAGGTGTATAGGATATGTGGGGAGTAAAGAAAAGGAAGAAGAGAAAGATGGGAGAAAACTGAATTCTAGAATGTCTAGCTAGGATGGTACTGATGAATTTGATCACTGAGGGAACGTAAGAGGAAGAATAAATTTAGGAGGAAGATGAATTCAGTATAAGTTGGAGGTGCTTGTAGAACATTTAGGAAAAGATTTCTGATGGATAGTTGGATATATGGATCTGGAACTGAGGACAAGAGTTGGAATTTTCGAGTTATTAGCATAGAGATACTTGAAGTCATGTTTCTTTTTCCTGCTAAATCTTTAAACACTTAGGCCATCTTCCTTATCCCCTTTCCCAAACCCTCTTCCTCACCAAAACAGACTTAAAAAGCAGGAATAAGATTTCTAAAACTGGTAACTGCCTGCTTTTAATCCCAAGAATGGATCCAGGCATTGCTGTGCTCCTCACTTCTTTGAAACCCCTTTTTTTCTCTTCTGTGGTTTTAACCTAGGAAGTAAAACCTAGATTTTGTCTTGTCCCCTTTGGTAGACTGTTTTTCTACATCTATCACTGCTCCATGCTCTGTGATTTGATTTGGTAACTATATACCCTGAAATCCTCTGGTATAGCATCCTGGTCAAGGGATTCAGTTGCTGCTTACCCATGAAGGGATATTGGATACCTTGAGAAACGTAAGATAATTTGAGAAGTAGGGTCAGGAACCATGTTTTACTAATTTCTGAGTCTCTGTCACCTAGCATGGTACCTGGAAATTAATAAGGGTTTATTGAATGAACACAGCTATGCATATACAAGTGATGAAAACGGCAGCCATTGTAGGAATGAGCAAAGTAGAATGAGAAATGAGAAAAAGATAGCTAGCAATTATCGAAGTCAGTATAGAACTGAGTGAACAACTGAGTTGTTTCAAGAAGTGAATAGTCAACAACGTTGAATATTGTGGAAGATACAGACCAAAGTTAACAAACGTAGAAAGGCAATTTGGGGGAAATAGGAACTATCCAGAGAGAAGAAAACCTTGAGAAATTATTAATAACATTATCATTAGATTAAAAGAAAATATTACAACCATGAAATAAGAACTGGATGCTGTAAAAACAAATTCACACAACAGGAAGAACTAATGAAATTACAAATAAAATGGCAAAACTTTTGAAAACTAAGTGATGGAAAATAAGGGTAAGGAAAGTTCCTGTAGAGTAGAACAAAAAGACAGATGAAAAATAGGAGAAAAAAACTTGTCAAAAATTAAGAGAACAAGTCCTAGGAATTTTAATTTGAATAATAGGGGTTTCAGAAATAGAAAACAGAGGTAAGGAATTCATCAATGAAATAATTGAATATAATAAGAAAATTTTCTAGAACAAAAGCATGTGTTTCCCAAAGTGAAAGCATTCCACTTCATGCTCAGCAGTGGAAAAAGAATAAATAAATGGAGCTGGATCAATTAGATATTCATGTAGGGGGTTGGGGAAAAGCAAAACTCCATTCCTATCTCATGCCATACAGAAAAAATCAATAATAGATGGATTGCAGATATAAATGTGAAAAGTAAAACAATAAAGTGTATGAGATAACATGAGAAAATATCTTCATGTCCTTGAGGTAGGAAAAATTTTTCTTAAGTAGGAAAAAATTTGAAAATGGGATTACATTAAAATTTTAAGCTCCTTTTTATCAAAAGGCACCTAAGAGACTAAAAAGGCAAGTAGGGGAGAAGGTATTTACAGTATGTATAACTGACAAAGAGTTTATATCCTAATACAATAAATAACCCCTACAAATATCAAAATGGACAAGAGACACAGAAAGGCACTTGACAAAAAGGATATTCAAATGGTTAATAAACATATTAAAAGGTACTTTAAGTAGTAATCAGGTAAATGCAAATTAAAACCAGAATGAGATACCATTATATACCCACCGGAATGGCTAAATTTTTGAAACTATCAGTAGCAACTATTGGTGAGGATATTGAGCAACTGGAACTAATATATTGCATGTGGGAACTAATATATTGCAGCTACAAATTGTGGCAGTCACTTTGAAAAATTGTTTAGCATCATCTAACTAAAGTTGAGCATATGCATACCCTGTGACCCAGAAATTCTTTTAGATGTCTACTCAGTGGAAATGAGGAGCATAATTTGCAACAGCTTAAATAGAAACAATCCAAATGTCCATCGACAGTAGAGTGACTAAATAAATAGATACATTCATATAATGGAATACTGTACATCAATGAAAATAAATTAAGTACTATTGCTAAACCCCAAAATATGGGTGAATCTTACAAACATGATGTTGAGTGAATGGAGCCAGACACAAAAGAAATAACTCTTGTATGATTCTACTTATGTAAAGTTCAAACAACAAGTCCCTGGTGTTAGAAGTTAGGATAGTGATTAATTTGGGGGAAGAGGAAAGGAGATAGTGTTTGTGAAGGGGCTTATGGGATGCTGGTTCTTGACTTTGATGATAGTTACACTGTTAAAATTACTATGTGGTAATTCATCAAGCTGTACATGCAAGATTTGTATACTCTTCATAATTTATATTTCAGTTTTAAAATATTAATTTTAAAAGCAATGTGTGTATGTGTATATATGTACATGTGTACATAGAGACTGGAAGGAAATACACCATAATATTAACAATAGTAATCTATGGCTGGTAACATTATAGGTGGATTTTATTTTCTTTTTTTCTTTTTTTTTTTTTTAAAGATTTTTATTTATTTATTGAGAGAGAATGATAGCATGAGAGGGGGAGGGTCAGAGGGAGAAGCAGACTCCCTGCCGAGCAGGGAGCCCGATGCAGGACTCGATCCAGGGACTCCAAGATCGTGACCTGAGCGGAAGGCAGTCGCTTAACCAACTGAGCCACCCAGGCGCCCCTTATTTTCTTTATGCTTTAGTGTATTTTATATAATAAGCATGTATTATTTTTATAATTTAAAAAAGGATGTTTAACAATGAAAGAAAAATTGATTCCATAGACTTACTAGTTCCCTCAGGACAGGGCTCATTGTTACAGCCTCAGTGCTAACTTGGAGCCTCAATCCACATGATGGTTTGTTTCATAATTATTTATAAAAGACATCCTTTCTATTTTATCTTCACTTGTTACCATTTCTTTTACAATCCTGTGGAAAATTTCACACTATAACATTAAAGTGTCATTTACACTGATTGGGTCCACTTTACCACTACTGAGGGTAATTAGTGTCATACTCACCTCTTTTTATGAAAAGACTAACATGAACGTATATAGAAACATTTTTTATCTTTTTTTTTTTTAACCAAAGGATTTTTTTAAAAGATTTTGCCTGGGAGTTAGTGGACAGCTGGAGAGGCTGGTTATGAACTACAGACCTAGTTTATCTAATTAAAATTATCTGTGTTCGGGGCACCTGGGTGGCTCAGTCAGTTAAGCGGCTGCCTTCAGCTCAGGTCATGATCCCAGGGTCCTGGGATCGAGCCCCGCATCGGGCTCCCTGCTCCGCGGGAAGCCTGCTTCTCCCTCTCCCTCTGTCTGCCGCTCTGCCTACTTGTGCTCTCTATCTCTGTTAAATAAATTAATAAAAATCTTAAAAAAAAAAATTATCTGTGTTCTTGTTCATTCATTCCTACATGCTCTACCCTCCTCTACTATCTGACCTTTAATCTTGACATTTCTTACAGATTAATCTTAATTTTTCTCCTCTTCTTATTCTGATCTCTGTAGGCAATCTCAGCTACATCCTTGACTTGAAGCGTCATCTATGTACTATAACTCACAGATTACTTCTCCTATATCCAACTGACTATTCCATATCACAGAGACATCCCCAGATCAACATATCCAAATGTGAATTTATCTCCCTCCCCAAACTTGCTCAATAAATAGCACCACCATTTAGCCACTGGATCATGATAGAAATCTTATAGTCATCCCTAATACTTTTCACTTATAATCCATACACATTTCATTGCAAGACCTGTTAATTTTACCTCCAAAGTATATTTCATCATTTTCCATTTCTCTCTATTGATAACTACCATCACCCTAAATCAAGCTACCATAATCTCCTACCTAGATACCTTTTCCACTATTGCTCCCTTTTATTCCATTCTGCACACAGCTATCCAGACTAACTTTTCTATAACTACGGATTTTGTTATGGGTAAAGTCCAGATTTCATATGGCCTGTAAAACCTTGAATCATGTGGCTTTTGCTTACATTTTCATGTGATTTTCCCTCTTCTTGAAATACTCTTCCTATCCTCTCCCCCTTATTATAACTATACTCAATCACCACAATAATTTATGACTTTGTGCTTCTTTGAGCAAAAAATACACACAGTATTTTCTCCACTCTTTGCTAGGCTAACTCCTAATTCATTCCTTGGGTGTTCACTGAAATGCCACCTTCTCAGGGAAAACTTTGTCTTTCTTCCCACACAAATATGTACATGTGTAATTATTTGTTTAACGTCCCTTTCCCCAACTAGTCTATCAGCTCCACAAGGGTAAGAACTATATCCGCTTTGTTTACCACCATACATCCAGTATTTGGCACAGGTCCTGACACATAGTAGGCTCTCAATTAATATTGGTTGAGTAAATGAAAATGTCTTAGAAAATCCTCCTCGGGGCCTCTTGCCAACTCATGCTCTCCTAGATGACTTTAATTCCTTCAACAGTTACACCAACTCCTTATAGTAGTGTTACCTGGATGCCTCAAATACTGACTCACTCCCTTTTTTGCTGCAACCATCCATTTTGGTAGCTCTCTTTCTCATCTCCTGGGTTCATTGTAGATAGCAAACATTTACATAGTTTACCTTCCTTTTTTTCCTATCAAATAAACAAATCCTTCTGAAGTTCTAGTTGAAATTTTACTGTTAGTAACTCTCGAGGCTTTGCCTTATCCGAGCCCTGTCCCAGCAGTTTTCTATAGTCTGTACACTGCGTATTTATAAACTGTGCCTTATTTCTTCCAGAGCTGCTGCCACTACCACCACCTGGGCCTAAAAGATTCTCCAGTTTTCTCCATACCCCTTTGAACTTTTATAAGGAGTTATCACTCCACACTTCCAGCCAGTTAATTAAGGCCATCACCCATGGGATATTGGGTCCTGTTCCTGCTTTTTCATGTGCTAATTAGACCACGCAAGAGTCAGAACTGGTATTCAAATCATCTCTGCTTGTTTTTGGAGCACGATTTCTGTTCTTCCCTCATCCCCATCCTTGGCAGCAAGGTACTCAAAGGCCCAGTCCTTGGTTCATGCCTAGTATATCTCATTTTATCTCAGTCCTGTCTTTATAGAGCTACTGAAAACTAGAATCATTAGAGGTGAGACTCTATAATCTGCATTTTTAATACAAACCCTTGGTGATTATTCTGTATATTAACATTTGAGAATCACTGTACTGGTGAGAACTCTATCATCCTCACTAAGGGGAAAATGCCGTATTCTGACTAATCCTATATTCTATATAGTGGAATAGGCAAAGAAAGGATTTGACTATCTTCATACACACCATCCAGCTTTATGGTGTGAAACAAGCTTATGGGTCTCCATCCTCAGGCCTATGAGGCTAGAGGCTGAAGTTTAGTGTTGTAGTGAAAAACAGACTTTGAAGAGAGACCAGCTTATAGATACTGGTTCACATACTTTCCATCTGTTATATTACTTTCCTGTATAAGCTTTAGTTTTTCCTTTTAAAATTAAAATAATAATACTAACTTATAGAGTTATAAGAGTTCACTGGAATTTACTTACCAAATAATCATTGAGCACCTACTGTGTGCCAAGTACTGTTCTATATGTTGCAAATAAACCAGCAAACAAAACGGGTTGCCCTCAAGGAGAGTATGTTTTAGTGAGGATATGTATAAAGAGTGCTTGGGGGGGGTGGGAGGATGGGTTAGCCTGGTGATGGGTATTGAGGAGGGCACATTCTGCATGGAGCACTGGGTGTTATGCACAAACAATGAATCATGGAACACTACATCTAAAACTAATGATGTAATGTATGGGGATTAACATAAGAATAAAAAAAAAGTGCTTAGACTTTGGCATGTAGGAAGCACTAAAAATACGGCTCTTATTAACAAATATTTAAGGATAAGGAGGATATTTGTTCTGCTTTGCACTTTAGGGATACAAAAGAAGTATAGTATATATTATTTGCCCAACTGGAGCTTAAATCTGGATGGTCAGTGAGACATGCATTTGTTTATTCTATAAATATTAACTCAGTGCTGTAATGAGCAAGGCACTGTGAGGTACAAAACTGAACACTTACTCTTTAAAAACTTCAATTTGGGGAATGTATGAAAAATGCACAATTCTGATGTAGAACAAAATGCAACAGGTCTTTAAGAAAAGTAATAATAAAGTGCTAAGAGTATTACTCCTTTTATATGTATTTGAGCATAGAATGGACATAACTTTTGATAGGTGGCAATGGGTTATATGGCTAATTTAGTGAGGGGGTAAAAAGAGCCTCCCCTGCCAAGTGAATTAAGCAGTACATGAAGCATGCCAGTGTTGGCTTTTCTGTATGCTTATTTTATGGTTTCTATTGCTCATTGCAGCCCTGACTCTAGAGCTAAGGCAATACTGATGATAAGAAGTATCATTTGTTTGGCCGAAGAACGGGTTGCAGGAGAGGGAGAGAAATAAAGGAAAAAGCAGAAGTAAAGTCATAAGGAAATGTGGTTGATTTCTGAGAACACTAAGTTTCTAGCTGAAACATAGTATAAATATAGGGTAGACAAGGCTAGAAATGAAAGATAAGGCCTGAGCATGGAGAGCCTTGAATGCCAAGCTAAGGCATTTGGACTTATTATAATAAAAATGGTGCATCACTGAAGACTTCTGAGTGGGGAAGACAAAACTGTGTCTAGGGGCACCTGGGTGGCTTAGTCGTTAAACATCTGCCTTCGGCTCGGGTCATGATCACAGGGTCCTGGGATCGAGCCGCACATCAGGCTCCCTGCTCAGCTGGAAGCCTACTCCTCCCTCTCCCACTCCCGCAGCTTGTATTCCCTCTCTCGCTGTCTCTCTGTCAAATAAATAAATAAAATCTTAAAAAAAAAAAAAAGAGCTGTGTCTAGAATAATACATTCGAAGAAAAGTAGCATATAGTAACCATAAACTAGACAGTCACATGTATTAATTAGTACTTGTAGAATAACTGAATGTGTGAACCCTTTTGATTTCATGGACAATAAGATGCACTAAAAAAGCTTAGCAAAAGAATAGGTTTTCTGGGTAGACCTAGATTTCATTTAAACAGGACTTTGATACAGGAAGACAAGAGAAAAAGTAGATTGACTGATTAAACATGACATGAATTTATAATATATTGCATGACCACACCTGTAGAGCATTTGACTTACAGCCTTTTATCACTTGGAGGCAGGTATCTAAAAACCTAACACAGGACTCTGTCTTTGAGAAAGTGAGAGAAGATTCAGTTTTCATTCCATAAATATTCCCTAGGTGCCTGTCACATTACCAGCACTGTGCTGTGTGTGATTCACCTGTGAGCAAGCAGCTGACAGGGCATGAGGGGAGAGGGATGTGTAAATAACCAAAACTGTTTGAAGGTGGTGCGGTGAGTCCAGATATGAAAGATATTTTGAGTATAAATTTATGAAAATTTTCACCTTGTATGCAACTCTGCCTTTCCTTTAAGGGACAAGTTTCTAGAGATTTAGAAGTGTTGACTCCGCTCAGAAGCTACAATTGCATAATGAACTTTAAAAACAGAGTTTTTAAACCTGTACTTTAAGGTTTATTTGAACTTCATAGGAAGGCAAAAAGAAGGAAAAAAAAATAAATGTCACCCTCCTAGGAAAAAAAATACATCACTGTTTTCGTGTTTGTGCATTTCCTTCTGGGATTTTTCCCCCTAGAATGGTATTTGTAGACCTTAGAAGGGGATAAGACTGAGACATAAGTGAGTATGAAACTAGCATTAGCCCTCCTACATTTATTTAGGACCACACAGTTGACAAAAGCCCAGAATAAGGCAGAATAAGCCATCCATTTTTTAATCTACTCACAGCGTACCCCTCCTGCCAAATGTGGGGCATATGAATTCAGGGGATTCATTTCACCATTCCCATTCCTCATAGGTGCCCCTGACCCCACAGCTGGGGCCAGCATTGATGATGAGAACTGTTGGCATTTGGATGAAGAACAGGTGAAAGAACAAGTGAAGCTCTTTCTCTCCCAGGGTGGTTACTATGGCTCTGGGAAGCAACTCAATTCAATGTTTGCCAAGGTAAGATATGAAAGTATTTTTTTTCTTTAAGTAAACTGGGCTCACAACACTTCTGGCTTCATTCACTTGACCTATCCGTACTGAATACTTGAAAATTAATGGGAGGGCTGATCAGAGCAGACCTGATCCAGAGCAGTTGGCAACCAGGGACCCCCTACTACCTCACCGTGGTAGTCCTCTTCCTTCTGCTCCACTCTAAATAAGTTAGCTTTGCTGGGGGTTTTAGTAAGGAAGCCACCATCCCTCTGCTTTGAACCCAAGGCTGCCAAATGAGGCCTTGAAGAGATGTAGTATTTTAGAACTCTGGGCTCTCACAGCAGGTTTTCTTTTTTTTTTTCTTAACACCTTTAGTGACGGGTGATTCACCCATTTAAAGTTTGCAATTCAGTGGTTTTTAATTTTTCACAGATATGTGTACCCGTTACCATAGTCAACTTTAGAACATTTTCATCACCCTAAAAAGAAACCCTATACCCTTTACCTGTCACTTCCCCTATCCCTCACTCCCCCTCCGCCAGCCCTAAGCAACCACTAAGCTACTTTCTGTCTCTCTAGATTTCCCTATTCTGGGCTTTCCTAAGAGTGGAATAATATAGTATATAGTCTTTTGTGACTGGCTTCTTTCACTTAACATATTTTCAAGGATCATCCATGTTGTGACATGTATCCATACTTAATTCCTTTTTATGATTGAATAATATTCCATTGTATGGGTATACCACTTTTGTTTATCCATTCTCTGTTAGTGGATACTTGGATTATTTCCACCTTTTAGCTATTATAAATCATGCTTTTATAAACATTCTCATAGAAGTTTCTGTGTGGACATGTGTTTTCATTTCTCTCTAGGATTGGAATTGATAGGTCATATAATTCTACATTTAATCATCTGAGGAGCTGCTATACTGATTTCTAAAGTGGTTGCATCATTTTACATTCCCACCAACAGTGTGTCAGGGGTCTGATTTCTCTGTATCCTCACCAACACTTGTTGTTATCTGACTTTTTGATTCTAGCCATCCTAGTGGATGTGAAGTGGTATCTCATTGTGTACAACAGGTTTTCTTGATATATGCAGAGAACTTGCTTGTAGAACAAGAAGCCCTCTTTTTGGCTCTTTGGGTGTGTTATGCTTAGATACTTCATCTTCTCCTCCCCTTCCTTCTCCTCCTGCTTTTTTATGATGTGCAGTCACCAACCCCTGGCCCCTCCTTATGTGTCAGGTTCGAGAGATGCTGCGGATGAGGGATTCCAATGGAGCCAGGATGCTGACGCTGATAACTGAGCAGTTTATGGCTGACCCACGACTCACACTCTGGAGGCAGCAGGGAACAAGCATGACAGATAAGTGCAGGCAACTCTGGGATGAGTTAGGTAAGTCCCTATAATCTCAGAGAAGTGCTATGTCTGTCCTACCAGTTTGCCCCCTGTGACAGTGTTAGTGAACACTTGCCATCAGTCATTACATGGGTCTTGCTAAATGAACTTTAGCCTAGCTGTGGAAAATATAGGCTCTACACAGGCCACCCAGAGTATTCTGAACTCACTTGTGTTGCTTCCACAGCATTGTGCTTTGCTGTTGACATCAGTATTCTGTTCCAGATGTTACCACATAGAAGTCTTTGCTGAGGGAAAATGTCTTCCCTTGGTTTCTGTTGCCTGGCACCAGCCTGGCTCTCCAAATACTTATCAACCTTACTTTTCTTGCTTTCCCTGGGTTTGCTCTTTTATATTACTACTAGACACACCTCTTAGACATAGGGCGGTTTCCAAGACTTGAGCCTTGGACTTCTATTCTTCTTCCTCTATACACCCCTGAGAACTTTTTTTTTTTTTAATGTCATGGCTTCAGAGCTTACCTCTATGTTGATCTCAGCCTCATCTTCTTTCCACTTAATCTGCACTGCCCTATAACCATTTCCACTGAAAAATCCCCAATCACCTCAAGCTTGAGAAATCCAAAAATGAATTCAGGCTTCAAGCAAAAAAGGTTCCCCTAACTCTGGCAGTGGCACCACCATTCCTCATTCTACAAAACTGACTGTCAAGCACTCATTTTTCTTTCATTCCCAACATTCAGTCACCAACTTCATTTGATGCCTTGACCTTCAAAATGCAATTCAGTGTCCGTTCACACTTTTTAATTTCCCATCACCACTGGTCTGGTTGAAGGCATTGGGAACTTTTAGATTAAATTAGACCTGTGGCCTCCTGAATGGCCTCTCTGTTCTAGATTCTCCTCATCAAGGCCATCTTCTTTGGTCATCATTTCTCTGTATCATTCCACTACTCCAAGGCCAGTTTTGCAGTGCTAATACTCAACTCCTCTCCCTGTTTTCAGAATCTTCCATGCCCTAAATCCAATCATGGCCCCACTTTTACTTATACTGGAAAAGTTCTGTGTAACATATTCTAGAAGTTCTAATATATAGCTCCTCCGTACTTCCTCCATGCCAGAAAGCAACAACAAACTTTCCACTCATACAGAGTAATACAGGAGAAAGCCACAGGTTAGGAGTTCAGTGAGTTCTTCTGGGCTGAAGCTCCTGGAGCATATATTTCATAGCCTCAGAGCTAAAAGCCTTGCAGAGTGAGGCTTCATGACTCTGCAACTATACTCATTTACTTGGGGGTTTTGTTTTGGGTGCTGAGGCTTTTTGATCTCACCTGTGGCACTAATGGCTTTGGAGCTCTCATTAGCAATGAATAGCTACATTTTTGGGTGTTATGTGCCAGTCGCTGTGTTACAGATTATACTGACATTTTTTCACTTAATTCTCATAACAACCCTATGAGATAATTTTGTGTTTACTGCAAAGAAACAGAGATAGCTCTGGTTACTTCTAGATACAGAATAAAATTATAGAAAACTGTCTCTGCCATGACATAGTCACACTTTCTGAATGTTGCACTATTGGTTTAAAGCTACTGGTCCAACCTCTTGTGACCAGGGTCACATGATACAATACATGGCAACTTGGGGACTACTACTAGACTCTTTACTCAGAAGGGATTGCAGTCACGGACTCCCTTCCAGGGTAAGATTTTGGCACCTTCATATTTTTAGATGAGAAAACTGAGCTCAGAAGAGTTAAGTATTTTATTCAAGATCACACATGGTGGTTCTACCCATGGAACAGCAGTATGTTTGACTCCAAATCAAGCATCCCTCTGCAACATCTCCCTCAATTCTATCTTGTTATGTACTTATTTTTCTCTAAAGTGCATGTTTTTAAATTTAAAATCAGCCTTCTTTAGTGAGTCAGTTTCATCTGAGGCCTGAATCTCATGGAGTAATTTCTGTCATACTCGTGGGATTGTGCTGTGGACTTGGGCCTGGCCTTTGAGGCAAAGGTAGGTGAGAAGAAGTTAACACAGCTGGCTCCCAGTGCTTTTAAAGCATTTGTCATATCCTTAGGTTCATTATGAAAAGCTCTTGCTTCTGACATTTTCGTATCTAAGAAATTGCTGTTTCAGTCTTCTAAGAAACCCTCAGGATTCTGCAAAGACAGTGGTTCTCAAACTTCTCAAAATTACCAACTTATTTAACAGGTTGCTGGGCCCTGTCCCCAGAGTTTCTAATTCAGTAGGTTGGAGTAGGGCCTGATAATCTGTATTTCTAACAAATTTCTAAGGAATGCTGTTACTGCTGTTCCAGAGACCACAATTTGAGAACCATTGCACTAAGAGAAGCCTTATTGGATGAGACACTAGAGTATGGTGCATGCATGCTTCCCCTTACTACTCTGAGGGTTCCTTATTGTTCACAAGGTCTGCTCACTTGGGAGGGCCTAGGCAGGGATTCTAGGAATTTAGAGGAGTGAACTCACTACTTTCAGATCCTGAACCAGAGAAGATAGACGCAGTCAGACATGAAGTTTTCTCATCTCCCCATATCTGTACACATATGGTTTGCTTTATATTCTGTTAAAATCTGTGAAGTATCTCTGCTCCTATAAAAGGGCAATTCTTACATATTTGCTCTGGGTCCTGTGCCATCTCCTCTTCTCAAGAATTTTGCTTCTGCAGTTATCTCCTTTCTCTGGCATTATTAGTTTCTCCCTCTCTACTGGACCAATTCGATCAGCATACAAAAATGCTTGAATATCTTCAATCTCAAAAAAAGTGCCTTTGATGTTCTCATCCCCCTCCAATTATTACCACATTTCTGTTCTTTCCTTCAAAGCAATATTTCTTTTTTTTTAGGTTTTTATTTAAATTCCAGTTGGTTAACAGACAGTGTAATATTAGTTTCAGATGTATAATATAGTGATTCAGCACTTCCATATAGCACCTGGCACTCATCACAAGTGCACTCCTTAATCCCCATCACCTATTTAACCCATCCCCCTACCCACCTCCATTCTAGTAACCATCAGTTTGTTCTCTGTGGTTAAGTCTGTTACTTGGTTTGCCTCTCTCTCTTTTTCTCCCCTTGCTTGTTTGTTTTGTTTCTTAAATTCCACATCTGAGTGAACTCATATGGTATTTGTCTTTCTTGACTTATTTCACTAAGCATTAAACTCTCTAGCTCCATCCGTGTCATTGCAAATGGCAAGATTTTATTCTTTTTTGTGGCTGAGTAATATTCCATTGTATATATATACCACATCTTCTTTATCCATTCATCAGTCAATGGACATTTGGGCTCTCTCCATAGATTGGCTATTGTTGATAATGCTGCTGTAAACATCGGGGTGCATGTATCCCATGGAATTAGTATTCTTGTATTCTTTGGGTAAATACCTAGTAGTGCAATTGCTGGATCGTAGGGTAGGGAGGTTTTTGAGGAACCTCCATATTGTTTTCCACAGTGGCTACAACAGTTTGCATTCCCACCAACAGTGTAAGAGGGTTCTCCTTTCTCTGCATCCTCACCAACGTCTCTTGTTTCTTGTGTTTTTTATTTAAGCCATTCTAACAGGTGTTAGGTGATATCTCATTATAGTTTTGATTTGCATTTCCCTGATGATGAGTGATGTGGGACATCTTTTCATGTATCTGTTGGCCTTCTGTATGTCTGCTTTGGAAAATGTCTCTTCATGTCTTCTGCCCATTTTTTAACTGGATTATTCAGTTTTTGGGTGTTGAGTTTTATAAGTTCTTTATATATTTTGGATACTAATCCTTTATCAGATATGTCATTTGCAAATATCTTCTCCCATTCTATAGGTTGCCTTTTAGTTTTGTTGATTGTTTCCTTGGCTGTACAGAAGTCAAAGCAGTATTTCTTGAAAAACTTGTCTGTAGTCATCCTTTCCCCTTTGCTCACCTCCATTCTATCTTGAGCCCACTATAATTGAGCTTCCATTGCTCGTTTCTGCCACTTTATTGAAGTTGTTCTTGTCAAAATCACCAGTGACTTCAGTATTGTTAAATACAATGGTTACTTCTCTGTTGTTATCTTATTTGACCTCTTAGTAATTTTCAATAAAATTGACTATGCCCTTCTTGAAACTTATTCTCTTGGCTTCTATAACCCCATCTTCCTGTTTTTCTTCCTATATTCCTGGCTGCTTTCTCTCAGTCTGTTTTGCAGGCTCTTCTGCCTTTCTTCAATCCTTTTGAATATTGAGTACTCCGTAGTACCCACTGCCCTGTCTACATTCTCTACCTAAGTGATCATATTCAGTCCCATGGGTGGTTTTTTTTTTTAAGATTTATTTATTTATTAGAGGGGCGGGGAAGGGCAGAGAGAGAGAATCTTCAAGCAGACTCCCCACTGAGCAGAGGCCAGTGAAGGGCTCGATCCCACAACCAATGAGATCATGACCTGAGCCAAAATCAAGAATCAGACACCCAACCGACTGAGCCACCCAGGTGCCCCTAAGTGCCATGGTTTTAAATACCATTTAGATACAGGTAAGTCACAAATTTATATCTCTAGCCCTGACCTTTCTCCTGAGCTCTAGGCTCTAGGCTCTAGGCGCCCCTACCCACCACTTCTAAGAAACATCTCAAATTTAATAAGACCATCATTGAACTCTTAATTTTCCTGCCAGAGTCTGATTTTCCCCTTGTTGTCCCCATCTCTGTATCAGCACCAAGATGTATCTAGTGGCTCAAGAAGAAAATCTAAGAGTCCTCCTTGGTTCCCTGTTTCCTACCTTCTATAGCCAGCCCAAGACTTCCCCCAGAGTTGGAAGACTGAATGAGATAATGTATATAAAATGTTAAACATAATGCCTGGCCCATAAAAAGAAATAAATTGTAGCTATTATTTTACTATTATATTTACTATATAATAATTATGTGATTTTTTTTTTTAAGATTTTATTTATTTGACAGAGAGACACAGCGAGAAGAGGGAACACAAGCAGAGGGAGTGGGAGAGGGAGAAGCAGGCTTCCCGCGGAGCAGGGAGCCCGATGCGGGGCTCGATCCCAGGACCCTGGGATCATGACCTGAGCCAAAGGCAGACGCTTAACGACTGAGCCACCCAGGCGCCCCAATTATGTGATTTTTTAATTTCCATAGTAGCTAACCTTTGGTTAGAGTTTTTGACACTTTTTTTAAGTTGCTGGAAAATATGCTTTTGGATACTAGTAACACAGTCCCATGAACCATGAATGCTATTATATGCAAGCAACTACAGAATTTTTTGCTTTGGCTCTTTCTTAGAGATGTGATAGTCTCTGAATGTTTTTGAAACAAATTTATTAGGACTTAATAAGACAGAAAACTCATTTTTAACTTAACAGTGAAGGTGCATGTACTCACTTTCTAGGGATCCCCTTTTTAATATCTGAATGCCTAAGAAATAGGAACTCTTTGATGACTTTAGTTAGCACCCTGTTTCTTTACTTTTTTTTTTTTTAAGATTTTTAAAAATTTATTTGAAAGAGAGAGACACAGTGAGAGAAGGAACACAAGCAGAGGGAACAGGAGAGGGAGAAGCAGGCTTCCTACTGAGCAGGGAGCCCAATGTGGGGCTCGATCCCAGGACTCTGGGATCATGACCTGAGCTGGAGGCAGACGCTTAACAACTGAGCCACCCAGGCGCCCCTGTTTCTTTACTTAAGCCTCTATCAGCTCACTTGATCTGTTTTCCATTCCTATTATCTTATTGATTTTGCCATTCATAATGTCATTAGAGTCCCTGTAGTTGCTAAATTTAATGGCTTTTTGGGGGTTCTTATTCTACTTGTGAAGGTTAAATGTGAAAATCTTTGACTTCAGTATAAATGAAAAACACTTTATAAACTGTAAAGTAAATGTGTGTTACTAATATTGACATTCTGCTACATTAGACATTGCTAATTGGCTTGTGTGTCACTGATTTCTCCTGGGTTTTTTCTCTCTCTTATCTCTCTTTCTCTTTTGCTTATTCCTCCTTCTTCTCTGCTCATGACTTAAATGTTTCCTCAAAATTCTGTTTTTCGCACTCCTCTCATCCTAAATGATCACGTTTTCATCATTTTTGTTCCTTGGTAGGTGGGGCCATATCCCTCCCTACATTAATTTTAGAAGAACCAGCAAACTGTGTAACACAGATACCATTGGGGAGCTACAGTGTGAAGAAAAAAATTCTTTCTTATTACGTTTATATAGGCCTTTAGGATTCTTAAATCCTAAAAGTAGAGAGGGGTGCCTGGGTGGCTCAGTTCGTTAAGCATCTGCCTTCAGCTTGGGTCATGATCCTGGGGTCCTGGGACCAAGCCCCACATCCCGGGGTCCTGGGTTCAAGCCCCACATCTGGCTCCCTCTTCAGCAGGGAGCCTGCTTCTCCCTCTCCTGCTCCCCCTGCTTGTGCTCTCTCTCTCTGTCAAATAAATAAATAAAATCTTAAAAAAAAATAAAAGTAGAGAAAGTAACTCTTTTATGACCTGAATATTTATGCATCTTTCTTAATGCCACAGTGTTCCAAATTTTTTGCCTCGTGCCCTTACATATTAAGGATTTCCTGCTGCCTGGTGTTCCTAAAGGACTTTGTAATTGGTAGGAGCTCACAGTCCCTATGGAAGGAGAAAACATCCAATAGACTAAATATCCGAAGGGACTAAAATGACTCCTGAGAGCATCTTTGCCTTAGCTTATGTCCTTCCCCTTGTTTGGGATACACCCTCCCTCCATCTCTCTGCCCAAAGAACTCCTGTTCTTTTATTCATCTTTTAAAACGAAGTAATACATGTATACAGATTAAAACGTCGAATACTTCTACAAACTTTAAAATAAAGAACAGTATTCCCTTGCCCCATTCCTTCACATTGCCAATTCCCACTTCTCAGAAAGAGCAATTTTAAATCTTTTGGCTGCCCTTTCTAATATGCCCTCATATTTCAGAATGACTGTTCTTTCTTGATTTTTACATTCTAGATATTATCTTTTATCTTCCTACAATGAAAGATGAGGATTTACCTCTCTAAGGATCAAACCGTTAGTATTCTTTCCCAGATAGGGCTTCTTATTCTTTTCAATATGGACAGGCTGAGGAGGTTGCAAATATTTAAGTTCTGCTTCCTTTTTAACAATCCCATCTTTAAATTATTTCTCTCTTCTCACATTTTACTATAAGTAGCCAAGAGGAACCAGGCTACTCTTTCAATACTTCACTTAGATATTTCCTCAGCTAATTTCATTACTCAAAAGTTCTCCCTTCTGCTAGGGCATGAACACAGTTTAGCCAAGTGCTTTGCCACTATGTAACAAGGATCACCGTTCCTACAGTTTCCACTAACATGTTCCTCATTTCCATCTGAGACCTCATCAGAATGGCCTTTACCTTCCGTATTTCTACCAACACTCTGTTCAGGGAGATTAAGACTTTATAAGTCCCCTCTTTTCTTTCTGGGACCTCACCAAAATCATCTTTAAAGATCTAGTCACAGCAGCATAGGCTTTTTTAGCATGCAATTCAAGATTCTTCCAGCCTCTACCCTTTACTCAGTTCCAAAGCTGCTTTCACACTTTCAGGTATTTGTTATAGCAGCACCCCATTTCTTGTACTAGTTTCTGTCTTAGTCTGTTTGGGGTGCTACAAAAGAATATCATAGACCAGGTGACTTACAAGCAAAAGAAATTTGTTTCTCACAGTTCTGGAGGCTGGAAAGTCCCAAGATCAAGTGATCGGTAGATTTGGTGTCAAGCGAGGGCCCACTTCCAGGCTTACAGGTAGCCATCTTTTCACCGCGTCCCCCCATGGCTGAAAGAACAAGGGTTCTCGGGCGCCTGGGTAGCTCAGTTGGTTAAGCGACTGCCTTCGGCTCAGGTCATGATCCTGGAGTCCCGGGATCGAGTCCCGCATCGGCTCCCTGCTCGGCGGGGAGTCTGCTTCTCCCTCTGACCCTCCTCCCTCTCATGAGCTCTCTCTCTCTCATTCTCTCTGTCTCAAATAAATAAATAAAATCTTAAAAAAAAAAAAAAAAGAACAAGGGTTCTCATGAGAGGTCTCATTCTCATTGAGTCTACAGCTCCCAATATATACATACACACATACATGCATACCATGAACTTCTCCCTCCTTCTCTCAAATAATGGTATTATGATTTGAGGTTAGATCAAAATTAAATGTTTACATTATTATTATTTTTTAAAGATTTTATTAATTTATTTGTTTGAAAGAGAGAAAGTGAGTGAGAGAGCATGAGCAGGGGGAGGGGGAGAAGCAGGCTCCCCTGCTGAGCAGGGAGCCCAACTGGGGCTCCATCCCAGGACCCTGGGATCATGACCTGAGCCAAAGGCAGTTGCTCAACTGACTGAGCCACCCAGGCACCCCAAATGTTTACTTATTATGACTAAATAAATATTTGTAGCACAGTCATGTAGTACTTTCTTATACAACTTTTTTTCCCCTTCAGGAATTGATAATTACTTTTGTTGGTTGTTTGACTTTTAGGGAGATTGCAGATTTTTCTGTTGTTATCATTAATTTACCCCCAAATTGCCTACCAGTAATTTAAAATCTTCATATAATATATTTGATCACATCAAATAATCATCAATTTTATTAGCTTGTTAGAGACATTTCTTCCAGAACCATCTATTTTCCTATCCCTGGTTTAGATTGTTTGCTTTATAAACCTGCTGCAGAGTAGTCATGTAGATACTGCTCTTCACTATCATTCTAGGACTTCTCTTTTTTTTTCTCCTATGTGGACCCCCTGTTTTCTGAATGCAATATCTTCCTCTCTGTGGATTTACTTTCTTGCTTTGGTGGAGTACATTTTCCAGTAGCTTCCTCAGATAGGGTACATGGAAGATGAATTTTCCGTAATTAATAAATTTTGCATTGCTGAATTTTACCCTCACTTTTGATTGATACTTTGATAGGTATATAATTCTAGGTTGGAAAACTTGTCCTTTTCCCTTAGAATTTTGAAGACATTTCTCCATGGTCCTCCAGCTTCCACTTGTCATTGCGAAGTACCAGGCCATTCTGGTTCAGGAGAATGTCATGTCTTTTCTCTGTGGAACCATATGTTTTCTCTTTGTCATCCTTAATCTGAAATTTCACAGTGATATCACTTACTGTTGGTCTTGTAAAAGTTTTTTAAATCTAATCTGCTTGGAGAAGTTAAGATGGAGGGGTGGTAGGGGGACCTTGGGCTTGCCTTGTCCCTGGAACATAGCTAGATCGACATCAAATAATTTTGAACAACTAGGAAATTGATCTGAGGATTAAGAAAACAGTCTGCACAATTGGGGGGAGAGAATGTGGCAGATGCAAGGTTTGGACACATGAATTGGGGGAGAGAAAAGCCGAAGTGCTGTGATGGGGAGGGAACCTTTTCAGGGAGAGAGGGCATGAGTGGGAGAGAGACCAGCAAGTCAGGTTACCACAAGACAGCAATATGCCGTGGTATGGGGATCCCCTGGGTTGCACCGGGAGAGAACGTTCCCCTTCCTGGAGTACATTTGGAAGAGGTTATATTGCCTCTCCAAGGACAAAAGACCTGCCGGGCATCATGGAGCGGCCATTCAACAGCAGGGGACAGAGGTGGGCGCAGAGGGCAGATAACCTGGTTGCAGCTTTTGGTGGTGCTTCATCATAGACTTCAGGCACCTGCACAGCCATGGGACTGCTTTTCTGGGACTGAACAGTGCAGGCCACAGCCCTGTGAGGCTCTCCTCCGAGGGAGGGGAGTGCTCTGCACCTTGCTAAGTCCTTTAAGATCTGGAGTTTTGAATCCCAGCCTCCAGCCAGAGATAAAACACAAGAGAACTGTGGTGCTGGGATCTGACAAAAGCCTGGGACACAGGAGGGGAGATTGTTAGCTTTCCTGTGAGGGCCTCCTGAACTGTGGTGGCCTCAAGTTCCGCTCCCTGGGGGACAAGAAGGCGGGGTGATGCCATCTTCCACTCTTACTTCCAGCCCTCTCTCACCAGCTCTGTCAGACTTCAGAGAGAAACACAGAGCCCCCAGGGGAGGCTGGAGTTCCTTACACCAAACCCCGCCCCCCTGCGCCTGGCAGGGGCATCTTTACTAGGGCAGGTCTGACTGTGAGCAGCACAGTGGGCCTCGCCCCCAGGGGACCAGCACAGGCCCCGTGCATGTACCAAGTCTGTTGATCGTAGAGTGCGCCAAAGCAACAGCTTCAGTTCTGGTGTAGGACAAGGCTTTTTTTTTTCCTTTTGGAATCAGGCTTATGGCTTTTTGTTCATTTGTTGGTTGGTTGGTTGGTTGGTTTCTTTTTCTCATCTTTTGGATCAGGTTTCTTCTTTTTTTTTTTTTCTTTTCATTTCTTTTTCTTTTTTCTTTTTTTTTTTTTTTTAGAGAGGGAGAAAGAGGAAGGACAGAGGGAGAGGGAGAGAGGGAATAAGCAGGCTCCATGCACAGCACAGAGCCCACACTGGGCTTGATCTCACGACCCTGAGGTCATGACTTGAGCCGAAATCAAGAACCCAACACTTAACTGACTGAGCCACCCAGGCGCCCCTCCTTCTTTCTTTCTTTTTCTTTGGAATCAGGCTTACAGCTTTTTGTCTCTTTGTTTGCTTTTTTGTTCCTTTTCCTTTTCTCTTTTCTTGGATCAGGCTTTTTTTTTTTCAGGCTTATCTTAAGAAACGAATCAGAGCACACCTAATTAAAGGTCCAGACACTCCCCACTACAAGCAAGGAGGAACTCTGCAGAGGACTGACCTGTGTGAAAGAGCAAACAAAACACAACAGCAGCGTGCACACAGCATACATCAGAAACACTTCCTGAAGGGCCAGGCCCCAGACAGTGTATGACCCCTTAATACTCTCACTCTTAATATAGTATTACTCTCAGGAGCAAGAAACATAACAAGCTTTCATAACACACAAAATACAGACACCTAGACATAATGACAAGATGGAGGAATTCTCCCCAAAGGAAAGATCAAGAAGAAATTGCAGCCAGGGATTTGCTCAAAACAGATATAAGCAAGGTATCTGAACAAGAATTTAGAAAAACAGTCATGAGAATACTGGCTGGGGCTTGAAAGAACCATACAAAACACCAGAGAAACACTTGCTTCAGAGATAAAAGACTTAAAAACTAGTCAGGCCAAAATAAAAAATGCTATAACTGAGATGCAAAACCTACTAGATGTAAAAGACAAAATTATGGAAAATAAGCTGAAAAGAGGAGGGAAAGAAAACTATTAGAGCACAAATATAGACTTACGGAATTCAGTGATTCCACAAAGCACAATAATCGGTATCATAGGAGTCTCAGAAGACAAAGAGCAGGAAAGGGAGCAGAAGGTTTATTTGAATAAATTATAGCTGAGAACGTCCTAATCTGGAAAGGAAACAGGCATTCAAGGCCAAGAGGCACAGAGAACTCCCCTCAAGATCAACAAAAATAGGTCAACACCAAGACATATCAGAGTGAAACTTGCAAAATACACAGATAAAGAGAGAATTCTGAAAGCAGCTAGGGATAAAAGGTCCTTAACTTACAAGGGTAGATGCATAAGGCTGGTAGCAGACCTGTCCACATAAACTTGGCAGGCCAGACGAGAGTGGCATGATATATTCGACATGCTAAGTGGGAAAAATATGCAGCCAAGAATACTTTATCCAGCAAGGCTGTCATTCAGAATAGGAGAGAGAAAGAGTTTCCAAGACAAGCAAAAACTAAAGGAGTTCATGAACATTAAATAAGCTGTGCAAGAAATATTAAATGGGCTCCCCTTTGAGCAGGAAAGAGAGACCAAAAACCAAAAAAACTAAAAAGGAACAATCTACAGGAACAGTGCCTTTCAGGAAATACAATGGCACTAAATTCATATCTATCAATAATTACTGTCAATGTAAATGGACTAAATGCTCCAATCAAAACACATATGGTATCAGAATAGATTAAAAAAAAAACAAGACCCATTGATATGCTGCTTACAAGAGACTCATTTCATTTTTTTTTATTATGTTCAGTTAGCAAGAGACTCATTTTAGACCCAAAGACACCTCTAAATTGAAAGTGAGTTGGTGGAGAACAATCTATTATGCTAATGGACGTCAAAAGAAATCTGAAGTAGCCATCCTTATATCAGACAAATTAGATTTTATAACAAAGACTGTAACAAGAGATGGAGAAGGGCACTATATCATAATAAAGGGGTCTATCCAACAAGAAGATCTAACAATTTTAAATACTTATGCCCCCAACTTGGAAACATATGCTCCCAACTTGGGAGCTAAATGTATAAATCAATTAGTAACAAACTTAAACTCATTGATAATAATACAATAGTTGGGATACCTGGGATACCAGCCAGTTAAAAGTGTCTGCCTTTGGCTCAGGTCATGATCCCAAGGTCCTGGGATTGAGTCCCGCATCAGGCTCCTTGCTCGGCAGGGAGCCTGCTTCTCCCTCTACCTGCTTCTCCCCCCTGCTTGTGCTCTCTCTCTCTTTCAGACAAATAAATAAATAAAATCTTTAAAAAAAAAAAAAGAAAAAGGGCGCCTGGGTGGCTCAGTTGGTTAAGCGACTGCCTTCGGCGCGGGTCATGATCCTGGAGTCCCGGCATCGAGTCCTGCATCGGGCTCCCTGCTCAGCGGGGAGTCTGCTTCTCCCTCTGACCCTCCTCCCTCTCATGCACTCTCTCTCTCATTCTCTCTCTCAAATAAATAAATAAAATCTTTAAAAAAAAAAAAGACATTTAAAAAAATAATAGTAGGGACTTTAATACCCCACTCACAGCAGAATGCACATTCTTTTCAAATGCACATGGAATATTCTCGAGAATGGATCACATACTAGGTCACAAATCAGGCCTCAACTGGCACAAAAAGATTGAGATCACACCATGCATATTTTCAGACCACAACACTGTGAAACTTGAAGTCAATCACAAGAAAAAATTTGGAAGGACCACAAAATACATGGAGGTTAAAGAATATCCTATTAAAGAATGGATTAACCAGGAAATTAAAGAAATTTAAAAATACATGGAAGCAAATGAAAATGAAAACATGACAGTCCAAAACCTTTGGGATGCAGCAAGAGGGAAGTATATAGCAATACAGGCTTTCCTCAAGAAGCAAGAAAAGTCTCCAAATACACAATTTAACCTTACACCTACAGGAGCTGGAAAAAGAACAGCAAATAAAGCCTAAAACCAGCATAAAAAGGGAAATAAGAGAACAGAATTAAATGATACAGAAAATTTAAAAAAAAAAAACAGAACAGATCAACAAGAGCTGGTTCTTTGAAAGAATTAACAAGATTGATAAACCCCTAGCCAGACTTATCAAAAAGAAAAGAAAAAGGACCCACATAAAATCATGAATAAAGGAGGAGAAATCACAACCAACACTGCAGAAATACAAACAACTATAAAGAGAATATTATGAACAATTTTATGCCAACAAGTTAGGCAATCTGGAAGAAATGGATAAATTCCTAGAAACATATAAACTACCAAAACTGAAACAGGAAGAAAGAAAAATCTGAACAGACCCATAACCAGCAAAGAAATGGAATCAGTAATCAAAAACCTCCCAACAAACAAGAGTCCAGGGATGGATGGTTTCCCAGGGGAATTCTACCAAACATTTAAAGAAGAATTAATACCTATTCTTCTGAAACTGTTTCCAAAAATAGAAACGGAATGAAAACTTCCAAACTCATCCTATGAGGCCAGCATTACCTTGATTCCAAAACCAGACAAAGACCCCACTAAAAGGGAGAATTACAGACCAATATCCTTGATGAACATGGATGCAGAAATTCTCAACAAAACCCTAGCTAGTCGAATCCAACAGTACATTAAAAGATTTATTCACCACGATCAAATGGGATTTATTCCTGGGCTGTGGGGTGGTTCAACACCTGCAAATCAATCAGTGTGATACACCAGATTAATCAAAGAAAGGTTAAGAACCATATGGTCCTCTCAACAGATGCAGAAAAAGCATTTGACAAAATACAGCATCCTTTCTTGATTAAAAAAAAAACAAACTCAAGAAAGTAGGGATAGAGAGAATGTACATCAATATCATAAAGGCCATATATGGAAGACCCACAGCTAATACTATCCTCAATGGGGAAAAACCGAGAGCTTTTCCCCTAATGTCAGAAACACAACAGAGATGTCCACACTCACCACTATTGTTCAACATAGTACTGGAAATCCTAGCCTTAACAATCAGACAACAAAAAGAAATAAAAAGCATCCAAATCAGCAAGGAGGAAGTCAAACTTTCACTGTTTGCAGATGACATGATACTCTATGTAGAAAACTCGAAAGACTCCACCAAAAAATTGCTAGAACTGATACAGGAATTCAGCAAAGTTGCAGGATATAAAATCAACACACAGAAGTCTGTTGCATTTGTGTACATGCATAATAAAGCAGCAGAAGGAGAAATCAAGGAATCGATCCCATTTACAGTTGCACCAAAACCCATAAGATACCTAGGAATAAACCTTACGAAAGAGGTAAAAGATCTGTACTCTGAAAACTATAGAACACCTATGAAAGCAGTTCAAGAAGACACAAAGAAATGGAAAAACAGGGATGCCTGGGTGGCTCCGTCAGTTAAGAGTCTGCCTTCAGCTCAGGTCATAATCCCAGGGTCCTGGGATTGAGTCCCACATTGAGCTCCTTGCTCAGTGGGGAGCCTGCTTCTCCCTCTCTGCCTGCCACTCCCCATCCTTGTGCTTTCTCTGACAAATAATTAAAATCTTAAAAAAAAAAAAAAAAGAAATGGAAAAACATTTCATGCTCATGGATTGGAAGAACAAATATTGTGAAAATGTCTATGCTACCTAGAGCAATCTACACATTTAATGCAATCCCTATCAAAATACCATCCACTTTTTTCAAAGAAATGGAACAAATAATCCTAAAATTTTTATGGAACCAGAAAAGACTCCGAAGAGCCAGAGGAATGTTGAAAAAGAAAAGCAAAGCAATTCCGGACTTCAAGCTCTATTACAAAGCTGTAATCATCAAGACAGTATGGTACTGGCACAAAAACAGACACTTAGATCAATGGAACAGAACAGAGAGCTCAGAAATGGACCCTCAACTCTATGGTCAACTAATCTTTGACAAAGCAGGGAAGAATGTCCAATGGAAAAAAGATAGTCTCTTCAACAAATGGTGTTGGGAAAATTGGACAACCACATGCAGAAGAATGAAACTGGACCATTTCCTTACACCACACACAAAAATAGACTCAAAATGGATGAAAGACCTAAATGTGAGACAGGAGTCCATCAAAATCCTTGAGAAGAACACAGGCAGCAACCTCTTCGACCTCAGCTGCAGCAACTTCTTCCTAGAAACATCGCCAAAGGCAAGGGAAGCAAGGGCAAAAATGAACTCTTGGGACTTCATCAAGATAAAAAGCTTTTGCACAGCAAAGGAAACAGTCAACAAAGCCAAAAGACAACTGGCAGAATGGGAGAAGATATTTGCAAATGATATATCAGATAAAGGGCTAGTATCCAAAATCTATAAAGAACTTATCTAACTCGACACCCAAAGAACAAAGAATCCAATCAAGAAATGGGCAGAAGACATGAACAGACATTTCTGCAAAGAAGACATCCAGATGGCCAAGAGACACATGAAAAAGTGCTCAACCTCACTCGGCATCAGGGAAATACAAATCAAAACCTCAATGAGATACCACTTCACACCAGTCAGAATGGCTAAAATTAACAAGTCAGGAAACGACAGATGTTGGCGAGGATGCAGAGAGAGGGGAACCCTCCTACACTGTTGGTGGGAATGCAAGCTGGTGCAGCCACTCTGGAAAACAGTATGGAGGTTCCTCAAAAAGTTGAAAATAGAGCTACCCTATAACCTAGCAATTGCACTACTAGGTATTTATCCAAAGGATACAAAAATAACTAATTTGAAGGGGCACATGCACCGCAATGTTTATAGCAGCACTATCTGGAAAGAACCCAGATGTCCATTGGCTGATAAATGGATAAAGAAGATGTGGTGTACACACACACACACACACACACACACACGCACACACACTGGAATATTACTCAGCCATCAAAAAGAATGAAATCTTGCTGTTGTCAATGACATAAATGGAGCTACAGTGTATTATGCTAAGCGAAATAAGTCAGTCAGGTGGGTGCCTGGGTAGCTCAGTTGTTAAGTGTCTGCCTTCAGCTTGGGTCATGATCCCGGGGTCCTGGGGTCAAGCCCCACATCGGGCTCCCTGCTGGGAGCCTGCTTCTCCCTCTTCCTCTCTCTCTCCCCCTGCTTGTGCTCACTCTCTCTCTCTCTCTGTCAAATAAATGAATAAAAATTTTAAAAAAAAGTCAGTCAGAGAAAGACAAATACCATATGATTTTACTCATATGTGGAATTTAAGAAACAAAACACATGAATATAGGGAAGGGAAAGAAAAAATAAGATAAAAACAGAGAGGGAGGTAAACCATAATAGACTCTTAACTGAGGATTGCTGGAAGGGGGATGGGTGGGGGATGGGCTAAATGGGGGATGGGCATTAAGGAGGGCACGCGTTGTGATGAGCACTGGGTGTTATATGTAAGTGGTGAATATACACATTCTACTCCTGAAACCAAAAAAAAAAAAAAAAAAATTTTAATCTGCTTGGGCATCTGGCTGTCTCAGTCAGTAAAGCATGTGACTCTTGGTCTCAGGGTTGTGTGTTTGCACCTCACATCTCGTGTATAGATTACTAAAAATAAATAAATAGATAAACTTTAAAAAATCTAATTTGCTTAATACTTAGTAGGCCTTCTCTTAATTTGAGATGTTTTCTTGAACTTTTTTTTCATTTCCTCACCTTTATTTTCTCTTTTTGTCTGGAACTACTTCTGTTACTTGGATATTAGCTTCTAGGTTACTATGCTACAGGCTGAGAGGACCGTCTAGATCAGGGATAAGAAAATAGAGGGTCCAAAGGGATGTCTTTAAGAAGATGGTAAAATTGCTAGATTATTTCATGTGACTGAACATACTAAATGGAGACTGATTTTCTTTAATTTTATTATTTTTTTCTCACTGTTTTGTTGTTTTTGTTTTTGTCTTTTATCTTCCAGTTTTCCTCAGTTTTATCTTTCAATCATCTTGTTAATTTTTTAATAAAAATTTTATTTATTTAAGAGAGAACAAGATGGATAGAGAGAGCATGAGCGGGGGGTGGGGAAGGGCAGAAGAGAGGGAGAAGCAGACTCCCCACTGAGCAGGGAGCCTGACTCAGTGCAGATCCCAGGACCCTGGGATCACAACCTGAGCCAAAAGTAGACGCTTAACCAATTGAGCCACCCAGGTGCCCCATCAACCATCTTAATAATTTTTAATCAATTTTTATCATTATATTTTTAATTTCCAAAAGCCCATTTTTTGTTGTTGTTGCATCCTGCACTTTTTTCATAGATACAGTATCTTCTCACTTGGAGGCTATCAATTGCAAAGGTTTTTTTAAGTTTTCTGTCATCTCTGCCTTTTTTGTATTTCCTCCAGGCTTTTCTTCTTTACGCTTGCTTTGTTCTCTGTCCTTTATGTAAGATGCTTTCCTTGTATATCTAATGTTTCTTAGCTGTCCATTCCTATTTAAGAGTAACACTTAAGAGCTAAAAGGAAGCCGTGTGTGTGTGTGTGTGTGTGTTTGAGAGAGAGAGAGACCTTGTAAATTAGTGAGTTTAACTGAGGATGACCTGGCTGGGCTTTTTTCAGTGGAGAGCCCGAACTACAGTATCTGCTGTGTTTTTCTCCTTGGGCTGATTTCCAGAGATGAATCCTCCAGTCTCTTGTTTCTGAGTTATAAACCTGTCAGTCTTCTTAGAACCAAGTGGGGAAAGAGGGTTGGGTTGGGGGATATCCATTTGTTCAATATGTGTATCTTCCCAAATCCCTCAGTTTTTAGTATGGACACCCCACTCTTCGCTGTGCATAATATTTCCAATCCTGAGCCTCTCTGAATCAACCCTCCCAGTGAGGAAGGCTCTGGTCTTCCAGGAGAGGGAAGGAGCAGGCACTCAGCTACCCTGAATAGAGGAGGAACTCTGTGAGCCTGAGACCTTTGACAGACTTCTAACCAATTTTACTAATTTCAGCCCCACTTTCAGCAGGGTTCTGCAGCATGAATCAGTTCTGCTTCTGGGCTTTCCTAACTGCTGGTGGAGGTTTCAACTTTGTCTGTTCTGCTAAGTCAGCTATCACTCATCCACACGCTTTCCAGATTCTAAAATTTTGTGGCTGTCCTCTTTTATCTCTCCCATTCTCTGTGTCTGTGTCAGTTTATGCCTATTTTTATCCCTTTATTTTCATTTTAGTGAGGTTTCAGAAGGAAGCAGTGGTTAGCTATCTTTAACCAGAATTAATTCATGTTTATTCTTCAAACTCAAATGTCATATCCTTTCTATAACTTCTCCTGACCCCACATGCAGAATTCATTGCTCCATCATGTATATTCTCATAGGATTTTATGTATGTCTATGATAGCATTTGCCATGCTTTATTTTAATTATTATTTGGATGAATCCTAACTATAATTCTCTTGAGAGTCATCATAATATAATACTATTTTATTACATAGTGTAGTTTATATTTCATGGTAGATTTTTAAAACTGAGCCAATAGAAATTAATTTTCACCATCTTCAGGTAGTATCTGAAATTGAGGCTAAAAATGGCCTTTAAAACATTCCCATTTGAGTTTAAGGGACCTTGTGTTTCAAAGTACCTCTGTCCAAAGATGTAGCTTCATCCCAAAGGATTTTTAACTTAAGATACTCTGCAGCCAGGCTTATTGCTGATTTGAGATTGAGAATATATCTGGCTCAACCACATAGCCAACCTTAAAAAGAAGAGGCAGCTTTGCTTTAAAAGAAGGGTGAAATGGTAAGAGAAACAGTAGTCATTGGTTATATGGAATATGTGCTACTCTGCTACAGTGACAGAGAAGATCCAAGAATGTGATAGTTTCAAGGCATCATGGTTGATCAGCAGTTATCAAAATCCCAGCTGAAATAAACTATTTTTCTTGGAAAAAGGTAATACTAAAATTCTGCCATGTGCCAAGTAATATGCCAAAAAATATCCTTTTACAAATGTTATTTCATTTAATTCTCAAAATATCCTTGCAAAGTAGTTGTTTTTATGCTACCAGTTTTACAGTCGAAGGATTTGAAGTTCAAAAAATCCAAGGTCAACTTATCAAAAATTGATATGTTTTCTGAGCACCTCCCTTCTGACCCCTGTCCTTCTGCTAAGTGCCCATCCTATATGCTGCTATTGTACCCTGAGCTTATCTTTTTTTTATTTAAGATATTATTTATTTATTTAAGGGAGAGAGAGAGTGAGCGAGAGAGAGCACAAGCCAGGGGGGAGAGGCAGAGGGAGAAGCAGACTCCCCACTGAGCAGGGAGCCCAATGCAGGACTCAATCCTGGGACTCCAGGATCATGACCTGAGCCAAAGGCAGATGCTTAGCCGACTGAGCCACCCAGGCACCGCACCATGAACATATCTTTATCTTAACACTCATCTTATTCAAATGACATTATGTTTATTTATCTATCTCCCCCATTGGACAGCTCCTCAAGGGTTGGAACAATGTCTTATTCTCCAGTAGGAAAATAGGCCTTGAACATACAAAATTCTCAATAAATAATATGCTGGACTACAAATCTGAGCTCAGAATTCAAGCCCAAATCTGTCTTGTTCATCATTATAGGCACATATCCAGATATCCAGATAATCGCTGCTTTAAGGAAGCTTTGGGGAGGAAAAATAAGCCATTTCTGTAAACTTCAGCAGATTTGATTTTTTATATTGAGAAAAGCTGATGTTTTGGGAACTCTTCCTACCAACCAAAAACGGAAGAAAAGAGTAGCCTGAAAAATTAAAGCTGACACATACATCAGAGGAAAGATATCAAGAATGTTGTTTGCTTTATTTCCAGGGGCCTTATGGGTGTGCATCATTTTAAATCCACATTGCAAACTGGAGGAAAAGTCCTGTTGGCTGCAGCAACTGCAGAAGTGGAGTGACCTGGATATCTGTCCCCTGGAGGATGGGAACTATGGGCACGAGCTGCCCAACATCACCAATGCACTTCCCCAGAATGCCAGTCACAGCCCAGGTGAGCAATATATCCTTCTAGGGTCTTTGTGCCTGGAACTCCAAAAGGTGGGAGGGTGAAACTCTATAGAACAAAGGTGGCCAGATTGTTGGCTATCAATATTGTCATCCTCAGTATGAAAAGCCTATCCTTTTGTTTATCTTGAATTGCCACGCCTTAAATAAGGGTAAGTTTTTATCTTTGACACTGAGGATGCTGTGTCTTTTTCCATATCTTGAGTGTCCTTAGAGTGCCCACCATAAATTCCTAGAGCCTTCTGCATGAATCCTCTTTACCTTTCAAGTTCTTCATGACTAATGGATTTTGGCCTCAGTTGGGGTTGGTTTTAGCTTAGAAGGCCTGCCTCAAGGGGAGGATGGAAGGCCAGCGAAAAAAACAGCATTTATTTATTTACTTATTTATTTGTTTTTAAAAACAGCTTTTAAAAATGCCCTGACAATTGCTTTTCTTACTTTTCTCTGTTTTCCTCAAATTTTTTATACAGCAGATAGCTAGGTTGGATTACCTTCCCAAATTACTGCTAGGACTCTTGCCCCATTTTCAGATGAATCTAGTACAGTGATACTGTACCCTCTGCCTTTTGAGCCCCTGGCCTGCCGCTATCACGGAACATCAGCATTCACGTCAGTTTTAATTCATCTAACTCAGGCTGTTTCCTGTTGGCAACTGATTTCCCTTTAGCCCATTGGGAACCTCTATTGGTAGATTTTTTTTCAGACATTGATTTTACATGTGGTCCCTTCTATTTTAAGTGATAAATCTGGTATTTTTAATCTCGAGAAAATAATTTAAATTATTGTTCTGGCCAGGTCTTCATCTACTGTACCATAACTGATTGTCAGTATATTTAAAGCAACTAAGGTAACAAGAGTTTGAAAAGGCTACCGTTTTGCCTTTTCTTTAAGCTACCCTTTACTGGCACTCATCTAACCTCCGCAACACAGCATCCCTTTAGTATTGGTTTTGGATTGGCGTAGAGAGTCAAATGCATATAGAGACATGCCTCCAGTCTGGCAGTTTCTTCTTTATCATAGTGGTTACTTGTTGTTACTGGTTCTCATTTGAGGATGTTGCTTCTTCTGCAGTCTTCTCAAGTTGTGGCTGATTTAGCTCTCACGTCTCTATACCTAATGGAGCAATAGGCATCCCACTTGTTCTTCATTGCCATTTCTATATCATTGTCCTTTCCTCCTTCCTAAAATACTCCCTAGCTTTAATGTTCATGCTGTCAAAATATACTGTCTGCTACCCTTCTGGTTTTGGTTATTTGTAGACCTCTGGGTCAATCCTCCTTATTCCTTGAAGATTTTTGGCTGTTGGCTCGGTAACACTGCTTTCTGTCACTGCTTCTATCATAATTCTTGACAATTTCAGTAGCCACACAGATGATCCTTCCAATATCCTAGCCTCTCAGTTCTTTGACTTCCTCTCTTTTAATAGTCTCATCTTCCCACATAATTGAGCCATTCAATCCCAAGATCATACCCTAAACCTTGTGATTGCCATTAACTATACCTTCTTCATAATCTCAATTTCAGGCAGCTCTAAATACCATCATCGGTCTTGCTAACTTATTTTCTCTAGTATCCCAATTCCAATAATTCTTTGACCCAGTAGGACTTTTGATCCTACCACCTTTTCATTCTCCTGGTAGCCTCATTTTCCTCCTTATCTTCATTAGATTCCTTGGTGAGTCATTATAATCACTCCCTCACATACACACTCAACCTCCTCTTCTTTCCCTTTACTTCACGCAGATAGCAAAACACTAACCTTAGTAGTTAAGTCTCACTCTCTAATTCCTCAGTGCTCATGCCCACACAGCTGAACGTGGTGAAAAGAAACACAAGCATGATAACTGGTCTTAGTTTAAGTTTATGACCACTGATTTCAAATGGGTCCATAGTATTGTCCAGACATCCACCACATTTCCCTAATCTATGCTTTCTTTCACTCTTCTAAATTACTGTTTCATATGTCTTTCCCTGAAAACTTTATTTCCTCCCCTTCCTCCCTTTCAGTTGATAATCCTGCTTCCTATTCACTGAGAATATAGAAGCAATCACAAGAGAATTTCCAAGATTCTCTCACTATATCTGCCTCTGTCTGTGCCCATCTAGTCTTCCTCTTCCCCTGGTTTTTTTTGTTTTGTTTTGTTTTTTAAAGATTTTATTTATTTATTTGAGAATGAGAGAGAGCACATGAGAGGGGGGAGGGTCAGAGGGAGAAGCAGATTCCCCGCCGAGCAGGGAGCCCGATGCAGGACTCGATCCAGGGACTCCAGGATCATGACCTGAGCCGAAGGCAGTCGCTTAACAACTGAGCCACCCAGGCGCCCCCTCTTCCCCTGTTTTTATTTGTGCTTCTAACCCCGAGCCCTCTACCTATTCTCAAGATCCTTTTCCTTTTCTTTTATCCAGGACATCACTCCAGGAATTATCTTCTCTCTCTCCTGCTTCACAAATTTTGTGGATTAGTCCTGAGTATACAAGTATATTGCTTTCTCTCTCATCACAAAACAAAACGAAACACCCTCATGTTGTTCCCATATGCCTCTCTGGCTACCACACTGTTTCCCTGAGGTAGTAGAAATAATTGGTAGAATTAAGAAAAATAATTTAGGGGCACCTGGGTGGCTCAGTTGTTAAGCGTCTGCCTTCGGCTCAGGTCATGATCCCAGGGTCCTGGGATCGAGCTCCGCATCGGGCTCCCTGCTCCGCGGGAAGTCTGCTTCTCCCTCTCCTACTCCCCCTGCTTGTGTTCCCTCTCTTGCTGTGTCTCTCTCTGTCAAATAAATAAATAAAATCTTTTTTTAAAAATTAAAAATTAAAAAAAAGACAAATAATTTAAAAGAATAGTACATATTTATCATCTCTACTTCTGCTCATATTCTCCATTGAACTCACTCTGGTCAGCTTTCATCCCTCCACTATTGAAACTGCTCTTGTATGGGTCACTGATGCTAAACATGGCCAAATCTAGTGGCTGATTCTCAGTCATAATCTTACTTGACCTATCAGCAGTATTTGTTACAATTGTTTACTTTCTCCTTGAAACACCTTTTTCATGTTATGTCCAAGACACTACTCTCTTGGTTCTGCTCTTACTTCATTGGTTCCTCCTTCTCAGCCTCTTTTACTGTCTCCTCCCTACTTCCTAACCTAAAATATTAGAGTGCCTAGGGCTCAGTCATCAAACCACTTCTCTCTGTATACATACTCCCTTAGTGATGGCCTTATTTTGATAATCATCTGTATACTAACTACTCCCAAATTTATATCCCTTGACCAGACTTTAACTCCCAATTCCGGACTTGTATACTCAACTGCCTTTTCAATATCTCCACTTAGATTTCTTATGTCTCAAGCCCCACCTAAACCTGCTCCTCCTATAGTCTCCCTATCTCCAGTATGGCAAGTCTGTCTTAAAAACCATGGAGTCATTCTTGATTCTTTTTCTCTCTCACTCAAGATCTAAACCATGAGCAAATCCTATTGGTTTTACCTTCAGAATATATCCAGAATCCATATATTTTTTCTTTTTTTCTGATTTTTATATAAATTCTACTTAGCTAACATTCAGTGCAATATTGGTTTCAGGAGTAGAATTCAGTGATTTATCACGTACATACAACACCCAGTGCTCATCCCAACAAGTGCCTTCCTTAATGCCCATCACTCTTCTAGCCCATCCCCCACCCACCTCCCTCCATCACCCCTCAGTTTGTTCTCTATCATTAAGAGTATCTTATGGTTTGTTTCCCTCGCTCTTCTTACTTTTCTTTCCCGCCTCCTATATGTTCATCTGTTTTGTTTCTTAAATTCCACATATGAGTGAAATCAGATGGTATTTGTCTTTCTCTGACTGATTTATTTCACCTAACATAATATACTCTGGCTCCATCCAGATCATTGCCAATGGCAAGATTTCGTTCTTTTTGATGGCTGAGTAATATTCCATTTGTGTGTGTGTGTGTGTGTGTGTGTGTGTGTGTGTAGCACATCTTCTTTATCCATTCATCAGTTGATGGACATTTGGGCTCTCTCCATAGTTTGGCTATTGTTGATAGTGCTGCTATATATAAACATTGGGGTGCATATACCCCTTCGTATCTGTATTTTTGTATCCTTTGGGAAAATACCTAGTAATGCAATTACTGGGTCATAGGGTAGTTCTATTTTTAACTTTCTGAGGAACCTCCAAAGTGTTCTCCAGAGTGGCTTCACCAGTTTGCATTCCTACCAACAGTGCAAGAGGATTCCCCTTTCTCTGCATCCTTGCCAACACCTGTTGTTTCTTATGTTATTACTTTTAGCCATTTTGACAAGTATGAGATGGTATCTCATTGTGGTTTTGATTTGTATTTCCCTGATGATGAGTGATGTTGAGCATTTTTTCATGTGTCTTTTAGCCATCTGGATGTCTTCTTTGGAAAAGTGTCTGTTCATGTCTTCTGTCCAACAGAATCCATATATTCTTATCACCTCTACTGCCATCATTTTTCACAAATTATTGCAGTGACTTGCCAACTGCCCCTCCTGCTTCTGCCCTTCCACCTCATGGTCTGTACTCAATACTGCTGCCAGTTATCCTTTTAAAAAGCAGGTTACATCATATACCTTCAACAACTCAAAGCCCTCCGGTGGCTTCTCATCGTTCACTCATGGCCTGTAAAGTCCTCAATGATCTGGCTTCCTAGTATCTCTCTGACCTCATCTCCTATGATTTTTTCTACTTGCTCATTCCATTCTAAGTACACTGGCCTCCTCACTACCCTCAAACACTCCAAATATGTACCCACCTCAGGATTTTAGCATCTGCTATTTCTTTTGCCTGGAATGCTCTTCCCTTAGTTATCTCTAAGGCTTGAAGTTTCTGTTCAAATGTTATCTTATTAGATACCATTCTATATAAAACAACAACCCCCACCCAACACCAGCTTACCTTTCTCCCTAATTTTGCTTTAGTCTTTTCTATAGCACTCATAACCATCTGAAATATCTGGTATACTGTATATTTATTCAACTATCTCTGCCCATTTAAATGTAAAGTTCCATGAAGGCAGGGATTTTATATATCCTCAGCACCTAGAACAAGTACCTGCCATGTGTAGGCAGGTACTCATTATTTGCAGACTTGATGTATATTGGGAGCCTAATCCCCACTGTGGGCTGAGCAGACCCAAGGTAGAGTCTCAGTTCAGCAAGAGAGGGGTTTAGACTGTAGCCAGTAGGAGGTACGTTGTGCTTCCACTGAGGGACAACATGAGGGAGAAATTTCAGTAGATACTGTCATGCTATTCTAAGTTAACCTCTAAGCCCATACTCTATGTAATATATCAAATTCTGAAGAGATTAACATATTCTAAGGACTTTTGCTTAATGAATGAATATGTTCATTTCTTTCATGTTCATTCTGAATCCCCTGGCTTTCCCTTCCAGTTTTTTTTGCACAGGCTCAGTGGATGTACACCTCATTTGGGCATCTCTGTATAGTACTTTAGTCCTTGATCCCAAAATAGTTCCAGTTGCCCTTAATCTGGCAGTGAGTCAATTAAATAATCCTTTGTGGTTTTTTTATTTCCTTAAATGTAATTTCCGTGAGTCCTTCTGTCTCTACAGTTTATGATGATGTGTCTTTCATTTGGTCTTCCTCCACACCACCCACACCACCTTGAGCCTACTTTGTCTAAACTGTTTTGGTTTCCTTGCAGACCTTTTCCTGAAGAGAGATGGGATGGTAAGAGTCCATGTTAATTTAATTAGTCTTTTGTCAGCAGCAGTTTTTCATATTAGAGAACAAGACTGTAAACCTATAGATATCAATGTGATAAAGGGACCAGAATACACAGGGCATCTGCTCTTTTTCAGCTTTTAATATCAATTACATGGAGTCCTTAGTCTTATAAGGGTCATGCTGTAAATGAGACAGGTTATGGATTGGCCAGGGAAATTACCCAGCTGCTTCTCTCTTCCTCTGACTTCTGTAGAAGCAGTTGGTATCCTCATAATTGAGCAGCTGAGCACCACTGTCCCTCTTCTTTTTCATGTGGCGCTCAGTCCTAGGAGAAATTGGTCTTCTGTAAAGTGGAAAGGCAGCCATAGGTCTCTGTAGAAAGGTTCTTCCCATAGAGGTCACAGACACATTAAGTGCTTATCCAATAAAGAGGCAGCACAACAAGCACCCAGACAGATGGCAGAGTGGCTGCTCTCACTAACCACATACTGTTCTTCTCATCCTCCCACTCTGAAGAAGACGTAAGAGTTAGAGCTTCAGATTACCTGTCATTGAACTGCTGCATGTCTTTCTTTTCCCAGACTCCTTATCCAGGCCAAGACGAACAGTGTTCACTAGAGCCATCGAGGGCCGTGAATTACATTGGCAGGACAGCCACTTACAGCGAATAATAAGCAGCGATATATATACAGCTCCTGCCTGCCAGCAGGAAAGTGAGAGACTACTGTTTAATTCCCAAGGCCAGCCACTGTGGCTTGGTAAGTGTAACTCTCCTCTCCTCTAAGAATTTCAGAGCGCAGTCTTACCTTGCGCCAGACCAGAACTGCATAGGCGCTGGCAACACAACTACAATTTGCACAGATCTTTTGGGGCCTTAACTAGGGACTCAGGGTATTTATGTGAAGCCTCAGCCATTTGCTGTGTACTTAGCTGAGGTATAATGACCTCAACCAGAGGAATTTGTATTGTTTCCTGAGCTTTAGGAGGGGAAAGGAGTTAATAAATCTCAAATAGTACTAATAAAACTATTAAACATCAGTTCATAGGCTCTTAGCAGTTGCTGAGCAACAGTATAATCTACTCTGAAATATATTTTGCTAAAAAGGCACTAACTTTGAAACTTAAATTACCCTGTGCTAGTAGCTAGGGCACTATCTGCATTTGTCACCAAGCTGTCTTCCTTTCCTCCTCTCTACCTTCCCTTCCTTCCTTCATCATAAAGGAGCAGAGCTGTTCCATTGTGGATTTAAACCTTCCTCTGGCTGTCTTTCAGTCTCTTCTTGACTTTATCACAAGATCCCTATTCCAAAAGACACTTTTAAAAAATACTCCTTTTCTGAGTCTTACAACAATGACATACATTTTTATATCTTCTCCCAATTCCCTACCTCCATCCTTCACCCTGTTTCTTTGTCTTTCTCAAGATCTTGCTGAATATGCAGGGGCATCTGGGTGGCTCAGTTGGTTCAGCATCTGCCTTCAGCTCAGGTCATGATCCTGGGGTCCTGGGATCGAGCCCTGAATCAGGCTCCCTCCTCGGTGGGGAGACTGCTTCTCCCACTCCTGCTCTCCCTGCTTGTGCTCTTGCATGCTGTCTCTCTGTGTCAAATAAATAAATAAAATCTTAAAAAAAAAAAAAAAGATCTTGCTGAATATGTGTATGTCCCTATCTCTCTCTTAAAAGCCTTGGCCAAACTCACTGTGGGCCACTACCTGAAGTCTCCTTTGGTCATCTTTCTTCTTCTCTGATCCAACACATCTAAAACATCAATCTAACAAGTGTGTGAAAATATATATATACCTCATCAGTAAACAAAGGTGAAAATCACAACAACACTGAATTACCATTTTTTGATTGTCAAATGGTCAGAAATTTTTAAAGTAAAGATAATTAGTTTATGGTGTGGGAAAGGTTACATGGAGATACTCTCATTTACTACTGGTAGGAATGTAAGTGCTTATAGCCTATCTGAAGAGTATTTCAATAATACTTATCAAAAGCTGTTAAAATACATTCATACCCATTGATCCAGGAATTCTCCATCTAGGAATTTATCCTGAGCTATAATTAACTAAGAATATGTGTAAAGCTAGGGGCTTTATTAGAGCATGGATGTAAATAATGTACAGTTTAGAAAAATTGGAAGTAATCTAAATGTCCAACAATAGGGGATTGAGTGACTCAATGGATAATATACATATATATTCAGAGGAATGATATATCATCATCTTTAATGTTATAGAAGTATATTTAATGATATAGAAGAATTTTACAATATGTTAGAGGAAAAACCCAGTTACAAAATAATAATTATAATATTGTCCCATGGGGGCACTGGGTGGCTCAACTGGTTAAGCGTCTGACTCTTGATTTCGGCTCAGGTCATGATCTCAAGGTCGTAAAATGGAGCCCCACTTTGAGCTCCATGCTCAGAGGGGAGTCGGCTTCCTTCCATCTCTCTCTCTCTCTCTCTCTCTCCTCCCCCTTCTGACCCCTCCCCCGCTCATGCTCTCGCTCTCTAAAATAAATAAATCTTTAAGAAATAATAATAATCATATCATTCCATGTGATATATATATACACAATCACAATATATATACATACACATACTTATGCATACATACACACAAAACTAGAAATAATGATTATCTGGTTTTTATTTTATATTTTGCTTATCTGTATTTTCAGATTTTCTGCATTTATTTCTGACTTTTAATATTATCTTTAAAATAAATCACAAAATGGGGGCACCTGGGTGGCTCAGTTGGTTAAGCATCCAGCTCTTGATCTCAGCTCAGCTCTTGATCTCGGGGTCATGAGTTAGAGCCCTGCATTGAGTTCTATGCTGGGCAGGGAGCCTATTTAAATTAAAAAAAAAAAATCACAAAATGAACCATTAATTTCATTATAATCACTTGCCCATATATAAGCCTTTTATGGTCCTCCATTATCCTTAAGTTAAATCCAGTCTCCTTAGTATGGCCTCCCAGACTCTACATTTCCAGGCAGTCTCTGATCACATAACTCTGCACAGAACTATCTGTTATACTCAGAAGATGCTTTATAGAATACTTTTTATGTTTTTATTTATATGCCTTTGCTTATATGTTTTTTGCTAGGAATCCCCTTCCCTTTTTGTCTACCTATTTAAAATCTTGCTAGTTCTACAAAGTGCAGCTCAAATATTATATTCTCTCTCTATATATTTTTTAATTTTTTTTATTAACATATAATGTATTATTTGTTTCAGGGGTACAGGTCTGTGATTCATCAGTCTTCACAGTTCACAGTGCTCACCATAGCACATACCCTCCCCAATGTCCATCACCCCGCCACCCCATCCCTCCTACCCCCCTCTACTCCAGCAACCCTCAGTTTGTTTCCTGAGATTAAGAGTCTCTTACGGTTTGTCTCCCTCTCTGGTTTCGTCTTGTTTCATTTTCCTTCCCTTCCCCTATGACCCTCCGTCTTGTTTCTCAAATTCCTTGTATCAGTGAGATCATATGATACTTGTCTTTCTCTGATTGACTTACTCCGCTTAGCATAATACCCTCTAGTTCCATCCACATCGTTGCAAATGGCAAGATTTCCCTTTTTTTTTGATGGCTGCATAATATTCCATTGTTATATATATATACCACTTCTTCCTTACCCATTCATCTGTTGTTGGACATCTGGTTTCTTTCCATAGTTTGGCTATTGTGGACATTGCTGCTATAAACATTGGGGTGCATGTGCCCCTTCGGATCACTACATTTGTATCTTTGGGGTAAATACCCAGGAGTGCAGTTGCTGGGTTGTAGGGTAGCTCTATTTTCAACTTTTTGAAGAACCTCCATACTGTTTTCCAGAGTGGCTGCACCAACTTGCATTCCCACCAACAGTGTAGGAGGGTTCCCCTCTCTCTGCATCCTCGCCAACATCTGTCGTTTCCTGACTTGTTAATTTTAGCCATTCTGACTGGTGTGAAGTGGTATCTCATTGAGGTTTTGATTTGTATTTCCCTGATGCCGAGTGAGGTTGAGCACTTTTTCATGTGTCTCTTGGCCATCTGGATGTCTTCTTTGCAGAAATGTCTGTTCATGTCTTCTGCCCATTTCTTGATTGGATTCTTTGTTCTTTGGGTGTCGAGTTAGATAAGTTCTTTATAGATTTTGGATACTAGCCCTTTATCTGATATATCATTTGCAAATATCTTCTCCCATTCTGCCAGTTGTCTTTTGGCTTTGTTGACTGTTTCCTTTGCTGTGCAAAAGCTTTTTATCTTGATGAAGTCCCAAGAGTTCATTTTTGCCCTTGCTTCCCTTGCCTTTGGCGATGTTTCTAGGAAGAAGTTGCTGCAGCTGAGGTCGAAGAGGTTGCTGCCTGTGTTCTTCTCAAGGATTTTGATGGACTCCTGTCTCACATTTAGGTCTTTCATCCATTTTGAGTCTATTTTTGTGTGTGGTGTAAGGAAATGGTCCAGTTTCATTCTTCTGCATGTGGTTGTCCAATTTTCCCAACACCATTTGTTGAAGAGACTATCTTTTTTCCATTGGACATTCTTCCCTGCTTTGTCAAAGATTAGTTGACCATAGAGTTGAGGGTCCATTTCTGAGCTCTCTGTTCTGTTCCATTGATCTAAGTGTCTGTTTTTGTGCCAGTACCATACTGTCTTGATGATTACAGCTTTGTAATAGAGCTTGAAGTCCGGAATTGCTTTGCTTTTCTTTTTCAACATTCCTCTGGCTCTTCGGAGTCTTTTCTGGTTCCATAAAAATTTTAGGATTATTTGTTCCATTTCTTTGAAAAAAGTGGATGGTATTTTGATAGGGATTGCATTAAATGTGTAGATTGCTCTAGGTAGCATAGACATTTTCACAATATTTGTTCTTCCAATCCATGAGCATGGAACGTTTTTTCATTTCTTTGTGTCTTCCTCAATTTCTTTCATGAGTATTTTATAGTTTTCTGAGTACAGATTCTTTGCCTCTTTGGTTAGATTAATCCTAGGTATCTTATGGCTTTGGGTGCAATTGTAAATGGGATCAACTCCTTAATTTTACTTTCTTCTGTCTTGTTGTTGGTGTATAGAAATGCCACTGAATTCTGTGCATTGATTTTATATCCTGCCACTTTACTGAATTCCTGTATGAGTTCTAGCAGTTTTGGGGTGGAGTCTTTTGGGTTTTTCAGATAAAGTATCATATCATCTGCAAAAGTGAGAGTTTCACTTCTTCTTTGCTGATTTGGATGCTTTTTATATCTTTTTGTTGTCTGATTGCTGAGGCTAGGACTTCTAGTACTATGTTGAATAGCAGTGGTGATAGCGGACATCCCTACCGTGTTCCTGACCTTAGGGGAAAAGCTCTCAGTTTTTCCCCATTGAGTATGATATTCGCTATGGGTTTTTCATAGATGGCTTTTATGATATTGAGTTATGTATCCTCTATCCGCACATTGTGAAGAGTTTTAATCAAGAAAGGATGCTGTACTTTGTCAAATGCTTTTTCTGCATTCTGTATATATTTCTATCATGTCATTTACTTTTAACTGTTTTATAATGATCTATTTATGTACTATTTGTGAGGTCTTTGAGGGAAGTGAGCATTTCTTATTCACCTTTGTACTTCCTTTGCCTGGCAAACAAGCTGGCATATAATAGGTTCTCAGGAAATGTAGGATTAATAAATGAATGAGGCCTTTCTCTTTAGGCAGTTAGTTGCTACCTCCACTGGATTCCCATAGTACCAGTTCACAAAGAGGTACTACATTTTATTATCCTAGTTGTGTGTTCCTTTCTACACCATACCATTCTACAGAGGCTGCATGGTGGCTCTTTGAAGGTAGTGCCTATGACTTTTTCAACTTTATATTCTTAAAAGATAAAACATAGGTCTTGGTACACAGTAGATGTCAATTCAATTTTAGGAACTGAGCAAAACACAAACTCCTTCTGTCAAGCATGAATTATCCTGATTGGAAAACCTAACCCAACCAAAATATTTTCTTCTCATCTGGTAGAGCATGTGCCTACAGCCTGTGCTCGGGTTGATGCTCTGCGCTCCCATGGTTATCCAAAAGAGGCCCTCAGACTCACGGTGGCCATTATCAATACTCTGAGGTTGCAGCAGCAACGGCAGCTGGAAATCTACAAGCATCAGAAGAAAGGTATAGTGATAAGGAGCCATTTTGACTCCATAGGCTGGGGCTGATGAGGATCTTTAGGGGCTATAAGGTTTTCATTAAGTTTCATGGAGTGGCAGGGACTAGGGAATTTCAGGGTTTTCTGCCTGCTGTGTGGAATGCCTCACTTTACCTCTATGAATCTATGAATCTGCAAAATGGGAATAATAATGCTGGTCTGCCTCCCTCACAGGCAGTTGGAAGGCCCACTAAGATCTGGTATAAGAAGACCCTCTTTAAACTGTAAAACTATATTTACATATGTGTGCTATGAGCAAGAAGCCTAAATGCAGACCTCAAGACCTTATGGCCGATAAATTTGTGACCAGTCCTATGAATCCAAGGCAAGACAATGAGGGAAGATTTTTTTTAAGTTGCAGGGCCAATGCCTAAGAGAGACTAATGAGGAGACCCAGACAGGGACAGGGAGCAATGTGTGTCTCTATCACTTTCTAAAATTTGGATCTGTTTGTTCCCAGAACTGTTACAAAGAGGAACCACAACCATCACAAATCTGGAAGGCTGGGTGGGGCACCCTCTGGATCCCATTGGCTGCCTGTTTCTCACTTTGACTGAGGCCTGTCGTCTGAACGATGATGGCTATCTGGAAGTGTCAGGTACAGGGGTCAGCCTGCGGAGAGCTAGAACTGTCCTTGCTAGCCCTCCTTTCCCTCAAGACTCTGTTCTACATTTCCTGCAGCCTTTCTCTTCTTAACCAAGTTGGATGTGCCCTATGAGGTTTCCTTGGGCTTCATCTCTTTCCCACCTCCCACCAGTCCAGAATAGGACTGGCCCTATCCTATTCTCCCATTTTACCTTTCCAGCCTTCCTTTGCTCCTCTCACTTCCATACCATGAATGCCTAAAGAGTGTAATCCAAAGTGAGTAAGAAGAGCAATAGGGATTTCAAGAGGCAGAGGCCAAGTCTCAGAGCAGTCTGGAAGTGGAAAAGAACTTCTAAGAAGAAGAGTGTGTGTAACCCCTGCAACTGCATAATATTCTCATGTTTCCTTTGAACTTTCTTCCTCATGACGGTTATATTCCAAATTTACCAATGAGAACTAGGAGGGAAGAAACTTAGTAGTCTCAATGTAGCAATGACTAGAGACAGAATTTTATGCCATCACTCTACTGTATACATATATCTATTATAGTATTTAGCCCACTGCATTACAATTTGTTTACAAGTGATTATCTTACTAGACTTCGGTTGCTTGAGGCAGAAATTATGACTTACTTATCTTTGTGACCCCAGCACTTAGTGCAATACCTCTCATTTAACAGTTTTCCATAAATATTTAATCAGATGAGTGAAGGGGAAAGAAAAGAAACCAAGACTCTAACCCCCTATAAGACTTTAAACCTGTGCTCTTTTTCTGAAACTTGGAACCCAGACGTGGAACATATAAGGTAATAATAACAAAGAAGTTGCAAGTGTTACAAAAGTAATAGTTTAACTGGATGGATTTGGATTTCTCTGGGTAGAGATACAATGGGTGGCCCCAATCCAAGCTAGAGCTGCCCTTATCTTTCCTCTAATCCCCTGAAAAGAAATCATCATCTTTGGTCTGTTTCATCTGCACAGTGACACTTACATTTTGAAAACCTGAGATTGCACTTGGAATTCATTCACCAATGACATACACTTAGCTCCTTTCATATACCAGGCCCTGGAGATGCAGAGGGCAATAGATAAAGTCTCTTCCCTTTAGGGTGCTCACACTCTAGTGAAAGAGACAGACACAAAACCAGATAATCATGGTATTACATAATGTGTTAGCAAAAGATTAATATAAGATCTACTTCTTCCCCAAATGGTCTAGCCAGTTCACATATTGGGATGGAGTTGGGAATTTTTGTGGCTCTGCATAATCTTTTTTCAGTATATTTTCCTTACTGCTCTGGGGTTCTGACTCAGCTTCCCTGTGATATCTGCTGACCTAACTGTATTCCAAAGTGGGAGGGAGAGAGGAGCAGAAGAATCCACAGAGCTGACCTAAAGAATCTGGTCCCCTGTTGCCCTCAGATATGAATGAAAGCAGACCCCCTGTGTACCAGCATGTACCTGTGGCTACAGGCTGCCCAAACAGCCATGAGTCCTACCTGTCATTGGCCCTGGAAGTTGCTCTGATGGGGATGGGTCAACAGAGGGTGATGCCTGAAGGCCTCTACGCACAGGACAAGGTGTGCCGTAATGAGGAGCAGCTCCTGAGTCGACTTCAAGAGCTGCAGCTGGACGATGAGCTAGTGCAAACACTGCAGAAACAATGCATCTTACTACTGGAAGGTAAGTAGAGAAGGGCTTTTGTCACAGTGCCTTAGGCCTGTAACTCTGGGTTCCCCTCTCTAACAGAGCACTGTATAACATCATTTTTTACATTCAAGTGTAGTTCAAGTACCCATGGCTAGCAAACATGTGCAGGATCCTACAGCTCAAGTCCAGGTTGGCAAATAGAAGCATGTGGATAAATAACTGGCTGTCCTATCTTCTTCCTGCAGGAGGCCCCTTCAGTGGTTTAGGAGAAGTCATTCACCGAGAGAGTGTTCCCATGCATACCTTTGCCAAGTATTTGTTCTCAGCTCTGCTGCCTCATGATCCAGACCTGTCCTATAAATTAGCCTTACGTGCTATGAGGTGGGTAGCCCTTTCCCCAGCCCAGTTGCCTCCATCAAAGCAGAAGTTTCCACTGCTCTTTCTTCTCTTTCCCGCTTTGTCTATTCTATTAGACCTAAAAATATTGGACCAAGCCTACCCTAAAATAGCTCAGGCATATTCATATTATCTAGGATTCCTATCTGGAATGCCTTGCTGGTGACCATTTGTCTCCCTGGTTGTACTCTTGGTGGGTCGCCTGAGGAAGCCCCTAAGTTTTTAATAGAAATGGAGCACCCAAGACCTGAGTATCTTTGTTCTGGGGCCCATTAGGCAGCCTGAGAACGGGTTTGAGCCCTTCTGTAGCTCAAATGAGTCATGGTTCCCAGGCATAGGTCACCAGATGTGTCTGGAAGAAATAAAAATAAGTCTTTCTATACCAGGACTTGAGAACAATGACCTATGGGCATCTCATTTTCAAACTAGAATAGGATCCTTGGATTAGGCAGGTGTGGACCTCTAGGATGCAGCAGACCATATAGAAGAAGAATTTTAGTCAGATCAGAAACTCTTCACTTCAACCAGAAAAGGACTGCTGAGGATTCCTTGGCATGTGTTTCTTATACTTTAAAAAGTAATTTTAGGGCTTTTGAACTGCCTTTCAAATCTATTTGCCATAAGAAGTATTCAGCTTGAGTTCTACAAGTGCCCAGGCACTCACCTTACATACAGTATAGTATTCTAGGTTTTAAAACCTTTAAGGCTCAGGGTGCCTGGGTGGCTCAGTCAGTTAGGTGTCCAACTCTTGATCTCAGCTCAGATCTTGATCTCAGGGTCATGAGTTCAAGCCCTGCATGGGGCTCCATCCTGGGCATGGAGCCTACATTAAAAAAACAAACAGATAAACAACCTTTAAAAGCTCTTGTTAACCCTTTCCTGCCCAGTTCCTTCCTAGCAAAGAACAAACTTCTCTAAGGTAGCTCAGAATGTCAAGGGTCTGGATGGTGGCTGATAACTCTCCCTGGGTCTTCTAGGTTACCTGTTCTAGAAAACTCAACTTCTACAGGCGACAGTTCTCACCCTCACCATATGGTGTCTGTGGTGCCCAGTCGTTATCCTCGCTGGTTCACGCTTGGACACTTGGAATCACAGCAATGTGAACTGGCCTCAACCATGCTGACTGCTGCCAAAGGTGAGCATAGATAGACCTTAGGCTCCAGCACCCCCACTATGGTGGCCCAGTCATGGCCTTCCAAGGGCTTGGTCTGCAATCCTCTAAAGAAGAAAGGCTATTCTTGACTACTTAGAGTGATAGGGATCCTCACTTTGATTGCTGTCATTAGAATGAGCACCCAGGTCCAAGCCAGAGTTTTGCCTTTGTTACTAATTGTGGGATGCCGAGTACATAGAATGAAATCATCTTTAAGATAACTTCTAAATCTAACCTTCCATATGATATAATCACTTCATCTTTGCAGGCCTCAGGTTCAAAATCTATAAAATGGGATTCATTGTCAGTGATCCTATCAGCCTCTCCAGGGCCATTGGAAGATCCAGTGAAGTCATGACTAAGAGCTATAAATTGCTTTACAGATATGTGAGTTTGTGATATTTCCAGGGCTCCTTGTCAGAAAATAGGCAGCCCAGAGGGACTCTTACATTTTCAAGCACATATACCTCCCTGTTAGCTAGGTAGGTTCCACCACAGAAAGAAATGAAAATAAGCCCCTGAGAAGCTATAACAAAATACTAGGTTGCATGGGTTGTGACTATTTTTCTGATACCAGGAAACTATGGATATTTTAAGACTTTTTTGTATTAAAAATAACTGTATGTTGTATCTTACTGCCCAAAAAATACATGCTCATTATGGAAAAGGTAAAAGATACAGATAAATCAATATGAAAATGATCAATACACCAACACAACAGTTGAACAAAGCATACAAGTTCAAAGAAAAGAAGATACAAGTAACTTTTGAACAATTAAATACCTGGACTCCCTTGAGAAATACAAATTAAAATTACCCTGAGATAACATTTTTCACCAATCTTACAGGCAAAAATCAATAAATTTGATAATAGGCATCCATGTGGGGGTGGAGGTGGCAGTGGCATGGCATGGAGTATCAGATTCCAAGCAGGATAGGATGACTACAGATCCAGGATGTTCAGTTAACCTCAAGCACTAGAAACACAAAACTATACTAAGGCGCATCATAATCAAATTGTTTAAAACCAGTATTAAAAGAGAAAATCTTAGGGGCACCTGGGTGGCTCAGTTGTTAAGCATCTGCCTTTGGCTCAGGTCATGATCCCAGGGTTCTGGGATCGAGCCCCACATCGGGCTCCCTGCTCAGCGGGAAGCCTGCTTCTCCCTTTCCCACTCCCCCTGCTTGTGTTCCCTCTCACTGTGTCTCTCTCTGTCAAATAAATAAATAAAATCTTAAAAAAAAGAGAGAGAAAATCATACTTAAAAGTAACTAGAGAAAAAAGACATATTATGTACAAAAAACCAAAAGATTAAATATGAGAGGTTTCTCACTAGAAACAGTATAAACCAGAAAAAAGTGGAGAAAATTCATTAAAGTACTTGTAAAAAACTGTCAACCTAGAATTCTGTATCATTGAAGATATCTTTCAAAAACAAAGTGAAATAAGTTTTTTCAGACAACCTCAATTGAATTAGAAATCAACAATAAAAAGATACCTATGGAAGATCCACCAAATTTGGGGGAATTAAACCACACACTTCCATATAACTCACTGGACAAAGGGAAGAAACCCAAGAAGATTAGAAAATGTTGAAACTGAAGGAAAATGAAAGAAAAACATTTCAAAGTTTTGGGGAATACAGCTAAAGCTTTACTTAGAAGGAAATTTTTAGCACTAAATGCCTGTATCTGAAAAGAAGAAAGGCTTCAACTCAGTGATCTCAGCTTCCACCTTAACCAGAAACCAGAAAAAGAAGATCAAATGAAATTCAAAGTAAGCAGATGAAAGGAAATTAAATAAAGATCAGAGCATAAAGCAATAAATAGAATGTAGAAAAACAGTAGATTTAAATCAATGAAACCAAACACTGTTTGAAAGAAAAATAAAATTGAAATCTCTGTCCAGACTGATCAAGAAAAAAAGAGAGAAGACAAAAATCCCACCAATCCCAAGAATGAGAAAGGTGACATCACAACAAATTCTAAAGACATAAAAATGATAAAGGAATATTGTAAACAATTTTATGTCAATAAATTAAACAACATAAATGAAGTAGACTAATTCCTTGAAAGATAGAAACTACCAAAGCTCATTCAAGAATAAATAAAGATGAACTAGGTATATACCCAAAAGAATTAAAAACTTGGACTCAGACAGATACTTGTACACCAATGTTCATAGCAGCATTATTCACAGTAGCAAAAAGTTGGAAATGTGTCTATCAACAGATGAACAGATAAACAAAATGTGATCTATGCATTCAAAGGAATATTAATTTAGCAATACAAAGGAATGAAATTCTGATACATGCTACAACATAGATGAGCCTTAAAAACATGCTAAGTGAAATAAAACACACACAAAAGGAGAAATATTTATGTTTCTGCTTAATTGAAGTACCTAGACTTGCCACAGCAAGGAAACATCAGGGGATACTAAACTAGTGGGCAAACATTTTATTAGGAAGGGAATATTTATGTAGTCTCAAAGTTTCTGTCCACAAAGCACTTACCAATCATAAAGGAAAAAAGTGCAAGTCTGCTATAGAGCAACCTGGCAGACGTCACTTGAGTAAAGTGGCCACAGTTAATATTAAATTTGAAGAGGCAGAAAGCAAAATGGAGGAGAAATTCATAGAGACAAAGTAGAATACAGAGCCTGGGGTAGCTAGTTATTATTTAATGAGTATAAAGTTTCTATTTGGGATGATGAAAAGTTCTGGAAATGTATAGTGGCCATAGTTGCACAACATTGTGAATGGACTTAATGTCATTAAATTGTCCTTAAATCGTTAAATGGTTAGAATGGTGAATTTTATGTTATGTATATTTTATCACAATAAAAATAATAAATAGAAATGAACATTAAAAAATTGAATTTATAGTTAAAAACCTTTCCACAAAAAACATCCAGGTCTAGATGGCTTCACTGGTAACTTCTACCAAATATTTAAGGAAAACATAACAATTCTTTTTTTTTTTTTTTAAGACTTTATTTATTTGACAGAGAGCACAAGCAGGGGGAGCGGCAGGCAGAGGGAGAAGCAGGCTTCCTGCCTAGGATCATGACCTGAGCCGAAGGCATACACTTAACTGACTGAGCCACCCAGGCACCCCAAAAACATAACAATTCTGTGCAAACTCTTTCAGAAAATTGAAGAGGAGAAAATATTTCCCAGCTCAATCTATGAAGCCAGCATTACTCTTGATACCAAAACCAGTCAAAAATCATAAGAAAACTACAGACTAATATCCTTACGAGCACAGGTGCAAAAATTCTTAATAGAAGCGTTAACAGATTGGATCCAATAATATATTTTAAAAAGATAAAACATCACGACAAAGTAGGATTTATCCCAGGAATGTAAGATTAGTTTAACATTCAAAAATCAATCACCATACTAATAGAATAAAAAACAAAACCCATGCGTTATTCATCATTTTAATAATACAGAAAAAGCATTTAATAAAATCTAACATTAATTCCTAATAAGAACATTAAAAACTCTTAAACTAGGAAAAGAAAGAAACTCCTTCAACATGATAAAGGATATCTAAGATACAGCTACTCATACTTAATGGTAAAAGATTGAATCCTTTCTTTCTAACATCAGGAACAAGGCAAAGATGTTTGCCTTCAGCTCTTCATTCAACATCAAACTGGTGGTTCTATCCAGTACAATAAGACAATAAAAAGTAATAATAAAAGATATCCAGATTAGAAAGGAAGAAGTAGGGGTGTCTCGCTGGCTCAGTTGGTGGAGCATGCTATTCTTGATCTCAGGGTTGTGGGTTCAAGCCCCACATTGGGTGTAGAGATTACTTAAAAATAAAATCTTTTTTAAAAAAGGGAAGAAGTAAAGCTGTATTCTCAGATGACATGCTCAACTATGTAGAAAAATCCTATGAAATCTAGAAGGAGCTATTAGAATTAAAAATGAGTTTAGCAAGGTTGCAGGATACAAGATCAATATATAGAAATCAATATACCAGCAATGAACAATCAGAAATTGAAATTTTAAAAATTACTATTATAATAATATAAATAAAATATGAAATACTTGAAAATAAACTTGACAAAAGACGTTCAAAACCTATACAATGAAAATCATAAAACACTGCTGAGAGAAATGAAAGAAGACCTAAATGGAAAGACATACTGCACTTACGGATTAGAAGACTCAATATTATTAAATGTTCATTTACTACAAATTGATGTATAGATTCAATGCAATTCCAATCAAAATCCCAACAGCCTTTGGGATAGATATTGATTATCTGATTGTAAAATTTGTATGAAAATGCAGAGGACCTAGAGTAGCCAAAAATAACTTTGCAAAAGAAAAGTAAAAGTAGTAAGACTAATACTACTTGATTTCAAGACTTATTATAAAGCTATAATATTCAAAATAGGATTATTGGTGTTTAGACAAACAAATCAATGAAAAAGAAGAGTCCCAAAGCAGACTCATATATATTAGGTCAGTTTGTTTCAATAAAGGGTAGAGCCAATTCCGCTGAGAAAAAAGGATGGTCTTTTCAACAAATGGTACAACATACACAAAAATTATCTTATGATGGATCAAGGATCTAGATGTAAAAGCTAAAACTATAAAATTTTAGAAGAAAACATTGGAAAAATCATTTTCATTTTTTGTTAAGCAAAGATTTTGGAGATACAACATTAAAAGTACAATCCACAAAAGAAAAAATGGATAAATTGGACATACAAAATTAAGAACTTTTGCTTTATGAAGTGTCTATTGGATGAAAAGACAAGTCACAGCCTGGGAGAAATATTTGCAAATCACGTATCTCATAAAGGACTTGTATCCAGAATATGTAAAGAATTCTCAAAACTCAATAATAAGAAAATGAACAACACATTTTTTAAGTGAGCAAAGATATGAAGAGACACTCCACCAAAGAAGATATTCTGATGGAAAATAAGCACATGAAGAAATGTTCAATATTGTTAGTTCTTAGGGAAATGCAATAGAATCACAATAAGAAAATGGCTAAATTAAAAAAAAAAACTATAGCAAGGACTGTCAAGGATGTGGAGCAAGTGGAGTTTCATGTACTACATGCAGGAACATAAGTGGCAAGACCACTTTGAGAAACCGTTTTATAATTTCTTAAAAAGTTAAATGGACACTTACACATACAATACAGCCATTGCACTCCTAGGTATTACCCAAAAGAAAGGAAAGTATATATCTGACAAATTCTTCAACATGAATGTTCATAGCAGCTTTGTTTTTAATAACAAACAACAAGAAACAATCCAAATATCCATCCATAGGTGAACAGATAAATAAACTGTGCTATCACCATACAGTGCAACACTACTCAGTAATGAAAAGGAAGGAACTGTTGATACACACTACAACATGGATGAATCTCAAAGTAATTGTTGCTAAGTGAAAGAAGCCAGACCAAAGGAAAAACTGCATATTGTTTTATTCCATTTATATAAAATTCTGGAAAATGCCCACTATAGTGACAGAAAGAAGATCAGCAGTCTCCTGGAAATGGGAGCTGGGGCAAGCTATGTTGGAAGGGAAGACGGGATCACCAGGGGTCACAAGGAAACTTTGGGGGTGATGTATATGTTCATTATCTTGATTGTGATAGTTTCTGGGGGTATACATATGTTCAGAATTTATCAAATTTTTCATTTTAAAATACGTGCTGATTATTGTATGTCAGTTATACCTCAATAAAGCTATAAATAAATGTATAGTTAAGTAATGATGGCAACTGATTATAACGCATTGAATAAAATAGGTATCCATGAGTTTTATACTGGTTTGAGCAAATAAAAGACTGGAATGCCAACTAATGATTGTGGAAAGAATGATGGAATGAGAATATACCATTTGGGAGAAAAAATGAGAGAGACTATATACCATTTGGCAACCATATAATACTTAGTTCAGCCTAGAGACACCAATGGACACTAAAACTAGTGGGTGAACATTTGATGAAGGATATTTACATTATCTCAAAGTATCTTTCCACAAAATACTTGTCAATCACAAAAGGATAATGTGTGACTTTACAATAGGGAAATTTGGCAGACGTCACGTTAATCAAATGATCACAGTTAAGACCATCAGTAATGGGTCAAGTCAAAATTATGTAACACCAGTTAGGAAGCTATAAGAACTTCAGGAAACATCAGGCATACCCAGATTGAAGGGCATACTTACAAAATAACTAGTTTAATCTGCAAAGTGGTCAAGATCATGAATGTCAAGGGAAGACTGAGGAATTTTTCCAAAATGACAAAGACTAAAGAGATAGGACAAATTAAATACAACATATGATCTTGTATAAAATCTGTTTGCTATAAAGTATGTTATTGGAACAATTGGTGAAACTTGAATAGGATCTGTGGTAGATGATATTAATATATCAATATTAATTTCCTTATTTTGTTGGTTGTATTGTGGATATGTAGAAGAGTTTCCGTGTTTGCCAAAAGTGTAGACAACAGTATTCAGGAGTGATGGGGTATCAAATCACATACTTACTTTTGAATGCTAAAGGGGTAAGAAAAGACCTCTCTGTACTATTCTTGAAATATTTCTGTAAGTTTGAAATTATTTCAAAATAAAAGAAAACATTTTGATAAAACATTGTGTTTGCAAAGGTGTGGAGTGGGAGTATAGATTGATAATCCTTTGTGGAGGGCAATGTGGCATATCTATGAAAATTACAGTGCACATATCCTTTGACCCAGCAATTTCATTTCCAGGATTTTATCTTACAAATATATTTGTACCCAAATGTGAAATGATGTTTGTTTATTCAGTCCAACATTGTTTATAATTGTAAAATATTTGAAACATTCTAAGTATTCATCAATAGGAGACTGATTAAATATATTATGTCCAAAATCTCTTACATGGAATTCCAAAATCTGAACAGCTTTGAAAATCCAAACTGTTTTAAGTTTCACAGCAAAGCCTGACCTCCGCTGACATTAGGCATTAGTTGATCCTCAGCACTCTTAGTCACATACCCATCTTTGCTGTTCACTGGTAATGTGTTGCCTTGTTTGTTTGTGTTGTTGTCATTTTGTCTGTTTGAGTTTAATTGTCCTGTAAAAATGTCCAGAAAATTGAAGATAAGAATAAGAAGAAATGATGGAAGTATCTATCATTTTCAGTAACACAGAAAATAGAGTTAGTGTAGAAGCTTAATCAGGTATGTCAGTGAGGCATCTTACTAAAGAGTAGGGTGTGGGAATTAACACAACATATGACTTGAAAAAAATAGAGTGTTGAAGTTTTACCAGGACAACAATGACCAGAACTAATGAAGAACAGAGTATTTTTCAGAGGGCAAAAAATGAAGATGCTGAAATGACCATGATTGCATAGATTCAACAATGAAGCAGTATGACTATGCCCCTGACTGGTTTTTGGTCATGAAAAAAGCTAGAACATGTCATGAGTACTGAACATATTTAAAGTGAGTGTAAAATACCAGAATTGGCTGCAGAAATTTAAGAAGCATCATGGTATAAAATATCTGAATATCTATGATAAAGAAGCTTCTACTTATCATGAAGTAGACGAAAATTATATTGAGAAACTTGTTAAGATAATTTTTAATGAAAACCATAGTACCAAACATGTATACAGTGCTGTAACAACTCTGTTCTGGCCTGTATTCTTTTTTTTAAAAATTAACAATGATTAATGAGCAAGAGGTTTTAAGGGACTCTAAGCACAGGTTGAAAGTTCTGGAATGTGTCAATGCAGCAGACAGTTAAAGTTAGAAAAAAGCCAACATCTAAGATGTTTCAAAAGTTGTTCACAATTTATTTGTTAGTCTGTAAAGAAAAAAAGCATAAGTAATCAAAGAGATATTTTCTAACTGACTCAATCTGTACCAATGATAGGAACTCATTGCACACAAGCTGGAATGAAGACAACCATATAGTTATACTGTTCCTGGACCACCACCATTCCACACATACCCTTCCTGAACTTCTTATGACTAAGAAATTTTACTCCCAATGAAGAGCAAATATAATTTTTTTTTTTTAATTTTCATACTCTACTTGGCAGCAGTTAACTTCCAAGACTTCCTAAAGAAGTTATTGCAGAAGTTTGATCAGGCCTACCTTAATGATGCCATTTACACAGTTGCTGGTGTTTGGAATGATTGATAAATATTTGGCAGAGACTTTGGCTTACAATAATGTTTGAAAGTAAACTTGTAGATAAAGACTTTGAAGAATTTTGTGTCACTAATGAGAAGATACATAGTTTTATTACTTACACTAAAATTGTATTGACTAGAAGTCTGGATAAGTCAGAACCTTGCTACTCAAAGTGTGGTCAGTGGACAAGCAGCATCAATATCACCTGGAAGCTTGTTAGAAATGCAAATTCTCAGACTCACTGAATCAGAATCTCTGTGGGTGTAGCCCAAGAATCTATATTTAAACAAATTGTAAAGATGACTTGTATGTTCACCAAGGTTGTAGAAGCACTGAGGTAGAGCAATCTGATATCAAAAACATACCAAATAAAGTGTGTACCTATTGTACATTCCTTGCAAGATAGAAAAACTGCTAAAATGGTGTTAACCCAAGTAAGCATGAGACTAGTAGTGATGACAATGGTGAGATATAACAGATGGGAAAAAATCTCCATAGGTAATATAAGGGAAATGTATGAGCATTTACTTGGCCTTGAATAATATGCATTTATCAGTGAAGAGATTATGGCTGCTTACTTAATTGAAGAGACCACTTATCTAGAAAACCATATTAATGAGATACCTAGAGTTACCCTAGAACTACACATTTTTAAAGGTCATCTATTGTAGTGTTGCTTTATCATTAAAGAATCCCATTCTTGGCCCATCATTAAATATCTAATTCTAATCTTTGGTGACAATAATAGCAAACCTGATGAAACCTTTTGTCCTAAGATCCTCAAGAAGTCAAATACAGCAAATATTTATTCCATGTATATGTAAAGATAGTTTGGTTTTAGATTTTATTGAATGTTTTCTTAGAAATAAAGAGTACCAAGTATTTATGGTCTATATCACACCATTTCATTTCCCAGTTTACAGCTATATTGTTAAATAACAATACTGATTTTGCTCTTCTTCCCAACTAGTGTGAATATTTATTCATTCACAGTGTGTTTAGTTATGGGATCTTGCCCCAAGCCCACTGCAAAGATTATGTATAATGTATGCATAAATTATCTTCCTGTAAAAAAAATTCTGAATTCCAAAACACATTCAAAACCCAAGGCTTTTGATTAAAGAGTTGTGAATCTGTACATCCATAAATGGAATACTATGCAGCCATTTAAAAGAAAAGAAGCTCTTTATGTACTGATGTCGAAGAATCTCCAAGATATGTTGATATGTGGGGAAAAAGACATGCAAATCTTTGTATACTAGGCTACTGTTGGGGGGGGAGGTTTAAGGAGAGGAACTAGATAATGTATTTCCTTATTATCCATAGAGTATACTGGAAGGTAATTCAAAAACTCATAATATTGGTTGCATATAGGGTTAGAAGTGGGTGAATGGGGGCCAGGGGTGAGGGGGAGAAAGAACTTTTAATTATTTACCTTTTGTATCTTTTCAACATTGAACCATGTGAATATTTCCAAATTCTTAAATTATAAATGTCAATAGAAACTGCTTAAATTGAAATGCAAAGAGAAAAAAAGAATGGTGGGATGGGGGTACCTAGAATAGAATATCTGAGAACTGTAGGACAATTAGAAAAGATATCTAACATATACATGATGGGAATACCAGGAGAAGAAAGAAAGGAGCAGAAGAAATACTTGAGGTAATAATGGCTCAGAATTTTCCAATATTAGTGACAGACACCAGAACACAGATCCAGGAAGCTCAGAGAAGACCAAGAAGTATGAACACCAAAAAATTTTCTCCTAAACATATCATATTCAAACTGCAGAAAACTAAAGACAGAGAAATCTTGAAAGAAGCCAGAGAACAAAACCACCTTACCTATAGAGAAAAGGATAAGAATTACATCAGTTCACAAACCATGCAAGCAAGAAGACAGTGAAGTGAAATATGCACAGTGTTGAAAGAAAAAAACACCAACCTAGAATTTGGTATCCAGCTAAATTATCCTCCAAAAGTAAAGGAGAAATAAAGACTTTCTCAGACAAAAACTGAGAGAATTTATTGCCAATAGACCTGCTTTGCAAGAAGTCCTTCAGAGAAAAATAAAATTAAATAGATGTTAAACACAGATCTACATAAAGAAAAGAGGTATGTTAGAGAAGAAATAAATGAAGGTGAAATAAAACTGTTGGGTTTTTTTTTTTTTAGTTCTTAGTTGAACTAATAGATAACTGCTTGCTTAAATAATAGCAGGGGTGCCTGGCTAGCTCAGTCAGTAGAGCACATGACTCTTGATCTCAGGTTTGTAAGTTTGAGCGCCATGTTGGTGTGTAGAGATTACATAAAAATAAAATCTTAGGGGCACCTGGGTGGCTCAGTCAGTTAAGCATCCAACTCTTGATTTCAGCTCAGGTCATGATCTCAGGGTTGTGAGATCAAGCCCCACATCGGCTCCTTGCTGGACATGGAGCCTGCTTAAGATATTCTCTCTCTGTCTGTCTCCCTCCCTCCCTTCCTCCCTCCCTCTCTAAAAATAAATAAATAAATAAATAAATAAATAAATAAGTCTTTAAATTTTTAAAATAATAATAGCAATATATAGTACCAATATATTGGGTGTTTATAGCTTAAAGATAAGTGAAATGAATAATAGCAATGATGTTACAGAAGGAAAGGAAAAATTGAGAATACTATTATAAGGCACCTTATGAAGTGGTATAATTATTTGAAAATGAACTTAGCTTCATTGTAAATGTATACTGCAACTCTAGGGCAAACACAAATAATTTTTAAGAGAAGTATAATTGATAAGAGAGAGGAGAAAATTAAATCATAAAAAATGCTCAATGTAAACCAGAGATGGCCAAAAAGGGAAGAAATTTAAAAAAAAAAAAAAAAAAAACGAAGAATAAGTGTAATAAATAGAAAACAGTTAAAAAATATGGTTGATATGAATCCAACTATATCAGTAATCACTTTAAATGTTAATGGTTAAATATACCAATTAAAAGAAACTGGGGCAGGGCACCTGGGTGGCTCAGTTGGTTAAGCGACTGCCTTCGGATCAGGTCATGATCCTGGAGTCCCGGGATCAAGTCCCGCATCGGGCTCCCTGCTCGGCAGGGAGTCTGCTTCTCCCTCTCCCACTCCCCGTTTGTGTTCCCTCTCTCGCTGTGTCTTTCTCTGTCAAATAAATAAATAAAATCTTTAAAAAAAGAAAGAAAGAAAAACTGGGGCACCTGAGTGGCTCAGTCAGTTGAGCGTCCAACTCTTGATTTCAGCTCGGGTCATGATCTCGAGGTCCTGGGATCCAGCCCTGCGTCAGGCTCTATGATCAGCAGGGAGCCTGCTTGAGAGTTCTCTCCCTTTCTCTCTGCCCCTACTCACCCCCTCTCTCTTAAATGGATAAACCTTAAAAAAAAATAAAATAAAAATCTTTAATAGACTAACAGAGCAAATTTAAAACAAAAACAAAAAAATCAAAGGCCTAACTATATGTTGTCTACAAGAAACCTGGTTTTGACACCAAAGCATGAACAGCAAAGGAAAAAAATAAGTTGGACCTCATCAAAATTAAAAGCTTTTGAGGGTGCCTGGCTGGCTTGATTGGTGGAGCATGTGACTCTTGATTTCAGGGTTGTAAGTTCAAGTCCCACATTGTGTGTAGAGGTGACTTAAAGGTAAAATGTTTAGAAAAAATTAAAAGCTTTTAAAGAATATTGTCAAGAAAGTAAAAAGACAACCTACAGGATGGAAGAAAATATTTGTAAATCATATATCTGATAAGGGCTTAATATATAAGTATATAAAGAACTACAACTCAACACCAAAAAGACAACCCATTTTAAAAATGGGCAAAAGACAGGCGCCTGGGTGGGTCAGTTGGTTAAGCGACTGCCTTCGGCTCAGGTCATGATCCTGGAGTCCCGGGATCGAGTCCCGCATCGGGCTCCCTGCTCGGCGGGGAGTCTGCTTCTCCCTCTGACCCTCCTCCCTCTCCTGCTCTCTCTCTCATTCTCTCTCTCTCAAATAAATAAATAAAATCTTTAAAAAAAAAAATGGGCAAAAGACTTGAAGAGACATTTCTCCAAAGAAGATATATAAGTAATAAGCAAATGAAAAGATACTCAACATCATTAGTCGTTAGGGAAATGCAAATCAAAACCACAGCAAGATACCACTTCATACCCATGGTTATTATAAAAAATAATAGTAAAGTTCGGTGAGGATGTAGACAAACTGGAATGTTGTACATTGCCAGTGGGAATGTAAAGTGGTACAGCTGTTACGGAAAATAGTTTGATTGTTCCTGAAAATTTTACTTTTTTTTTTTTTAAATGTAAGCTCTACACCCAATGTGGGGCCCGAACTCAGGACCCCAAGAGCAAGAGTCACAGGCTCCACTGACTGAGTCAGCCCCTGTTCCTGAAAAATTTAAATAGAATTACCATATAACCCAGTTATTCCATTTTTAGGTATATACCCAAAAGAATTGAAAAGAGGGACTCAGATACTTATACATCAGTGTTCATTGCAGCATTACTCATAACAGCCAAAAGTTGGAAACAACCCAAGTGTCTGTCAACATATGAACAGATAAATAAAATGTGGTATATTCATACAATGGAATATTAAATCATGAAAAGATGACATTCTGATAACATGCTACAACCTGGAGAAACCTTGAAGACATGCTAAGTGAAATAATCCAGGTACAAAATGATAAATATTATATGATTATATTTATATGAAATAGCTACAACAGGCAAATTAATAAAGACAAAGTAGGTTAGAGTTTTACCAGAGACTTCTGTTTGGGGTGATTAAAAAGTTTTACAAATAGTGGTAATATTTACACAGTTTGAATGTGATTAGCACCACTCAGTTGTACACTTAAAAATGGTTAAAATAGCAAGTTTTATTATATATATTTACCACAAATTAGATAAATAAATAAATGAATTGATGAAGAGTGCTGGAACAAGCAAATAGACCCTAAGTACGAACACTGAACATCCCTGGGCTTGATTTTTATCTCTACCTTTAGGCAGATATTTAATTTCTCTATGATTGAGCTTATATGCTTTACCTTTCAAGTATTTTCTACTAAAAACAAGCCAGGGGCACTTGGGTGGCTCAGTCAGTTAAATGTCTGACTCTTGATTTCAGGTCGGGATCTCAGGATTATGGTGTCAAGCCCTGCATCAGGCTCTCTGCTGGGCATGGAGCCTGCTTGAGATTCTCTCTCTCCCTCCCCCTCCGCCCACTTGTGCACTCTCTTAAAAAAAAAAAAAAAAAAAAAAACAGAGACCAGGGCTTTATTATTTTTTTTTAAGATTTTATTTATTTTTTTGACACAGACACAGCGAGAGAGAGGGAACACAAGCAGGGGGAGTGGGAGAGGGAGAAGCAGTCCTCCCGCTGAGCAGGGAGCCCGATGTAGGGCTCAATCCCAGAACCCGGGGATCATGACCCGAGCCAAAGGCAGATGCTTAATGACTGAGCCACCCAGGCACCCCGAGGCCAGGGCTTTAAACACATAAGGAGCGTATCAACACTCTGGCCCTCACTTTCCACACCCTATAGCCTCAATGCCAGACTAGCTGCACTGAAAGCAGGAAGAATCTGGAAAAGATAACTCTTCTCAGGAAAGCATGCATAAGAGTTTAGCCAGTTTGTTATTTTCATCTTTAAAAATATTTCTTAAACACAGATTTCTTCACAACAACAACATATGGAGAAAGGTATACCATGCTAACACAAATCAAAAGAAAGCTGGAGTGCCTGTATAAATTTCAGACAAAACAAACTTCAAAACATGGAAAATTACAGGGATAAAGAGGGTTATTCCTTAGCGATAAAAGGGGTCAGTTCTCCCAGAAGACATAATAATCCTTAATGTGAGTATGCATTTAACAACAGGACACCAAAATATGTGAAGGAAAAACTGATAGAGCAAGGAGAAATAGACATATCCACTATTATAGTTGGAGAATTCAACATTCTTCTATCAGTAATTGACAAATCCAGCAGGCAGAAAATCAGTAAGGATATACTTGAACTAAATTGCAGTATCAGTGAACTGGATCTAATTAATATTTATAGAATACTTCATCACACAACAACAGAATACATTCTTCTCAAGCTCACATGGAACATTCACCAAGACAGACCACATTCTGGACCACAAAACACACCTAAATAATTTAAAAGAAATCATACAAAGTATGCTCTCAGACCACAGTGGAATTAAACTAGAAATCAGTAACAAAGATAACTGGAAAATCCCAAAATACATGGAGATTAAACAACATACTTCTAAGTTGCACATAGGTCAAAGAAGAGATCTTGAGAAATTTTTTAATATTTTGAACTAAATGCAAGAATACAAATGATCAAAATGTGTGGGATGCAGCAAAAACAGTACTTGGAGGGGAATTTATAGCATTAAATGCATATGTTAGAAAAGAAAGAAAATTTAAAATCAATAATCTATCACCTCACACTTGTTAGAATGGTTATTATTTAAAAAACAAGAGATAACTAGGCTGGCAAGGATACGGAGAAAAATGAACTCTAATGCAGTGTTGGTAGAAATGCAAATTGGTGCAGCTACTTTGGAAGACAGTGTGGGGCTTACTCAAAAATTTACAGTTACAAAATGAACATGTCACAGGATGAAAGGTACAGCATAGGGAATATAGTCACTGGTATTCTAATAGCATTGTATGTTGACAAATGGTCACTACACTTGAGTGGTGAACATAGCATAACTTAGAGTTGTTGAATCACTATGTTGTACACCTGACACTAATGTAACATTGTATGTCAACTATACTTCAGTTTTAAAAAAAAATCTTCATATATATGTATGTAGGAAAAAATACATATGTATATAGGAAGGTAATTGACTTTTATTTATATTATATATGTCAATTGCCTCTCTTTATACCAGCCACGGGCAATTGAAATTTGAAATTAAAAACAATATATTTGGGGCACCTGGGTGGCTCAGTCGTTAAGCGTGTGCCTTCGGCTCAGGTCATGATCCCAGGGTCCTGGGATTGAGCCCCGTGAGCCCCGTATCGGGCTCCCTGCTCCGCGGGAAGTCTGCTTCTCCCTCTCCCACTCCCCCTGCTTGTGTTCCCTCTCTCACTGTGTGTCTCTCTCTGTCAAATAAATAAATAAAATCTTTAAAAAATATATATATATATATATTTACCCTAGCAACCCCAAAAAAAGTACTTAGTAAATCTAACAAAATATGTACAAGATCTATATGAGGAAAACTATAAAACTTTGAGGAAAGAAATCAAAGAAGATCTAAATAAATAGATATTCTATGTCCATAGATAGAAAGACTCAATGTTATTATGATGTTAGTTCTTCCCAGCTTGATTCTATAGCTTCAATACAATCTCAACCAAAATCCCAGCAAGTTATTTAGTGGATACTGAAAAACTCTAAAGTTTATATGGAAAGCTAAAGACCTAGAATAGCCAACACAGTATTGAAGAAGAACAAAGCTGGAGAACTAACACTACCCAACCTCAAACTTACTATAAAACTACAGTAATCAAGACAGTATGGAATTGGCAAAAGAATAGACAACCAGATGAATGGAACAGAATAGAGAGTTCAGAAATTAACTTACACAAATATAGTACACTAATCTTTGACAAAGGAGCAAAAAATAGTCTTCAACAAATGGTACTGGAAAAACTGGGCCTCCACTTGCAGGAAAAAAAAACATAGACACTGACCTTACCTTATGCCTTTCATTAAAATTAAAATAGCTCAAAGGCATAAAGGTAAAACATAAAACTATAAACCTAGGAGATAACATAGGAGAAAATCTAGGCAACCTTGGGTTTGGCAATGACTTTTTAAATACAAACCAAAAACACAATCCATTAAAGAAAAAATTGATAAGTAGGACTTCATTAAAATGAAGAAATTCGGGGGCGCCTGGCTGGCTCAGTCGTTAAGCATCTGCCTTTGGCTCAGGTCATGATCCCAGTGTCCTGGGATCGAGCCCCGCATCGGGCTCCCCGCTCCGCGGGAAGCCTGCTTCTCCCTCTCCCACTCCCTCTGCTTGTGTTCCCTCTCTCGCTGTGTCTGTCAAATAAATAAATAAAATCTTTTTTTTTTAATTGTTAAAAAAAAGATGAAGAAATTCTGCTCCATGAAAAACACTCTTAAGAAACTGAAAACACAAGCCACAGACTCGGAGACAATATCTGTAAAACACTTACCTGATAAAGAATTTATATCCCAAACACGTACATAACTCTTAAAACCCAGTAGTAAGAAAACAAACAACTGAATTTTAAAAATGGGCAAAAGACTCAGACGCCACACAAAAGAAGATGTAAAGATGGCAAACATATGAAAAGATGCTCAGCATCATATATCATTAGGAAAATGAAAATTAAAAAGGAGATACCACTACATACCTATTAGAATGGCTAAAATCCAAAATATTGACAACATCGATATGGATGTGGAGCAACAGGAACTCTCATTGCTTGTGGGAATGCAAGGGGTGGAGCCACTTTGGAAGAAGACAGTTTGGCAGTTTTTTTTACAAAGCTAAACATAGTCTTACCATCTGATCCAGTAATCAGGCTTCTAGTATTTTACCAAATGAGTTGAAAACATATCCACACAAAAACTTGCACACAAATGTTTATAGAGGTTATATTCGTAATTGCCAAAAACTGGAAGCAACCAAGATGTCCTTCAAAAGGTGAATGGATCAACAAACTGTGGAGGGCACTTGAACTAATGAGCACTGGGTGTTGTATGCAACTGATGAATCACTAAATTCTACCTCTGAAACTAATAATACAGTATATGTCAATTAAATTGAATTTAAAAAAAAACTGGTACATCTCATACAATACAATATTATTTACCAATAAAAAGAAATGAGCTATCAAGACATAAAAAAATATGAAGGAACCTTAAATGTATATTGCTTGGTGAAGGAAGCCAGTCTGAAAGGTTACATACTGTGATTCCAAGTGTATGACATTGTGGAAAAGGCAAAATTATAGAGACAATAAAAAGATCAGTATTCTCAGGGGGAATGAGGAGAGACATGAAGAGGTGGAGCATGGGAGGTTTTTAAAGCAATGAATCTATGTTGTACAGTAATGATGGGTCCATGATACCAATGCTTTGTTAAAACCCATAGAACTGTATAACATAGTGAACCCTAATGTAAACTACGGTCTTCAGTTAATAATAATATATTGATGTTGGTTCATCGAATGTACCACACTAATGTAAGACCTTAATAATAGGGGAAACTGGAAGTGGGGACAGAGGTATATAAGAAGTCTCTGTACTATCTGCTCAATTTTCTATAAACCTAAAACTGCTTTAAAAACATGAAATCTGGGGTGCCTGGGTGGTGCAGTCAGTTGAGTGTCTAGCTCTTGGTTTCGGCTCAGGTTGTGATCGCAGGATTGTGGGATCGGACCCCATGTCAGGCTCCATGCTCAGTGCAGAGTCTGCTTGAGACTCTCTGTCCCTCTCTCTTTGCCCCTCCCCCCATAAATAAATATTTTAAAACATAAAAAAAACATGAAGTCTATTAATTTTAAAAATTGTTTTTAAAGATCATAGGAGAAAAAAGGTAATGTCTCCCATCATTCTGACATCAAAAGACTCCTACTAAGACATCAGTAGAAATATTCCTAGATATTTTCTAATCATGTATATGCACACACATACACTATACACACACATTGCTACTTACCTTTTTTTTTTTTTACAAAAGTAGGATCATAGAATATTAACTATATACAAGTTGTTTATGATTCTCACAACAACCCTAAAGGTTACTGTTTCTGTTTTATGGATGAAGAAATTGAACCAGTAAATGGCTGAACTGGGTTCAATTCCCAATGCATTTCATTCCAAAGCCTATATACTCTTACCACCACACCTCTTTGTCAAACAAGACTTACTTTTAGTTCTATCTTTACTTTTTATCCCTTCATAAAATACACCAATCTTTCATATACTATACTACCTTCATACAGTGACCTTCACTTCGTATGGTATACATGCCCTTCCAGTGGTATGTTTCTTAACTCTGTGCACTAGTACTTTGTATAGAATCCTTGCCTGCTGAATAGGAAGTGGTGGCCCAGCTCCTTTTTGCTTCAGGGAGCTGCAGTGAGAGGCTAACAATGGGATTTGCATACTTTTTTGATAATAATGTGGCTTCCTATGTCCTGTAGAAGTAGCTCTCAAAAGCCAGGTGAAAATTATTTCTGGGACTTAAGGCATCCAGGGGAAGAAGGTGAAGGGTAGAGGCAGATGAACAGGTGGAGAGAAGTGAATTCATGTGGGTGCCTAGTGAAGGAAGCAGTCTCCAGTGGGTTTAGTGGAGACAGAGCTTGTCTACCCAAAAGGGATGGTAGCATTCAGAAGGATTCAGTGACTTGATAGCAGACAGTTCAGCCAGTATCTGTGTGATCAGTGGACTGTTCAGGGAGGCTTTAAAGAAAACTTGTCACTGCCACTTCTCTCTGCACCCACAGGGGACACTCTGAGGCTCCGAACAATTCTGGAAGCAATACAGAAACACATCCATTCTTCCTCCCTCATCTTCAAACTGGCCCAAGATGCATTCAAGATTGCCACTCCCACAGACAGTAGTACTGACAGCACCCTGCTCAACGTGGCCCTGGAGCTGGGGTTACAGGTATGGAGGAGGAGTGGGGTCATCCCTGCATTAGGCTTCTGGCCTAGTGATCATTGGTAGAAGATAAAATCCCAGAAGCACTGGGCATGAACCAGCCAAGCCCAGGTCTTTCTGTGTCCCCAGAACACAACTTCTAGGCTAGGCCTCTAGGGAAGGAATTTCCAAATTGAGCTCCATTTTGAATGTAAGGCCAGAAGCAATGTAGCTTTAGGCTCCATAGGGTTCCCATTTCTCCCCACCCCCTCCCCATCTCTCCAAGTCAAATCAATAGTAAGGTGTGATAATAAGGACTTTATTTGTTACAGGTCATCAGAGAAGCCTTTTACCTGACTGGTCGGAGGGGTGGGCAGAAATTAAACCTGTCTGTTCTTATCAGGAGAGAGATGTCTGTTTAAAGCACCAATAAATACTTACTGCATAAATGGATGGCAAGGGGATGTGGGGATGTAGAAGTCCTAACAGTTATGCTTAGCCAAGTGGAAAAGCCTCTTTTTTGCCCAGGTGATGAGGATGACCTTATCAACTCTTAACTGGAGGCGCCGGGAGATGGTGCGGTGGTTGGTGACATGTGCTACAGAAGTGGGTGAGTCTCCCACTTCCCTCCAGTCCCCAGGGAAAGGAGTTCCTAGGCCCTACTCTTGGAACAAGGCAGCGAATCCTTAAAGCTCTCATATTCCTACTACTGATGGCCTGGGGAAGGATGGGGCTGCTGGTAGGAAAGATGGCCTTTATTTAGCTAGCCCAAGCTCTGCCCTTACTGCTTGGACCATACCCTGATGTCAGCAGCACTCTGACCCTCTGATCAGAGACATGTTTGAGAGATTGAATTTTCAGCTACCAGTATACAAGTGCACCCTTGGGAGGTAGTTGGCCCAGTGGTTTGGTCCCAGTCCCTGCCTATGCTTCCGAAAAACCCCAGACAACTTGGAGTCTTGGGACCCCATCTAGAACCCAAAGTCCCCTGAGAGGCCCCACTTCAGCTAGAACCCCCAGGCAGATCTGCGACCCCTGCCTTGGGGCAGGTAAACCACAGGCTCTGCTGCTCCATCCTTGTGAGGGGCTAAGAGCACCTAAGAGCAGTAATCTTCAACCCTCTGACTTGGGGAAGGAAGGGATGGGAAGAGACCCCAAACAGGGTCTGGCCATCCGGGCTGCTCCCTGGTTTGCCTCAGATCATCTCAAGGCTGCTGAGGAGGAGGGAGAACTCATCTCTGCAGGCCAGGTTCTGACCCCAAGGGGTAATCTGGGCAGACCTGGATCGGGACCCGGATGGCCACGGCTGAGCTCAGGCTCTCCCTGACAGGTGTGCGGGCCCTGGTGAGCATTTTGCAGAGCTGGTACACACTCTTCACCCCCACTGAGGCTACTAGCATTGTGGCTGCCACCGCTGTATCCCACACCACTATTCTGCGCCTCAGTCTTGACTATCCACAGCGAGAGGAGCTGGCTAGCTGTGCTCGCACGCTGGCCCTACAGTGTGCTATGAAGGATCCGCAGAGCTGTGCCCTGTCAGCCCTTACACTCTGCGAGAAAGACCACATCGCCTTCGAGGCAGCCTACCAGATCGCCATCGACGCCGCCACTGGTGGCATGACGCATGCGCAGCTGTTCACCATTGCCCGCTACATGGAGCTCCGTGGCTACCCGCTACGTGCCTTCAAGTTGGCCTCGCTGGCCATGAGCCATCTCAACCTGGCCTACAACCAGGATACCCATCCAGCCATCAATGATGTGCTCTGGGCGTGCGCCCTCAGCCACTCTCTGGGCAAGAATGAGCTGGCCGCCCTCATCCCCCTGGTGGTGAAGAGCGTGCACTGTGCCACAGTGCTCTCAGACATCCTGCGGCGCTGTACGGTGACGGCGCCGGGCCTGGCCGGCATCCCAGGCCGCCGCAGCTCTGGGAAGCTCATGTCCACCGACAAAGCCCCACTGCGCCAGTTGCTGGATGCCACCATCAATGCCTATATCAACACTACACACTCACGCCTGACACACATCAGCCCTCGCCACTACGGAGAGTTCATTGAGTTTCTGAGCAAGGCTCGGGAGACCTTCCTGCTGCCCCAGGATGGCCACCTGCAGTTTGCCCAATTCATCGACAACCTCAAACAAATCTACAAAGGCAAGAAGAAGCTGATGCTGCTGGTGCGAGAGCGCTTTGGCTGAGAAAGCAAACAGCTCACTGCCGGGGCAGCCTGGGCTCCCAGGTACCACAGGTCAGGCCAAGGACACTGAAACATTTGTCCACCCTGAGAGGACTCTGGGCACCTGTGGCTGAAGCCAAAGCAGCACAGGGCTAAGCATGGGAGAGTCCAACTCTAGCCAATATGCCTTCCTCGGCAAAGTTCTCACTACAGCCCACTGTTCCTGAAGGAGCTGGGCCCTGCAGATCAATCAGAAACCCCACAACATGCCACCTCACGCCCCTATATCCTGCGTGTCCTGGGCATTGGCCCACTCTCCCTTGGCAAACACAGAACACTGTTCCGTCTCAGGGATTGCTTAACCAGAGAAACAGAAGCATTTATGGTACTGTAAATACTATATTATATGTGTTGCCAATTACATTGTAAAGTTGTAACTATTTATAATTCTGGTTCTAATTTGATGGGTACTTGAAGTAGCTATGGGTGGGAAGATAGGCTTGTTTTCTGAGGAGACACAACCATTTCTCAGGTTTCCCTTGCAGAATTATACAGATTGCAGTGGAAGAGTGGGGGTGGTGGGGAGTACAATGGCCAGTTAGAATAAATCCCAGGTCTAGTCTATGCAGAAACCCCAGCCTGCAGACACAGGGCATCTATATAGCCCAGTGGTGGGAGAGGGGCAGGGCCAGGACTGGACTTAGACTCTTGCCTCATAAAGCCACAAGGACAGTAAAGCTCTTGCTCTTGCCACACATAGCCTCTCTAGGAGCCCATTGAGCTCCTGAGAAATAAGTGCAAGGGGGAGGGTAAAGGTCTGGGAGGCCACTGAGCTCATAATATTCATCTCCTCTGGTCACCTTTGTGTTAGAGAGTGCCTGGTTTTATCTCTAATTATGTACGTGTATGTATGTAGCTGTATGGCTAAGTACATGTGTCTGTGTGCATAGATATATCTGTGCATACCTGTCTTGCACATATATTTATGTGTGTCTGTGTCAGGTCTGGGTCTCTGTGAGTACATGTCTATGTGCTGGACTGTATGTGAGGGTATACACATTTGTGAACATGTAAGAATACGTACCTGTGTGTGTGTTCCTGTCTGTCAATGCATGTTTAGTTGGGGGGGGGCACACAGATGCATGTGTATAAACATGTTTGTGTGTTTGTATGCTTGCTCTCCTCTGGTCTGTCTTTATATGTATAACTGTGTGTATTTTGACGTTATGTCTGTGAATTTATGTTTGAGAATCTGCACGAATGTGTCCCTTCTCTTTTTGCCAGATCTCTCTTCCCCATTCCTCTTCATCTCTCTCACCAGCTAAACACGTTCCTCATCTCTTTGCCTCCCTTATTCACCATTTTCTCAGCAAGCTCCTAAGTACTAGTCTCCCTCTACCCGAAGAGTGATTCCTTCAGCTCCACTTCTCTTCTTGCCCTGTACTTGCTTTCTTCCCTTGCCTTTCTACCTCAAGCTTCCTCTGTCTGCCCACTGGTCACTGTTTTGGAGGCTGGGGCTGGAATGCATTTGGCCTTTCCCTTTCTGAGTAGTTTCTACCCCTAGTAGGCAATGCCTGTCTTAGCCCTAGCTGACCTCCGCAGTGTATCATGTTCCTGCTACCTTCCTAACCCCTGTGCTCAGCCTGGAATTGTTATAGGAGGTAGCATGGGCTTTCAGAAGAGTCATCTGGATGCCAGTGTCTTGGTGTTTACTGTTTCATGTTTTAGTTCTGAAGTAGGGGGTGGGGGTGTGATAGGGAAGGGGTGGTATAGCTAGAGTGTGAACTAAGGACCTCTCTGTCTGCTTTATGTTCCTTTCTTTGACAAACTGTCAATTTTTTTTTCCCTCCACACTAACCAGTACGTCGTTTTTGCTGTTTGTGGCTACTTAAGTCTTACCATCCAGCCATGGGCCCCTAACAATTTCTCAGCCCAGTAGGTTGGTTTAAAAAAAAAAAAGCAGCAGCCACTCCCATTTCTGTATCACGATTGCCGTTTTTTAGCAAGTGTGTGAACTCACAGTGCTTTTCTATGAATAAATCATGGATCACAGAAAATAGCATTTCTAAAATCAGAATTGTGTTCTCTCAATAAATGGGGCCCTTTTCTTCTACATTCCCCCAGACTGGGACAGGTAATTGGTTGGGCCTCTAGTGCAGTGGGTCCCTAGTGGTCTAAGGAGATGTAGAATGACAAATGAAGAATTTCCTGCCACACCACACCCCCTCTCCAGAGCTCACAGGCACCTCAGACCTTGTTCCAGGAAGTAGGTACCACCATGATGGGCAGAAACACCAAAGTCCTGAGAAAATTAGACGGTATGCTCAGAAAAGAATGCAGAGCAACCCTGAGTACCGTAGCACCTTTTGGTTTCAGAGGCCTTCTGGCCTCAAAGATGCAAGTCTAAGTCTCTACTCCTAAGAATCCTAGCCCTCCCCCATCTTTTGGTGCCAAAGCTGAAGTCCTCTCAGCTTCTCCCTGCTCACCTAGATTCCATCTTCCCCAACAAGCCTCTTAGAATATTCTAGCAATTTCTGTGCCCCTCTCTGATCTATACTCCCCTCCATCCCCAGACACAAAGCTCTGTCAATTTGGCCTTCTATGCTGTGGGGACCCCATTTCTCTGCAAATGTCATAGCTTCAGCGCCAGGAAGCTTTACCCAACCCCATGTAGCCCTCAGGCTTGGAGAGCTGAGAGCAACATGGTAGTGAGGGCCCTGACATTGAGTCCTACAGTACATATTCACTGATATTTGAGCTCCTATGACTTGGAGGAGAAGATACAAAAAAGGGGCCCCAGAGAAGAAGCAGAGGCTAAGAAGGAACTGAGGGTAAGTGCAAAGATCTTCCACAAATGAAACCATATGTTAGATTCCAACTCTACAACTTTTATTCTCCTGGAAACAATCATCTTTGTTAGTGGTAGTTGAGGGAAAAGGTTATGCTCAGTTCTGTCGAAGCAGACGTGAGTGTCTATGCACAGCATCCACAAAGGCCCCGACGTGTTCTGGGTCCATGTCAGGGTAAAGTCCATGGCCCAGGTTGGCAATGTAGCGCTGTGGCCCAAAGTCATCCAGCATCTGCTGCACCAGCCGTCCGATCTCCTCCTGGAGGACCAACAGGGCACTGGCTACAAGGGGGCCAGCAAGCCCCTGTACTCCCTACACATAACTGTGACACATACAACATGTAGGCATGCTTCTACTCAGTGTTATTGAGTCATTCAGTCATTAACTCAAAAAATTTACTGGATGCTTAGTATGAGCCAGACAACTATAAAAAGAAATTCCTGCTTTCCTAGGGTTCACATGATATGTATAGAGGGACAAACATACAATAAAGACACACACACATTAATACAACCATGTATCCACAACCATGGGAGTATACAGACTCACACACACATAGGGACCCTGATTACCTCAGATGCATACAGAGCACAGGGGTCCAGGTTGCCCTGTAAGGTCACCGTCTTTCCCACACGTTCCCTGAAAGCAAAGTCAGCGCCATGTTCTGGTGACTGCACATATGGCAGTTGCACCCTCTCCACCTCACCCTTTATCACTCACCGGGCTTTCTCTGGGGCCACTGTCCAGTCGAGCCCAACCACCTCGTAGCCAGCTTGGGCCAGCTCTTCCAGGGCAAAATGTCCATCTTTAGCAAAGATGATCTGAGGGAAAGGACGGATCTCTGAGGCTACAAAGGGCCTTCCTATGCCCGATAACTTATCTTGGCTGCACCTCTGCTGCCCTCCAGTGGTCACTTCGGTCCATACAGGACATACCCGAAAGTGCCACAGGCCCACCTTCACTTACTCCAGCCCCATCCTTACCATGGGCACTGGTGCCAGGCCTGCCTCCTGCAGCCTGGCCTTCACCCGCTTGGACACATCACGGATGTAGGGCAGCGCAAACTGACTGAAGAGCTGTGGGCCAAGATGCCCTGCATGGGACTCAAAGAGCTGCAATGCCTACAGTTGGCGGCGGGGGGGGGGGTAGATTGGTGAAGAGAAATACATAACACACAAAGTATCTCAGGACCCACACACAACGTATCTCAAATTTTTCCCTAGTGACTTCAGACCCTCATACTGCCTAAGCCTGTAAATCCAGTTTTGCCTTCTCTACATCCCAGTGCTAGCTTTGGTCTTTGAACACATAGCATTGCCAATGTCAATGACAAGGTGGACCTAGGTGCTCCAGTCAGATCATTGTAGGCCAAGCTTCCTTCCTGCCTGGCATTAAGACACCTACCCTCTCAGGTGTAAGGAACTCTACTGCTTCTCATTCTTCTAGACCCCAGCCTTTCTCTCTCTTTCAGGACCCACCTGGGCACCAGCGGCCACTTGTCCCACCAGATATGGGACCAGAGCATCAGTGAGGATGTGAAGCAGCTGGTGACTAGCCTGTGGTTTCTGGTAAAGCCAACGCTTGGCCTGAGCCATGGTGCTTGAGCTGCCACCCTCAATCATGTATGTCATCAGAGTCCACTGCAAAAGGATACAGAGAATGTCACAGGTGTAGAAACCAGACTGATACTTACTTCCCTTGTCTACACCAGACCCGACAGAGTGATTTCCCCATGCCCAAGTCCCTGCCCTGTTCCACATTACCGGGGCACCAGCAAAGCCAATCAGCGGCACACGCCCAGCCAGCCGTTGTCGGGTGAGGGTGATGGCCTGGAATACATAGCCCAGCTCGGAGGCCACTGATGCTGGATCCCGGAGACGTTCTAAGTCCCGCTCTTCTCTTAATGGCTCTGGGAAGCTAGGCCCTTTGCCAGGCACCATAGTCACCTCCATGCCCAGTGCCTGGAGGGGAAGAAAATATCTGGATTCCCAACCTGTAACTCTAGGAGGAAAGGCTCTGTTCAGCCCACACCAAGAAGGAAGAAAAGGAGAATGAGACTTGGCCCAACTCCATCTCTTTCAGCACAAGTTTCTTCCTCTGTCCAGTGAGGATAAGGGCTTATCTTGAGCCTTGATTATCTTTACCCTTTCTTACCCATCAGGTTTGAGCGGGTACCTGGGGTACAACAAGGATGTCAGAGAAGATGATGGCAGCATCCAGAGGGAAGCGACGCAGTGGCTGTAGGGAATAGAAGACAGGTTACTAGGAAGCAAGCTGAGGGCATAAGTCCCTCCCTTTTTTGTGAAGGCCTCACCTGCAAAGTCAATTCACAGCAGGCCTCTGGGGAGCGACAGGTGCTGAAAAAGTCCTGAGCAGCCCGAGTTTCCCTAAACTCTGCAGACAAAAGAAGAAAAGCAGGGCTCAAACCTTTTTTTTTTTTTTTTTTAAGATTTTATTTATTTGACAGAGAGAGAGACAGCAAGAGAGGGAACACAAGCAGGGGGAGTGGGAGAGGGAGAAGCAGGCTCCCCACTGAGCAGGGAGCCCAATGCGGGGCTTGATCCCAGGACCCTGGGACCATGACCTGAGCTGAAGGCAGATGCTTAAAAACTGAGCCACCCAGGCGCCCCAGGGCTCTCAACCTTAGGGAACCTCTGGATCCCTCCCCTACCCCTCAAAATCTTTTCACCCTCCAGAGTTTCACTTAGATTCCCGGGCCCTGACCCTGACCTGGTAAGTAGCGGCCTGCCTGCCGCATGCACCAAACGGGAGTGTAGTCTGTGTCTTCTCCCCAGGCTGCTCGCAGGAACGTGTCATTCTTCAGCTCTGGAAAACCCTGGGATCTGGAGATCAGGAGAGGGCGGGGGTAGGTGTCAGTAAGCTAGGCCAGGGGTTAGGGAAGGCCTGGGTTTTTTGTTTTTCTAAGATTTTATTTATTTATTTGACAGAGAGAGACAGCGAGAGAGGGAACACAAGCAGAGGGAGTTGGAAGAGGGAGAAGCAGGCTTCCCGCCGAGCAGGGAGCCCAAAGCGGGGCTTGATCCCAGGAGCCTGGGATCATGACCTGAGCCGAAGGCAGACGCTTAACGACTGAGCCGCCCATGCGCCCCATGGCCTGGGTTCTTAAGGCGGATTCATTCCAACACCACTATCGGCCTTCTCCAGCTAGTTCCTAAGCTTTGGCTCCTCGCCCATTCCACCTCGTCTTTGCCTATCAGATGGTACACAAGACTAGAAGGGCCCGCGCTGGGGCCTGTATCTTCCACACAGCCCCAACTTCCCCCAGCTCAAAGCCACTGGAGAAACTGGGGGAAGGGCGGAATGATAGCCCAGTTAGAATTGATCGAGGTCTTTGGACCAGAAAATCTCAGGAACAGGGCTACCAATCGGAAGCTGGTAGATCCCCAGGCTAGGGGACAGTGAATGAGAAAACAGAAGACGGTCCCAAAATACGGATCCTAACTGAGGACTAGAAAATCCTGGAGGCATCCCCTAAATGAAAGTCTCTGGAATCCATGGGTGGAGGATTAGGGATTCCAGCGAGAGGAGTCGGGTCGGGAGCTCTCCAAAGTGGGGAAAGAGAGGTATAGGGACAGATTCCTGAGATGGAAGACTCAGGTCAGAAGCCACGCGGGCCATACCGCGTGGTGCAGAGAACTCACCCCAACCCGTTTGCCTCCATGATAAGCCTTCGGTAACTGCGAGCACAGTCCCCACTTTAACCTCAACCGGAGCCTGTGAGAACAGGCTCCACCCTTTCCTGGAATGAGCCAAGGCCGCCGCCATGTTGAAAGTCACATGATCAGACACGGGCCTTTAGCTCCGGGGCTGCCCCGGCTGCTGCCTGGAGGACCCCCTGCCCCCAAAACCTCTCTCCACCGTAAAGTCAGCTGTAGCGTCGCAGCAACGAACGCCCCGCCCGCCAAGAACTCCGCAAATAACTACACCTTACCGTGGCATCAGGAATTTCCTCTCCTCTGATGGCCTGGAAATCCGGAAGTTTCGGCCGAGGCTCATTTTACTCCCCTGCTCCATGATTCTAAAAATCTTATGCCTAGCGACCAGGCACACAGTGGATTAAAGAACCAAGCTGTACAGGGAAATGAAATAATTTAATATGTATATTACTGGGGCACCTGGGTGGCTCAATCGGTTAAGTGTGGGACTTGTGATTTCGGCTCAGGTCATGATCTCCTGGGTCCTGAGATTGAGTCTCCAGTGGGACTCCACACTCCTCTGGGAGTCCGCTTGGGATTCTCTCCCTCTGCCGGTACCCCCACTCATGTGTGTGCAGGCACCTCTTTCTCAGTCTTTAAAAAATATGTATTATCTATTAAGAGGCGGGCCCTATAGTAGGTGCAGAAGTTACAGTGGTCACCAAGACAGCCCTTTCCTTTAAGGAGCTACAGACTGGTGGATCAGCAATCAAAATGTTTTAAGAGGAAAAGGCTAGAAGCAGCTAGCAAGCCTCCTTCCTTAACTGGGCAAAGCTGTGGGGGTGTTCCAAGCAGAGGGAACAGCATGTGCAAAGAGAAGATGCAAAAGAACAAATGTCTATTATGGGAACCGGAAGACCAATCTGGTGGAATTAAAGAGGCTAGAGATGTCTTCAGGGTCCAGGTCATGCGGGCTCTTGTGAGATTCATTTGTCCACTTCATGCTGTAGTAGCATGGTAGCATACAGATAGCTTGGAGAGAAGGGAAGAGGGGCACTATGTTCCCAACTTCCTAGGGAGGAAAAAAAAAAAAAAGGAAAACTCACAATTACATGGGATCATATATTCTTTCTTTCTTGATAATTTTGATTATTTGAAAACTATATTCCAAAACAAAGTTTCCATCCAAGTGTCCATCAACAGATGAATGGATAAACAACATGTAGTATGTACATAAAACGGAATATTAGTCGACCTGTAAAAAAAAAATTAAGTTCTATTCATGCTATAATATTGTTGTAATATTATGCTAAGTTAAATAAGACAGACCCAAAAGGACAAATATTATATGGTTCCATTTATGAAATATCTAGAATAGGCTAATTCATAGAGGCAGAAAGTAGATTAGAGTTTACAAAGCAGGCCATGAGAAGTTATTGCTTAAAGAGAAGGCCTTTCTGCTGGGAATGATGAAAAGTTTTGGGAATAGGTAATTGTACTCTTAAAATGGCTAACAACAAATTTACACTTATTTTACCACAATTTTTAAAAATATATCAAAAACCATTGTACACTTTAAATGGGTGACTTATATGGAACCTGAATTATATATCAATAAAACTTTTTTAAAGCTGTTTGCAGGGGAGGGCGGGAGACAATTTCCTTTTCCTCCATGATTATACTTCAACAGCTCCTGTCCATTTTTTTTGCCTCCATCCTATCTAGCCACCTTGGACCTATCTTCCCACATTGGACCTTTCCTCTCATCTGGTTCAGAATTACTGGGAGAAACTGCATAATGACCACCAGTGTCCTAGAATTAGGAGTAACCACCAGGATTAACCCCGAATGACTCAAGACTCCTGTCAGTGGTAGGGCTGAGGAGGGGATTATTCTCCCCCCAAACATTTTAGCAACACTGCCCCTAGGATGAGGAGCCTGAGAGGATGTCTATTAGATTTTTAAAGATTCTTCTGGTTGGAGTATGACTCGTGGGGGTGGGAAGGCAAAAACAGGCCAGAGAACCAGAAAAATGTCTGTTGCAATGATCCAGGCTAGATAGAATGGTGGTTCAATGAGGGTATAAAATGGTGGCAGCAATGAGGATGGACAGGAAGAAATGGATCAGGTAAAGACAACTGAACTTGGGTCTGGTTGGCTCAGTGCGAGGCACATTGGTTTGTAGTAAGTTTAAGTATCCGAGTACACAGGGTAATACGGCGGGCGCGCGGGGTGCCCTTAGTCCAGAACTTACGGCGAAGGCTGGCCGAAGGCGGGGCGGAGCGTGGTGGGAAGCTTGGTCAGCCTTCGCGGCGGCGGCGGCGGCGGCTCCCCGAGCCGTACCGCCGCCCCTGGGCTTTCCTTTGCTACTTCACCATGGCAGGCCCAGGGCCGGGCGCGGCTCTGGAGTCCCCGCGGCAGTTGCTGGGCCGCGTGCGCTTCCTGGCAGAGGCAGCGCAGAGTCTCCGCGCCGGACGGCCGCTGCCGGCGGCGCTGGCCTTCGTACCACGCGAGGTGCTCTACAAGCTTTACAAGGACCCGGCGGGTCCGTCGCGCGTGTTGCTGCCGGTGTGGGAGGCGGAAGGCCTGGGGCTGCGTGTGGGAGCCGCGGGCTCCGCTCCTGGTACCGGCTCCGGGCCCCTCCGCGCTGCCCGGGACAGCATTGAGCTTCGGCGCGGCGCCTGCGTGCGTACTACGGGCGAGGAACTGTGCAACGGCCACGGGCTCTGGGTGAAGCTGACCAAGGTACCCCCTGGCCTGCCCTGGGCCCCGCAGAAGACCCCCGGCGCCAGGGAAGCCCCAGGCTGTTCTCTTCCCATCCCCCATCTTGAGCTAGCATTGCGTTCAGTGTCCTTTGCCTTGGGCCGGGCAGGGCGGGCAGCTGGGCAGTTCCCTGACGGCGGTGCCTGCCTTGCGCGTCTCGGCAGGAGCAGCTGGCAGAACACCTGGGCGACTGCGGGCTCAACGAAGGCTGGCTGCTGGTGTGCCGACCGGCGGAGGGCGGGGCCCGCCTCGTACCCATCGACACTCCAGACCACCTCCAACGGCAGCAGCAGCTCTTCGGCGTGGACTACCGACCGGTGCTTAGGTCCTGCAATTGAAGGGGCGAGGCTTGCTGCTGGACGGCTTGGCCCGGAAGGGTTGGAAACTAGGCGGGCACAGGCCGGGAGGTGGGATATGGAGTGAAGGCAGGGTTAAAGGCAGGAAGGGGCGGGACCTGAATGGGGCTGGGGTGGAGCTTCTGGAGGCACAGTCTGGTGGAGATTGAGCTCTGGAGAAAGCTCTCTGGGGGTGTCCCGCTGCCCACTGATGTCTCCCCATTCCCTACTCTGTGCCCACAGATGGGAACAGGTGGTGGACCTGACATACTCTCATCGCCTTGGATCAAGGCCCCAGCCAGCCGAGGCATACACGGAAGCTGTACAAAGATTACTGTGAGTGAGCTGGGGTGGGCTAGGGAGGAAGAATTTCCAGGACTGGGCCTGACCTAATTAGGGACTTGGGGTTGCGTAGCTATGTGCCCCCGACGTGGACCTACGAGTGCGACGAGGACCTGATCCACTTCTTGTACGACCACCTGGGCAAGGAGGATGAGAACCTGGGTAGCGTGAAGCAGTATGTGGAGAGCATAGACGTTTCCTCCTACACGGTGGGTTCTGGGACTCCGCCCACCCCAAGCAAGATGTCACTTCTTGCTAGATCCAGAACCCTCACCTTTAGGCCAGGGCCAAACCTAAATCCCCACAGGCCAGACTCAGTCCAGCACCCCATTTTGGAAGTCCTGTAGGAATCCCTAGACACTTCCCCCCATACCAGCTGTGCTTTTAACCCAGCTCCATGTGCAGGGAGTGGGGTAAACACTGTCTCCACGTCTCTGCCCCTCCCCAGGAGGAGTTCAATGTGTCCTGCCTGACAGACAGCAATGCAGACACCTACTGGGAGAGTGATGGGTCCCAGTGCCAGCACTGGGTACGGCTTACCATGAAAAAGGGCACCATTGTCAAGTGAGTGGACTCTGAGGTAGGACAGAGTGGGTGGGCCCCATGCCTGTAAGTGTACAGAGATCCGTGTGCATACTCTGACCACCCAGGAAGCTGCTACTCACAGTGGATACCACAGATGACAACTTTATGCCAAAGCGAGTAGTGATCTATGGGGGTGAAGGAGACAACCTGAAGAAGCTGAGTGACGTGAGCATTGATGAGTGAGTGAACAAGCTGGTCTGGAGGGGAAATGAGGCATGATCCTAGCAATGGGGCCTGGCCCCACTTGGAAGTATAAGGTCAGGTGAGAGCCCAGCAATCCCTGAAGGCAAGGGGTATTCAAAGTGCCTAACATCCATCTCCTCAGGACCCTGATCGGGGATGTATGTGTCCTGGAGGACATGACCGTTCACCTTCCAGTCATCGAGATCCGCATCGTCGAGTGCCGAGGTAGGGCTTCAGGCAATAAGGGGGGAAGGGAATCCCAGTGTACAGATAGTGGCTAGCTGCTAGTGAGTAAGGAGAAGAAATGGGCTTGGAGTTGGGATGAGGATGATAGCTGAACTAACTCCAAGATGTGAAGCTTTGGGCCTGAGCCAGATGGGAGACACCAGGTATAGGCCTGCCTTAAAGCCGTTGAAGTGGTTGGGCTCATCTGAAGAGGAACTGAGTTGGGATCCTCAGGCATTCCAATATTATAGGGATGGATGGAGGGACCGGCAAAGAATATGATAATCAGAGTCAGATGAGCAGAAGGGGATCTCAAAGGTCCCAGGTTTCTAGGGGCTAAAGGTAACAAAAGCCTGAGCATTCAGGAGCCATTCTCAGGTCTGAGGGCCGAGAAGGCAGCTGGTGCCCTAAGTAACCTCACTCTGACTTCTTCCCCCAGATGATGGGATTGATGTGCGTCTTCGAGGGATCAAGATCAAGTCATCTAGACAGCGGGAACTAGGGTTGAATGCAGACCTGTTCCAGCCGACCAGTCTGGTGCGATATCCACGTCTGGAAGGCACTGACCCTGAAGTCCTGTACCGCAGAGCTGTTCTCCTGCAGAGGTGGCTGTGGTCCTGTGCCTGCCCGGCCTTCCTTCCCCCAACCCTGAACCATCTTTGTCCGTATAAAGGAGGTTCCCCAGGCCCTATACTGTAAGCTGTTCCACTTCAAGAGTGTCAGAGCAGATCCTGGGTCCCGCCTTCTCCCATCCTCGTGTGTTGGGGGGTGAGGGGGTCTTAAATCTGTGCCACCCTCTTTAGTTGCATTATCTTTACCCACTCACCCCAGATTCATAAAGATCCTAGACAGTGTCCTGCACCACCTGGTACCTGCCTGGGACCACACACTGGGCACCTTCAGTGAGATTAAGGTGAGCCTGGCCCCCCCCAGTATTGGTGTCAGCAATGGGCTCCTCCTTCTGCTCATGCAAGTGTTCTCTCTTCTACAGACTTCCTAAAACCTGCTCTAGGCCTGGACCTTTGCTGGGCTCTAGGAATGTAGGAAGAAAGCCAGACACAAATAGTTAAAATGTAGTGTTTGGGATGCTGTTCTCCCAGATAGTATGTGAAATATATAAGAGCTGAGGGAGGAGAAGTATCAGCATAGACAGGGGAAGCTGCGGAAAAGGTACATGCTGGGAGTTGTTAGCTGCTGAGGATGACCGGAGAGAAGCGCGCAGGTAGATGTGAGTATGACTTGGGGATGAGGCTGGGTAGGCAAATAGCGGGCCCTGATAGCAGAGGGCACCATGGGCCAGGCTGTGAAGGAGGGACTATGTCCTAGGTCAGTGGAGCCATCAGAAAGGTTTTAAGTAGGTAATGACAAAGTTTGATTTTTTTGTTTTAGAAAGCTCCCCCTGGTGGTTGGACTAAGGGAGGAACTGGAAACAAGGAAGGGGAGCGTGGTGGAGGGGATGGACTAGGCATGGGCTGGAATTATGGAATTGGGTCCAGGCGTAGAGGAAGGTCCCAGAGCCTGGACAGACACTGACTGCCTGCCAGTCTTGCTCTGGCCGCCTCTCTTCACCAGCAAGTGAAGCAGTTCCTGCTGCTGTCACGCCAGAGGCCAGGCCTGGTGGCCCAGTGCCTGCGTGACTCCGAGAGCAGCAAGCCCAGCTTCATGCCACGCCTGTACATCAACCGGCGCCTCGCCATGGAGCATCGTGCCTGCCCCTTAAGGGACCCTGCCTGCAAGAATGCAGTCTTCACCCAGGTCTGGACCACCTGGGGTCGATTGAAGGGAGGGTCAATAAAGGGTCTGGGAGCTGGGCCATGAGGGACCTAAGTAAGGTCTTTGGGCCAGAGTGGGGCAAGATCTTTTTTTTTTTTTTTTTTTTTTAAAGATTTTATTTATTTATTTGTGAGAGAGAGAATGAGAGAGAGCACATGAGAGGGGGGAGGGTCAGAGGGAGAAGCAGACTCCCTGCCGAGCAGGGAGCCCGATGCGGGACTCGATCCAGGGACTCCGGGATCATGACCTGAGCCGAAGGCAGTCGCTTAACCAACTGAGCCACCCAGGCGCCCTGGGGCAAGATCTTGACACAGACTTCCCTACAACTCCCTTCCCTTTCCCCTGCCCCCAGGTTTATGAAGGCCTCAAGCCCTCTGACAAGTATGAAAAGCCTTTGGACTACAGGTATGGCATGAAGGTGAGGGCCGACCAGTCTGGTGCGATATCCACGTCTGGATATGCCCACATAAACTATACATCCCCGCACACTGCCTCTGGAACCCCTCACCATTACCCCTGTGGCCCCTACTCCTGGCTGGGGTCTGGGCTGGTGAAATGTCCTGAACCCTGACCCAGCATGGTAACAAAGATCCACCCCTTCTTACAGGTGGCCTATGCGCTATGACCAGTGGTGGGAGTGTAAATTCATTGCAGAAGGCATCATTGACCAAGGTGAGTGGCTGAGGAAGGATAATGAGGGTCCTGCCCTATTTAGAGTGGTAGAGGCTTCTGGGATCACAGCTAACCAAGATAGAGGACCTATTTATTACCTCTTTATGGGGGCTGGGGCTCTTGAATGCCCCAACTGAGAGCATCTGTCTGTCATTTCAGGGGGTGGTTTTCGGGATAGCCTGGCAGACATGTCAGAAGAGTTGTGCCCTAGCTCAGCAGACACCCCTGTGCCTCTGCCCTTCTTCGTGCGCACAGCCAACCAGGTAATCTCCTATCCCTACTTCTCAAGTTGTTTCTGCTGCTCATCTCTGCAAAGCTCCCAGGTGCTGACCTAGAGAGGGGGCAGAGGAGGGACCAAGTTGCCTGGGGCAGCCTCTGGGCAGACAGGGAAGGAGGAGCAGTCAGAGGGATCATTCAGGGCCTCCGGTGGAAGGTGTGCAGGCAAGTCTTTGGAGAGTCTGGGGCAACAAAGTAGGGTCCATTCCACGCCATGCTAACAGCTCTGTCTTGGGAGCAGGGCAATGGCACTGGTGAGGCCCGGGACATGTACGTGCCCAACCCCTCCTGCCGAGACTTTGCCAAATACGAGTGGATCGGACAGCTGATGGGGGCTGCCCTTCGGGGTAAGGAATTCCTGGTGAGTAGCCTAATCTCCGCCTCCATCAGATCAGCCCGGCCTCTGGAAGGAAGAAGGGCCAGCTAAACCTGGGCAGCCCAAGATGAGAATACAGTAGTATTTTTCCCATAGGTCCTGGCTCTGCCTGGTTTTGTGTGGAAGCAGCTCTCTGGTGAGGAGGTGAGCTGGAGCAAGGACTTCCCAGCTGTGGACTCCGTACTGGTAAGTAGGGCCTGGACCCGGTGTTTCCTCTGCACAGCCCCTGAAAGTCACTGTTCCCCAAGGGTGTCCTGAACCTTCTCTAACCTCACACATGCTCCTTTGCCAATTCCTTCTATTCCCATGGTTTCAACTACTGTCTTTATTCTGGTGATCCCCAAATCCTTACCTCTAACTCCAGCCTCTTTCCTAAGCCTGGACCCATATATGCATCTACCTGCTAGACGTCTGCCCCAGGATGGCACCTCAGGCTCAGCACAGTCTTCATCACCTCCCCATTCTACTGCCCTCTAGGGCTATCTCAGAATGGCACCACTGTCCACCCCTCCCCTATGCCAAGGCCCTCAGTGCCATCCTCCACTCCTCCTTCTCCCTCACCTCCTACCTTCTGTCACATCTCCCTCTGGAATCTGTCCACTTCTTCGATCTTCCTGGTTCAGGCCACCTTCCTTTCTGACACTACCACTGACTACAAAGCTGGGGATCCTAACTCCGTTCTTACCCATGTGATCTCCGGCAGCCAGAGTAATTCATTTTCTTCCCTTTGTTTAAACCCTTCGGTGGCTCTGCCCTGGGCTTAGGGTAAAATGCAGAACCCGACAAAGCCTTATATGATCTCTATATCCCTGGCCACTTGGCTCCAGCCAAACAGATTCCACAGACCTTTTGCTCTTTCTACTTTTTTTCAATGGGTGCTCTGTCCTGACTTCCTTGTGGCCCAGCAAACTCGCAGGCATCATTTGGGTCTCAGCTTAGATGCCATTTCTTCCAGGACACCTTCCCTGGCAGCCAAGGCTGGCGAGGTGTCGTCTTGATGCTTTCACAGTCCTGGTTCCGACCCCCTCACTGCCCTCATCCGCCCGCATGGGGACTGCCTTGTCTAGCTGTCTCTCCTGCTTCCCTGTCAGCATCTTGAGAGAAAACAAGGACTGTCTCCACAATGAAAGGCCAACCTCCTTGCCTCTCTCCAACCCCCAGGTGAAGCTCTTGGAAGTGATGGAAGGCATGGACAAGGAGACATTTGAGTTCAAATTTGGGAAGGAGCTAACATTCACCACTGTACTGAGTGATCAGCAAGTAGTAGAGTTGATCCCTGGGGGTGCAGGCATCGTGGTGGGATACGAGGACCGTTCCCGTTTCATCCAACTGGTGCAGAAGACCCGGCTCGAAGAGAGCAAGGAGCAGGTACCACCCAGAGGCTGGCAGAACAGAGGGCTTTGCACAGCTCCTAATAGGCAGAGCCCAGCCTGATAGGCCACCAGTACCCGATCACAAGAACTCTGGCCCCCACCGTTCCTCTGCTCCACATTCCTGCTTTTCAGGGGGGTTCAGAGATGGCCCGCAGTGCTGAACAAAGATCATGTCCCCCATTATCTCTGTGAGTGGAGGCCAAGTATCCCACCACACACTGACTCGGGAGCTGTACCCCCTTCCCTAGCCAGGCCTTTCCCTCCCTCCCCAGCTGGCAGCCATGCAGGCAGGTCTGCTGAAGGTGGTGCCGCAGGCTGTGCTGGACTTGCTGACCTGGCAGGAACTGGAAAAGAAGGTGTGCGGGGACCCAGAGGTCACCGTGGACGCTCTGCGCAAGCTCAGTGAGTGTGGGGCAGGGCAGTGCAGGGCTGGGGGCTTAAGGACTAGGTAGGTTGGGACCTAAGAACGAATCTGACCTCGTCCCCAGCCCGGTTTGAGGACTTCGAGCCATCAGACACTCGGGTGCAGTACTTCTGGGAAGCACTGAACAACTTCACCAATGGTGAGTGGAAGAGGAGAGAGCGATGCCTGGGCTCGGATTCCACTTGTGGGATACCGAGGCAGGGCAGAAGTTGTGGACACACACACCCACCCCGCCCCCGTCATTGCGGACCCTGATTTCGTTCTCTGTCCAGAGGATCGGAGCCGCTTCCTGCGCTTTGTCACTGGCCGCAGCCGGCTGCCAGCACGGATCTACATCTACCCAGACAAACTGGGGTGAGTGGGGCCAGAGCCGGGCGAGGCTTGCTTGCCAGAGGGGCTGTGGCTGGCTCTGCCTTCTCCCCGCACACTCACACATCAGACCCCTACCCTGTGTCCCTACAACTCTTCCTAACCTGTGGCCTGTCCATGCCCCCAGCTACGAAACCACAGACGCACTGCCGGAGTCTTCCACTTGTTCCAGCACACTCTTCCTACCGCACTACGCCAGGTGGGTCTCCTAGGCTGGAGCCTAGAGAGTGGGGAGTGGGGGAAGGAGCGGCATCCTAGGATGGAGGAGGACTTCGAGTACTGAAGTGCACGAACTGGAGTCCCGTTGCCCCTAGCCCGGGTGCACTGGCCCTGGTGGCGATGGAAGGACCTCTGCACCTGGCGCTGACCACATCCCCGTCTCCCTCAGTGCCAAGGTGTGCGAGGAGAAGCTCCGCTATGCAGCGTACAACTGCGTGGCCATTGACACCGACATGAGCCCTTGGGAAGAGTGAGGGGGCGCCAGGGGGCAGCCTCGGGCCAGCGGGACTGTGCCTGCACAGGTCCCACTAGGCGGCGCACAGGGTGAAGACACAGTCCCTGGACCGGTTGGGGTCTGCGCGCTCCTGACCTGAGCTGACACGCTCCGAAAGACAGTACACCCGTGTGTCTAGTTGGAGTGGGGGCGGTTGATTGACCCTGGTGGCCCAGCCCCGCGACCCACAAGCCGTATGCGTGCTCGGGCTTGCTTCCCGAGTTATTTAGCCTCTGTGTGAGGGAATCTTCCCACAAGCCCAGCACAAGCTGCCAGGCCTGAGCTACTTGAAGGGGGCCTTCTAGCTCCCCACCCCATGGACTTTACTTCAGGGTTTGGTTGTTTTTTGTTTTTTTGGGTGTCTAGGGGGCTTTTTGTTTGGGGGGTTTTTGTTTGTTTGTTTGTTTGCTCCTCCTTTTTTCTCCTTGTTTTTCTCTGGCTTCAGCCTGGATTCAAAGCTAAAACCTCTGGAGGGTAGTGGAGGCTCCTCCCCAGACAAGGCATCAGGGATAGATAGAGAGTAATGGCCATCCTCTTTGGTCACCTGCCCCAGGAATGAAGCAGCAGCTGAGCACCTTCTCCCTCACATACTTATCTTTTCCTCCTCTCCCTCCATACCCAAAGTGTGAGCTCTGCCCTTCCTCCAACCCAGTCTTAACTGACAAAGTGCCACCACCTTCCCTGGCTCAGAACCTACATCTACTCAACATTCAATCTTTACTACCACCACCATCACACCATATTCAACCCTTACACATCACCTCCAGGCTGATTCCCCATCTGCTGTGTCATCCCCAACATGGTGCATGGTTAAGGCCAGTTATGTCCTCTCTGAAATCTTCAGTAGCTCCCTTTCACCCAACTCAAAGCCTAGACTTTAAACCTGCTCCTAAGTCTTAACGCAGGTCCCTGCCCCAGTCCTCCCTTCCTTAAGGGCCTCCATGACACTCCATCAAAGAAGGTCTTACACATGGGAAAGTTTAATAAATGGATGTATTCATTCCTTCAGAATGTGTTTATTGGGCTACTGGGGAATGGCAGGGAAGGTTCTTCTAGGACTTCAGGGACCTGGGCTGGAAGCCAGGGAGAGTGTGTGTCAAGTGGGAGTGGTGGGTCTTCACAGTGACAAACATTAAATCTGAAGCTGAGCAGGGAAATAAGGGTGCTACTATGGGGAGGAGTGGTTCACGGAGCCTCGCCTGGCATCTTCTGGGATGGGTGTGGTGATTTGGAGGGTGGGAGCCCACCTTCAGGAACCAGGTGGGCAGAAGAACTTGACATCGTAAAAGACAAAGCCTTGAGATGGCTGATAAACCAGCCAGGTCAAACTTTTGACAAAAGACGCAGCAGCATAGCTACCCATCCACACCCGACACTGCCTCTAGTTACCACACAGCTAAGAAGCTGTCTTTAAGAACAAGTACCAGGTGAGAGATCTCCGGCACATAGAGACCAGCCCCCCTCCTCCAGCGGAAGGAGTCAATGTCAAACGCAGTCTCAAGGGAAGTGGCATTCTCCCAACGCTTCTCCACGCTGCCCTCTAGGGCGAGTCCTGACGCTACCCTGGCTGGGAAACACCAGGCCTTGGCCTTGAGCCCCGCCCCCTGGGGCTGTGTGTAATCCAAGGCCTATCTCCCCATAACTCTTGAGTCTGACACCCCAGCTGAGCCTCCCAGGCAGCCCTCATCTTGTGGCTCCCCAATTCCTGTGCCTTGGGTGGTCCACGGGAGACATACCTTCCTTTTCCAGCAGCCTCTTCTTGCCCAGGGAGCTGGAAGGGTAGGAGCCCCAGAAGCCATACTCCCATCAGCTCTGTTCTTCCCAGCAAGCTCCCTCCACTCTTGTGCATCCTGCCCCCTCAGAGATATCATTCCCCTTCTGTGCTCAGGGAAGAGCATGGCCAGAATACACCTGCTGGAGGTAGTCTGTTTCTGTGTCTTTGGTACTGGCCACTTAAGTCTTTGGTCCCCCTTTTACCAAATTGGGCTCACACTGCATATTTTGTATCTTGCTTTTCATCCATTCATTCAGTAAATGCATCAAACACCTATCTATGTCAGGCACTATACTAGGTACAGTGGGGAAAATATTGGCCAAACAGATAATTTGTGCTCTCTTGGAATTTAAACTCTAATGGGAGAGGAAACAGTATATTAAATAATTGCATAAACAACATTTAATAGCCTTTATGTAAGAGCTCCAAAGAAGTAGCAAAAGTTATTGTTAGAAGACAGAGCAGGGTGACACTAACCAGTGGGGCTCAGTGGAATGCTGAATCAGGGAGAAAAACTGGGCACAAAGTCCAGCCAAGAAGCACGTTGAGTCCTACCAGACTGTAAAGGGAAGAGAGAGAAGAGACTCCAGCTTCAAAGGCTTGTTTTAGGATTATACATTGACCAGCCATGAGGGTGTCAAGCAAGGGAGTGACATGATTAGATTTGCCTTTGGCATCTGTGTAGAGAATGAGTTGAGAAGGGGAGCCTGGAAGCAGGGAGTATTCCAAGCAGGCAACGATGGTCACTGGGATAAGGGGGATACTCACTATAACTATTATTTATACTGGCTGCATTTTATTACATTTTAAGAAGTTTTCATAACTTCTACTCATTTAAAACCCTCTGCCGGGGCGCCTGGCTGGCTCAGTCTGTAGAGAATGCAGCTCTTGATCTCAGGGCCACGAGGTCAAGCCCCATGTTGGGCACAGAGCTTAGTTTAAAAAAAAAAAAAAGCCACCTCTATAGATGTACATTAAGGTTGTCTACAAATTTTTTATATTGAAAACTACAAATAATACAATAAACATCCTCATGCATATATCCTTTCATACCTATTTGATTATTTCCTTAGAATAACATCCTAAACTCATCATCAAACTGCCAAATTGCCAGGATGTATCAATTTTACTCCCTTTAGTGTCTATTTCCTAAACTCTGACCACCCTTGGGCATTAACACTTAAAAATATTTTTTGATAATATGCTGAAAAATGGTGATTGTTATTTTAATTTGCACCGCTTTGATTATTTACTGAGCAACTGTTTCTTCTTTCTTAACTGCCCTTTTTGTGTTTTTGTTTATTGGTTTTATTACACTTTTCTTACTGATTTATAATAATCTCTGCACAGTACTAAAGTAATAAGCACAGCAAGGCACTGTGCTAACTGCTGTACATCTATTATTTTATCTTCTTAACAACTCTATGAAGTAAATGCTCTTATTGTCCCCATTTCCAGATGAGAAACCTAGCAAAAAATGAATTAAATAACTTGCCCAGTGTCACACAAGTAGTAAATAATGAAGCTAGGATTTGGATGGTGGTCTGCCACTGCCAAAGCCTGCTGTCTTGGTAACTAAGGTACTAAATCCTGTAGATGAATACCTTTGTCATGTCAGGTGTTACTATACCTTGGTTTTCCCAGTCTGTACTTTGCCATTTAATTTCATGTATGTTCTTTCCTAATGTACAAAATTTTAGATTTTTTATGAATTCAAAATCCTTATGGAAGAAACCATATATTGGATATATACCATGAGAAGACAACATATTATACGTGTTAAGAGCACATTCTGTAGAGTTAGCTTACCCATATTCATATCCTGGTTTTTCCACATACTAGCTGTTGACCATGGCCAAGCTTCCTCAGCTTCCTTTTCTGAAGCACCTACCCTTTTACTGTTGATGAAATGCTATCTTTTTACATACTTAATCATAATTTTCTGCTGAATTTTTATATGTAAGAAATCCTCAAAAAGGGGCACCCAGGTGGCTCAGTCAGTTAAGTCTGCTTTCGACTCAGGTCATGATCCCAGGAGCCCTGCATCGGGCTCTCTGCTGGGGCGGGGCGGGGGGGGGGGGGGGTGGAATCTGCTTCTCCCTCTGCCCCTCCCCTCCACTTGTGCTCTCACTCTCTCTCTAAAATAAATAAAATCTTTTTTAAAAAAAAGAAATCCCCCAAAAAATTAAATTAAAAAAAAGAAATCTTCACTTTTCACAGTACTGCCAGAATGTAAAAATGATACTGCAAGTTGAGACCAAGCAGAAATCTTAATAGTCAATGGGAGAAATTACCATTGTTCTGTGACCTTTAAAATTTTTTGTCAAAGCATCAAAAACTTTGTCAGTTATAAATGTACAGGGAAATGAAAACATGGTAAGACTAATATTTATTTAGTACATTGTAATCTCAAGCATTCAGAGAAAGTGAAAATTAAATTATTTTCTTTGCAAAAAAACTTATCGGAAATAGTTTGAACAATGCTTCCCTCTTTTTTCTTTTTCCTTTTTTTAAGATTGTATGTATGTATTAGGTATTTATTTAGAGCTCAAGCAGGGGGAGGGGGAGGGGAAGAGGGAGCAAGAATCTCAAGCAGACTCCATGCTCAGTGCAGAGCCAGAGGCGGGGCTGGACCTGGGACTCGATGGGGGTCTTGATCCCTCCACTCTGAGATGATGACCTCAGCCGAAATCAAGCATTGGACACTTAACCAACTGAGCCAGCCAGGCATCTGCCTCTTTTTTCTTATAATATGGAATAAGTATCTTCACTATGCCTTGATGAATTGTCATACTCCTTTTTACTTCCAACATTCTATTCTTTGTAGGTACAATCTCATGAAATATCTCTAATAATTCTGTGAATGCGAAGTGTTTTTTTGTTGGCACCATGTTCCTCTGGGACATCTTCATCCCTTTTGTCACAGCCACTTTCCTCCTTTTGTAGATGAAGTAGCCTTCACTAAATTCCTCTGGCTGCAGATCTGTACTCTCTCATGATGGCAGTGTTAACATTCCCATAATCAGCTATTTCTTCTATAACTCCATTTATGTTCAATTTGAATTTCACTTTCAGCCTTCTCACTTTTCTTTTCTTTGCTGCACTTTCATTTTGTTGGCCAATTCTGTTATCTTTTTTTTTTTAATATCATATGGGCTTATCACTGGGAGACAAGGAAGCAACACAACTACATTCTTGCTGTGTGTGTATGAACCGAATACACAATGCACAGGGTACTAATTACCAACATACTGAAAGAAGTGACATGATTGTTTCACTGCTCATTCAAAAAAAGTTGATTCTGACAATGTTTTTTTACAGTATTCTCATTGCTTTTATGGAGGAAAGAATTTTTGGAAAGACTTTCTCCACCATTTTTACTGATTTCACCTGTTCATTTTGTATTTGCTTATAAATGTGCTGGGGGGGAATCGGAGGAGGAGACGAACCATGAGAGACTATGGACTCTGAGAAACAAACTGAGGGTTCTAGGGGGTGGGGTGGGGGGATGAGTTAGCCTGGTGATGGGTATTAAAGAGGGCACATATTGAATGGAGCACTGGGTGTTATATGCAAACAATGAATCATGGAACACTATATCAAAAACTAATGATGTAATGTATGGTGATTAACATAACATAATAAAATTAAATTTAAAAAAAAGTTATAGAGATTTACATGAGACACAAGTCCCAAATTTCAATAACCTCCATAAAACTCTTAAGACTTTAGAGCTGCCAATGTGTTCTTCTCCCTGTCCCTCCTCCCTGCCTTTTTCTTATTCCCAAAGTACTTATCACCTTTAATATGCTGTACAGTTTACTCATTTATTTATTTTATTATTTTTTTAAAGGTTTTATTTATTTATTCATGAGAGACAGAGAGAGAGAGGCAGAGGGAGAAGCAGGCTCCCAAGGAGCAGAGAACCTGATGTGGGACTCGGTCCCAGGACCCTGGGATCATGACCTGAGCCGAAGGCAGATGCTTAACCATCTGAGCCACCCAGGCGCCCTCATTTATTTTTTTATAGAGTTTATTTGACAGAGAGAGAGAGAGAGAGATCACAAGCAGGGGGAGGGCAGAGAAGGAGGGAGAAGCAGGCCCAGCTGAGCAGGGAGCCCAACATGGGGCTCAATCCTAGGACCCTGGGATCACGACCTGAGCTGAAGGCAGACGCTCAATGGACTGAGCCAGCCAGGCACCCCTACTCATTTATTATTTAAATTTATTTATAACATATGCTGCCTCTGCCTGTTAGGATGTGGGTTGGATTCTTTTTTTGTTCACTAATATACCTTAAGGGCCTAAAACTACCCATGGCACATAGTAGTCACTCAGTAGATAGCTATTCAATAAATAAACTGTGGCTCATCAACCATACTTTCCAATTTAAAAATGAGGAAAATCAGCCATTTGAAAATTTTTGTTTTCAGTAAAGGAGGAAAAAAAATATCGAATTGACTAAGTCATGTATTTTCTTAATTGACCCATCAGTTTGTATGTTTGTTTGTTTGTTTGTTTGTTTGAAGTAGGCTCCACCATGGAGCCCAACACGGGGCTTGAACTCATGACCCTGAGATCAAAACCTGAGCTAAGATCAAGAGTCGGACACTTAACGGACTGAGTCACCCAGATGCCCCCCTGACCCATCAGTTTAAAGCATAAATGTCCAGATTCAGACCTTTAAAACCACCAACAATGAAAATTTTGTGTGCTTGAAAGTAAATAGTGAAGTCCCAATTAATGAAGTTATTTTCCAAGCTCTTTATAGAAACACTATAGCATCATTTGCTCTCTAACTTATCATGAATCTATTAGGCAACTGGTGGGCTTATGTACAAAAATAAAACACAAATATTTTAGGACCTGCAACTGGTTGCCAAAGTAGAGTTTCTCTTTTCATTTTTATCTTTCACTCAGTACTCTAAAAATAATAATTTCCTGCCCCACTGACAAGTCCACAGCCAAATGGAGTAGATGAATATTATGATGTGGCCAGCAAATTCCCAAAGAGAGAGCTCTTGCAGACCGTGGGAAGAGTATTTCTGAGCCAAGGCCCAACTTTTGAAAGGTTTCTTTTGTCTCCCACAGTTCAAAGAGAATTTTAGAGCTTGACCTTCTTAAACTAGTCCCCACCACATATAAAAACATACATATAAATATCCCTTGGGGAAAAAATGTGAACAGGAAACAAATATTATAGGGAACAGCCTGTATTCAATATGCCTTTATTAAGTACTTCCCATGTAATTCATAAATAAATAATAAGCATGAGGCTAGGCATAAGAGATAATATAGATTGACTTAATGAGAAGGAATGTTCTGGAAAAGAGATGTTGTCAGTGACCTGAGCCCTCAGCTCAGTTTTTCCACCACCAAATGGGAGATCAAGGGAAAATGTATGGGAAAATTTAATTTATTCAATATTATTTACTTAGCATGTCCCAGGTCCTGCGGTAGGACCTGGGGAGAGAGGAGCAAATAACATATAGCCTTTGTCCTCCAAGGGCTCCCAGTGTGACAGAGAAAACATGAAAAAGGGGATGAAAATCCTTTGTGATGAGTTCCATAATGTAAATACTAGAAGCAGTGAGAGCCAGAAAGAAGGAATCCATGAGGCAACAGTTCTTCAAGTATGCTCTGTGGACCTCTGGGAGTCTTCAAGACCCTTTCAAGGTATCTGTCAGGTGAAAACTATTTTCATAATAATACTAAAATATTATCTGCCTTTCGGGCGCCTGGGTGGCTCAGTTGGTTGGGCGACTGCCTTCGGCTCAGGTCATGATCCTGGAGTCCCAGGATCGAGTCCCGCATCAGGCTCCCTGCTCAGCAGGGAGTCTGCTTCTTCCTCTGACCCTCTTCCCTCTCGTGCTCTCTCTCTCTCATTCTCTCTCTCTCAAATAAATAAATAAAATCTTTAAAAAAAAAATATTATCTGCCTTTCATTATATTGATATTTGCACTAATGGTGCAAAAGCCATGGTGGCTAAACTGCTGGTGGGGCGTCTGCTTGGTATTCTCTCTCTCCCTCTCCCTCCATCCCTCCCCCTGCTTGCACTCTCTCTCTAAAATAAATAAATAAATCTTTTTTTTTTTTTAAAGATTTTATTTATTTATTTGACAGAGAGAGAGACAGCGAGAGAGGGAACACAAGCGGGGGGAGTGGGAGAGGGAGAAGCAGGCTTCCCAAGGAGCAGGGAGCCCGATGCGGGGCTCGATCCCAGGACCCCGGGATCACGACCTGAGCCAAAGGCAGACACTCAACGACTGAGCCACCCGGGTGCCCCAATAAATAAATCTTTAAAAAAAAAAAGAATGTCTTTGATGGAGCAATAACATAATTTTATTAAATCTTGGTCCTTGAGGGTGCATATATTAGGCACTCAATAAATATTGTTGAATGAAGTCAAACTCCTTTATTTTTATTGATGGGACAGAAAAAGAGGAAGCTTCTAAAAGATTAGGTAATTATAGGATTGTGTGGGAAAGAGAGAATGGCTATTGTTCCTGTTATCTACTGTAGCTTATAAACCACCCCAAAACTAACTGCTTGAAACAACAATTATTTTATTATTATTTCTCACAATTGTTGTAGTTGTCTAGATGTAGGCATTTGGGGTCTCTCATGCAGTTGCAGCTTCTTAGGTGGACTCCCTAATTCCAGGGAATTTATTAACGCAGCAACCAGAGTGATCCTTTAAAAACCTATCATATCCGGGCACCTGTGTGGCTCAGTCGGTTAAGCGTCTGCCTTCAGCTCAGGTCCTGATCCCAGAGTCCTGGGATCGAGCCCCGCACGGGCTCCTTGCTCAGTTGGGAGCCTGCTTCTCCCTCTCCCTCTGCCTGCCGCTCCCCCTGTTGTGCTCTCTCTCTGTCAAATAAATAAAATATTTTAAAATAATAATAATAAATAAATAAAAACCTGTCATATCATGTTCCTCCTCTGCTTAATGCAAGGTCCTCACAATGGCCTACAACCCATGTGATCTGAATTCTCCACCCAATCTCCCGTTGCCTCTTTGACCTTTATCATCATTCACTTTCCACCTGGCTCACTTCCCTTTAGCTATATTGGCCTTTCTACTGTTCTTTGAACATGCAGGCTCTTCAGGGCCTTTGCACTCGCTAGCTAGTCTACTTATAAGGCTCTTACCCAAGATATCCATCTGACTCACTCTCTTCAAGCCATTCAGTGTCACTGTCTCGATGAGGTCTTCGCTGACACCCCTCCTCCCACAGTTTTGATGGTTAAAGGTGATTGTTTTCCATACCATCAGAGTCTGGTTCAGAAAGCCGATGTGAGTCTCCACCTTAGACATCGCAGACTTAGAAAGCCTTGGCAATCCCTGACCTTCAGGGCATTTAGACATTTGTCCACTGGCTAGCCCAAAACCGTGGCTCCCAGTGAGCTCTTTTCACAGAGTTGTAGTCGGGGCCAGGCCGTAGAATGAGAACTTCTTGAAGCAAGAGACCGTGACTTGTTCCAGTGCTGATTCCAGGGGCCCAACATTAGGAAGGACACTCAATGGGCGTTGATGATTTGTGAATGAGCCGAAAGGGAACGGACCACATCGCCTCCCCTCCTCCTGGAAGCACGCGCGCTTTGGGTGCACAATCTATCGCTCCGCGCTCGTCCCTTGTCCGCGGGCCTGCCCTGCGCGTCCCATCGATCTGCTCGGCCATCGCGCGCCTGCGCCTTTGGGCTGTCAGTCGGAGGCGGCGTGGGGAGCGTTGGGACCTGCTGTGGCGCGCGGGGAGTTGAGAGGTAAAGCTGCGGCTTTTGCGCTGCCAGGCCCCTTACGAGCTGGCTGCTGAGAGTGAGCACCGCGGTGACGGCCGGGGCCCCGCTTCAGGCTCCTTGATCCCGGCCGAGGAAGGCCTGATGGGGTGGGCGGGGATGCAGAGCCCCAGGGTCTCCAGCTCGAGTCCCTGCCCGACCCGGCCCGGCAGCTAAGTGGCCGAAGTGGAAGGGAGCTTGGGGAGAATCTGAGCCAGCCACCTTGTGCAACGGATGGAGAGGAGTTTCAGGGAGGGGAGCATCTGCTTGAAGTCACAGCGAGTGAGAACCAGATCCAGGACCAGACACTCTTAGCACAGTGCCTGAATTCTTTCCACTTCAGCCCTTCATTTATTTATTCTGCCTATTTTTAGCTGTTTGGGGGCAAGGCAATCAAATAGGAATACAATAAGATCCAGATGAGAGACCAATTATGACAGTGTTGTACCCATTTACAAAGGGAGAAGGCAATAACTGCTATGATGGAAGCATGTCTGAGAAGCCATGAACACCCTCTTCTAAAGATTGGGAGGCTAACGAGACTCGTTGCTGTGATTCCCATCACCCAGTGGCATTGAGGCATTTGACAGTCCGCTTCAGGGGTCTGTGAGCTTAAGTACCAGGCTCCCTTCTAGGAACTGAGGACGCTTCGAGTTTTAAATGTCAGGCCTCTGGTCACCTCACCTGTAAGTGGTAGAACCAGAACTCAAACTCAGGTCTTTTGAATCCGAAAGCGCCAGTGCTCTTTTCATAATAACATCAGATGTGATAGGAATTATATAATGCCAGCCAAATTGAAGTTAAATTCCAATCTGAGGCAAGCTGGAATTGAAATTATGGTATTTTTTTTTTAAAGATTTTATTTATTTATGAGAGAGAGTAACAGCAGGAGAGGGAAAAGCAGGCTCCCCGCTGAGCAGGGAGCCCAGTGCGGGACTCAATCCCAGGACCCTCTGGGATCATAACCTGAGCCGAAGGCAGACGCTTAACGGACTGAGCCACCCAGGCACCCAGAAATTACCGTATCTTTAAGTTGTAGTTGTTGTGCAGGAGCCTTCACTTTGTGCCTTGGGTGTACTGGGTTTAAGTGCTGCAATTTAAATATTGAGGGGGGCGCCTGGGTGGCTCAGTCGTTGAGCATCTGCCTTCTGCTCAGGTCATGATCCCAGGCAGGGTCCTGGGACCAAGCCCGCATCGGGCTCCCTGCTCCGCGGGAAGCCTGCCTCTCCTTCCCCCACTCCCCCTGCTTGTGTTTCCTCTCTCGCTGTGTCTCTCTCTGTCAAATAAATTAAATAAATTAAATAAATAAATAAATAAATAAATAAATAAATAAAATCTTAAAAAAATATATTGATGAGGGGCCCAGGACTTATCATAATTGTGGGTAAAAGTGCGCAACATTATTTGCCAATTTGGTGTCAAATATTTTTTTCTCAATAGTACATTTCACACTTGTATTTAAAAAGTTATATCGTTTGTTGTAAATCAAGAAGTACTTTTATTTGGGGTGCCTGGGTGGCTCAGTCGTTGGGTGCCTGCCTTTGGCTCAGGTCATGATCCCAGAGTCCTGGGATCGAGCCCCACATTGGGCTCCCTGCTCTGTGGGAAGCCTGCTTCTCCCTCTCCCACTCCCCCGCTTGTGTTCCCTCTCTCGCTGTGTCTCTCTTTGTCAAATAAATAAAATCTTTAAAAAAAAAAAAAAAGGGCACCTGGGTGGCTCAGCCATTAAGTGTCTGCCTTCGGCTCAGGTCATGATCCCAGCGTCCTGGGATTGAGTTCCACATCAGGCTCCCTGCTCGGCGGGAAGCCTGCTTCTCCCTCTCCCACTCTCCCTGCTGTGTTCCCTCTCTTGCTGTCTCTCTCTCTGTTAACAAAGAAATAAAATCTTTAAAAAAAAAAAAAAAGTACTTTTATTTTAAATCAGTAAGGATTTATGACCTTTTACTATGCACCTTTTCTGTGGTAGTTGCTGTAAAGAGATTCTTTTGAAGGTCAAACTTTGTTTAGTACCTTGAGTTTAGAAAAAGGAATTAATCTGATTTGTTTCTACTACTGGGCTCTGCAAATCTAGGTTGAGATACAAGCCTACATTTGTGTTTATAGCAATTGTTTTTTTTTCTATGAAGCAGTTTGTGAAAATGGAATTTCAAGCAGTAGTGATGGCAGTTGGAGGGGGATCTCGGATGACAGACCTGACTTCCAGCATTCCCAAACCTCTGCTTCCAGTTGGGAACAAACCTTTAATTTGGTACCCATTGAACCTGCTTGAGCGTGTTGGATTTGAAGGTGAGCTCTGACAATTAAATATACTCATAAAACTTTGGGAATGTTTGATCTCAATGATTTTTCAGCTTTATGAGGGTGAGAAAGGATGAATGAGAGAAGACCAGGATTCAGCATTGACTGAATACTGGCCTCTGTAAATTAAGAACATAGGAGTATTCTATTGCTGTGTAAAAAGGTTGAGAAGACAGCACTGTTACTATGTTAGAGCTGCTGTCTGCAATGATCCAAGTTGAACCCTGTAAGGATATCAGAAAGTAAACAGTGGAAATCCAAGTTAGTACCTCATAGTCAGTAGTTACTGTGAATCTATATGTATCCGGTAATATATTAATATATTAAGGGGCACAGTATTGGGAAGATAACTCAGGCCCTGATTTCTAGGACCTTATAATCTAGATACAAATATAAATAGGGGGGACACCACTACAGATCCTACAGACATTAAAAAGATAGCAAGTAAATATAATGAACAAGTTTATGGTAATAAATTTGACAGCTTAGATGCACATTTTAGAAATATTGCTTTGGAAACTGTATAAAGAATGGATTTGAGGGAGTCAAGACTACAAGCAGGTAGATGAATTGGGAAATTGATACAGAAGTCCACACCAGCAATGAAGAGGACCTGAACTAAAGAAGTAGCACTAAGAATGGAGAAGAGGGAACTTTTCAGAAAGTTGATGATTAGTGGTGAGGGAGAGTGGAAAAAGAGAGAAGAGTTCCCTCTACTTTTTGCTTGGGTGACTAGGTAACTAGATGGTAGTACGAGTAACTAAGAAAGGTATTATGAGTCAAGGAACAGGTTTGAATGAATATAATGAGTTCAGCTTCGGCCACAATGAGTTTGAGGTGTCCTATAGTTAGATACAGCAAATCTGAGTACCAGATGGAAGTGGTGTCAGATCCTGGCGCACAGTCTCATGTTCCAGTGTTCATTGTACTATGAGAATTGCCTTCCTGAGACAGACCCATGAACATTTCTGTGCAGTGGTCTACAGGACATTGATGTTAAGAGATGTTAGAAAAGATTTTCTTTTTATTATTTATTTTATTTTTAAGATTTTATTTTATTTTTAAAGATTTTATTTATTTGAGAGAGGGAGAGAGCACCCAAGCAGGGGGAGCAGCAGAGGGAGAAGGAGAAGCAGGCTTCCCGCTGAGCAGAGAGCCCGAAACAGGGCCGGATCCCAGGACCATGGGATCATGACCCGAGCCCAAGGCAGCCGCTTAACCAACTGAGCCACCCAGGTGCCCCTAAGATTTTGTATTTATTTGTATGTATGTATGTATGTATGTATTTATTTATTTATTTATTTATTTATTTATAAAATATTTTATTTATCTATTTGACAGAGACACAGTGAGAGAGGGAACACAAGCAGGGGGAGTGGGAGGGAGAGAAGCAGGCCTCCCACGGAGCTGGGAGCCCAATGTGGGGCTCAACCCCAGGACCCTGGGATCATGACCCAAGCCGAAGGCAGGCGCTTAATGACTGAGCCACCCAGGCGCCCCTAAGATTTTATTTTTAAGTAATCTCTACACCCAACGTGGAGCTTAAATTCACAACCCTGAAATCAAGAGTCACATGCTCTACCAAATGAGCCAGTCAGGCGTCCCGAAAGATTTTCTTTTTAATACACTTTATTTTATTTTATTTTTAAAGATTTTATTTATTTATGTGCCAGAGAGAGCACAAGCACGCAGAGGGAGAAGCAGGCTCCCCGCTGAGCAAGGAGCACAAGGCGGGACTCGGTTCCAGGACCCTAGGATCATGACCCAAGCCGAAGGCAGACGCCCAACCAACTGAGCCACCCAGGCGTCCCTTTAATACATTTTAAAATATCATACTATCCTTTAATAGCTCCTTGTGGATTTGTCATCAGTAACTTTTTTTCCTTTTACTTTTGGTATATCTTCAGTTATGGTTGGGGGTTGCCTTTTATGGTATATTTAATACCCACTATGTAGGAAATTTCTTCTCACTAAGGCTCACTCAGAAATTGATGAGTGCCTCCTAAACACAGGATTCTGGAGTTTAATAGCAAAGTCTGTATTCACTTTCTTCATATTGTTCATGAGTTTAGAGAAGTTAATGTAGCTCTGCTTAGTGTTTTTCTTTCTCTCCACACATACGTCTTAGTCCAATTATTAGACTGTCCCATATTTGCAGTTACTCTCTGCACTCTATCCACACTACCTAAAATGTTCTCTCCAAAAAAATAAAATAATAAAATAAAATGTCCTCTCCAAAATGTTATCTTCTCTTTGAAATTCCAGACAGCATCAGTCACCCTGTCCTTTATGGTTCCATCACACTTTGTTTTTCTATCTCAGTACCAACCAAGGCCTGTTTTATGCTATAATTAGTGGCATAGAAGACTGATTTGAGAGCAGTACTATACTTCATTCATCTCTGTAACATCAGCATTTACAGAGTGTGTACTAAAGAACTTTTTGGTGGTCTTGAATTTATCTTGACTTATCTCAAAGGCCATCCCTTCCAGGAAGCCTTCCTTAGTCATTTCTCCATAATTTCTCCATGTTAAGTTTCTTAAGAATAGGAACCATGTTGCGTTCATTTCTGACTTCTCAGTGCCTATTTTTCCTTTACATATTAAGTGTATTTGTATTTATTGGTTGAATGAGTTGTTTACTAAAAGCAAAGCAGGGAATGGAAGAAAGATGAGAGAAGGAAGGAAGGAAAGTTAAATGATTTGGAAAAGAAAGAAAGAAGAGAAGGAAAGAAAATAGAAAAGTATGATTACAGTGAAAGGGAGAGATAATTGTTACCTGAAACACTATCATGGAACAAGTGGAAATCGAGATGCTAAAATCTGATCTTCAGACATCAGCAACACATATTATGTTGTAGTGAATTACATTACCCTGCCAAAGATCCATAACAAAGATGCCCAGTTTTCTGTCGTTGGTTACCAGCTATATAGATAAAATGAAGACATCTGTTATGTGGAAATTGCCTTTTAGTAGCGTACATTGTGATCCTCAATGAAGAATTCATGGCTATCTGGTGAGAAGTGGTGATGGCTCTTCCTCTGTAGTGAATGAAGATTTAAAATGTGATGCCATTTGTATCTGCTTTGATGAATGCTCTTCTGAGTTCTTTACTTCAAGAAGTGGCATGTAATAACGTGTGGGCTCTAATCATCAGACTTGAGTTTTATCTTGAGTCCATTGCTTACTAGTTGTGTGATCCTGAACAAAGTCACTTAATATCTTTTAGTCCAGGTTCCCTCATTTGTAAAATGAGATTGTTGTAAGAATTGAGAGAATGCCTGTAAATACATTGAAAAGGCTCAATAATATTAGCTGTTATTATTAAATATAGAAACAGACCAAATCTAATTGAAATGGTGAAACCACTGTCTAAAGGAATGAGAGTTTTTGTGTTTTTCCTTCCTTTTCCCTTTTGTGCTGTAGAAGTGATTGTCATTACAACCAGGGATGTCCAAAAGGCTCTATCTGCAGAATTCAAGATGAAAATGAAGCTAGATACTGTGTGTATTCCTGATGAAGCTGACAAGGGGACTGCAGATTCTCTGCGCCAAATATATCCAAAACTTAAGGTGAGACACTATTTCTTCATTTTTATTATTTATTGAAGATAAATATCACCTTTTGTTTTCCCACTGCATTACAGTTTATAATGCTTTTTTGAAAATATATTCTTGCATCATATATTTTGTTGCCCATGTACTCTTCAACCACTTTTTATTTATTTAGTTAGTTTTTAGGTTTATGTATTTATTTACGTGATTTCTACACCTAACACGGGGCTCAAACTCATGACCCCAAGATCAAGAATCACATGCTCCTCTGACTGAGCCAGCCAGGTGCCCCATTTTGATTATTAATGAAGATTTAGACATTTAGTTATCACAGTCACTGGTTTCCAATATTTTTGAGTAATTGTGCATCTTTATAAAAAAGATATACTTTTTTAAAAAAGATTTTTTATTTATTCATTTGAGAGAGAGAGAGAGAGAGCATGAGCGAGAGCACAAGCAGGGAGATGGGTCAGAGGGAGAGGGAGAAGCAGATTCCCCACTGAGCAGGGAGCCCAACACGGGGCTCGATCCCAGGACCCTGGGATCATGACCTGAGCCAAAGGCAAACACTTAACCAACTGAGCCACCCAGGTGCCCCCAAAAAGATATACTTCAAATGTGCTTTTAAAGTTTCCATTTAAATGAAGCTCATGAACAAGCAAAATTTATGTATGTATGTATGTATTTATTTATAGAGAGAATGCATGCATGTTCAGGGGTGCAGGGGGTGGGGGTGGAGGGAGGACAGAGGGAGAGGGAGAGAGAGAATCCCCAGGCAGACTCCATGCTCAGTGCAGGGCCAGACTCAGGGCTCAATCCCACAACCCTGAGATCATGACCTGAGCCGAAATCAAGAACTGGATGCTTAACCGACTGAGCCACCCAGGTGCCCCCATGAACAAGCAAAAGTTAATCTACAGTGATAAAAATCAGAGCAGCAGTTGACTCTGCAGATGACAGATTGACTGGAAAGCAGGACAGAGGAATTTTCAAAAATTCCAGACCCTCCCCCTACAACATGATAACATTTGACCTTTTGATCTACTTTGATTAGATACTAACAAGGGCATATGAATATGAGGGCACAGTCTCCCTACTGGCCTGTGGCCTATGAACTGAGAAATATCCACTTATGCTGTTTTTAAATTGATGTCCTTTGGAAAAATTCAGTCTGTATGATGATGTTGCCATCTTGTTTGAATTGGGGAGCAGATTCTCCTGGTATTTCTGGTGACTGCAAACAGATTTATTAATATTTTCAACCTGCCTATGCACTAAAGAACAAAAAATGAATGCAGAAATGTGTATGGTCTTTCTCTCCGTCCCACCTTTATTGGGGAATAATTTACACACAGTAAAATACAGAGATACTAAGGATCTAGTTCAATGAGTTTTGACAGATACATACACCCTGAATACCACTACCCAAATCAAGAACATTCCTATTACCTCTGAAAGTTCCTTTGTACTTCTTTTTAGTAAGTCCCTCCCCCTCCCCCTTCTTCATTCTCCTCCCCAACCTCCCAGCACCCCCACACCCCAGAGTCAATTCATATGTTCACTTTGCTTGTTCATGAACTAGATATAATGGAATCATACAATTTTATTCTGGTTTCTTTGGTTTAGCATAATATTTTTCAGACTCATTCATATCATTGCAGATATAGCTAGGTTTTTTTTTTTTTATTCCATTAAATAAATACACCAGTATTTACTCATTTCCCTGTTGATGGTCATTTGGGTTATTTCTAATTTTTAGATATCATGAATAAAGCTGTTATGAACATTGTTCTGCAAGTCTTTTTGTGAAAATATTCTAGGTTGTAGGGTTTACTGTATTAGAAACTGCCGTATAGTTTTCCAAGTGGTTATACCATTTTATACTTCCATCAACAATGTATAAGGGTTGCATTTGCTTCACATCTTCATCAACACTTGGTATTGTCAATCTTTGACATTTTAACCATTCTAGTGGATATATATGTAGTAGTATCTCGTGGTTTTAATTTGCATTTCTCTGATAATAGTGATGATAACCACCTTTCCATGTGGTTATTGGCCATTTGTTTATCTTTATGGCATGTTCAAAGCATTTGCCTTTTTTTTTTTAATTTTTATTTTTTTAAGATTTTTTTTTATTTGACAGAGAGAGCACAAGCAGAAGGAGAGAGAGGGAGAAGCAGGCTCCCTGCTGAGCAGGGAGCCCGATGTAGGACTCAATCCCAGGACCCTGGGATCATGACCTGGGCCAAAGGCAGCCGCTTAACCGACTGAGCCACCCAGGCGTCCCAGCATTTGCCTATTTTTAAATTGAATTGTTTACCTTTTTATTATTGATTATAGAAATTCCTTATGCATTCTAGATGCAAGTCTTTTGTCAGATGTGTTGTGAATATCTTCTGCTAGTCTGTGGCTTGCCTTTTTACTTTCTTAATGGTGTCTTTTCATGACCAGAAGTTTTCGATGTTGATGAAATTCAATATTGCTTTTTTTCTCTTATGGTTAATATACTTTTTGTGTCCTAAGAAATCTTTGCCTATCCCAAGCTTGTGAAGATTTTTTTTAAGATTTATTTGAGAGAGGGCGCCTGGGTGGCTCAGTCGTTAAGCGTCTGCCTTCAGCTCAGGTCATGATCCCAGGGTCCTGGGACGAGTCCCACATTGGGCTCCCTGCTCGGCAGGAAGCCTGCTTCTCCCTCTCCCACTCCCCCTGCTTGTGTTCCTGCTCTCGCTGTCACTCTCTGTCAAATAAATAAAATCTTTAAAAAAAAAAAAAAAGATTTATTTGAGAGAGAGAAAGGGAGCGTGTGAGTGGGGGAAGGGACAGGGAGAGGGAGAGAATCCCAGGCAAACTTCCCACTGAGCATGGAGCCCCACACGGGGCTCAGTCTCATAACCCTGAGATCATGACCTGAGCCAAAACCAAGAGTTGGACACTCAACTGAGCCATCCAGGTGCCCCAATGAAGATACTCTTTTATGTTTACTTCTAAAAGCTTTAGCTTTTATGTTTAGATGTCTGCCCCATCTTGATTTAATTTTGTATGTGGTATGAGGTAGGGATAAAATTTACTTTTTTTCTATATGGATATTTGTTCCAGCACCGTTTGTTAAAAAGACTTTACTTTCCCCATTGAATTGCACTGGTGCCTTCATTGAAAATCAACTGATCATATATGTGTGGTCTGTTTCTGTTTTCTGTATTTTGTTTCATTGGTCTATTTGTCTTTACTTCAATATCACATTGAATAATGTCTTGATTATTTTAGCTTTATAGTAGGAATTGAACTGAATCTATAGATTAGTTTGGGGAGAATTGCTATCTTAATATTGATTCTTCCAGTCTTGAACATCTGTTTATTTAGGTTTCTTTTAGTTTCTCTCAATAGCGTTTTATGATTTTCAGTGTAGAAGTTTTGAACATCTCTTGGTAAATTATTCCTAGGTAAATGTTTTTAGTGATGTTGTAACTGGTGCTTTTTACTCTATTTTTCAATTGTTTGTTGCTTGTATATAGACATAAAATTGTTTTTTGAATATTGACCTTGTCAAATTGTAGATTCTTTAGGATTTTCTATACAAATCATCATGTTGCTTATAAATAAAAACAGCATTACACCTTCATTTTTAATCTTTATGCTTTTTTTTTTTTAATTGTCTCTTCCCCTGGCCGGGACTTCCAGTGCAATGTATTATAGGCATTTCCATTCACTTTTGGCCTCTCTTTTTGTTTTGCTATGCTTCCATCCAAGTAGGTTTTCGTGTTTCTGACTGGAGAGGAGATTTCCAATACCATAATGTTGGGTGTGTTACTTACTGGACAGCAGCTGCTTATTTCCTTAGGGAAGTATGGGGAATTTCACTGAGAAAATGAAATGATAATTCTGGTTTTTCATAGGAATGGATGCCAGGTTTACCAAGAAGCTGAGGGTGTTTAGTGTACTTCCCAGGGGCTGTTTTAGCTACGGTCTAAACGTTTAGGATGGAGGTGTATTCTCTTTGCTCCCTAGTGTCTAAATCTTAGAAATGTTATTTTTACCCTAACCTGGAACTGGAGATTCTAGAAGTCTCATGGGAGAGTTGGTAACTCTTAGGGGCTTGAGAAGTAGTAGTGACAACTATAAATAGAAGTGGGCATGTGGAAGCAGGTAAAGTAACTGCCAAAAGGACATTTTACTCCCAAGTTACTGCTGCCTCTTAAGGTTTTGACCATTGAATCCTTACTTTAGAACCTAAAGAGTCCTCATTAAGTCATTCTGCACAGTCTCATTTCTTTTCCTCCTTTACATACCACTTTGTTTTTACATCATTTACATCACAGCACCTTTTACATATAATCCTGTCTCTGTGCCTTCTTCTGGAGCTTTGACTTGGACTAGCAGGTCTCTGCTGTCTTTGCTCTCCCTACTTGGTTTCTCCTATACCAGTGGTTCCTGGTATCCTGGCTTCACATCAACTTGCATTCCAACCTGGAGCAGAGGCAACAAAGCTAACCCGTGGAGGAACTTAGTAGACTCCTAAATAGCTGTTAAGATCAAAGTAAAACCTGAGCTAAGCCAAAATTCAGAACCATCGGGTTGGGATCAACATAAACTTATAGGAATGGTAATGGAAATACATATAAACAGTGGAGGAAAGTGAAACAGCCTGAGAAGGCAGTTTGTTGGTGTTTGCTAAGAGATATCAAGTACCTCTCTGAAGTAGAAAGTTGTACCCCCAGGTTGTGCCATGGTCTAAAAGCAGTGCCCCTTTGAGCCAATTTATTTATCTTACCTTGTGCCCTCAAAGCAGCTTCCTAAACATTTGGGGACTATTTTGGTCTGTTTTAAATAAGATTTTAGGTAAGATTATTCCCTTTGAGATTTGGGGGTTTGTGAGCTTTTGTTTCTTTTATCTTTACCCACTTCCTCCAAGTTGAGTTCCCCAAATGTTACTATGAGGTTATCCCATGTGGCTTCTGCTTTCCTGGAGAAAGACCACAATAGTATATTAGCTTTATTTGGCTTTTTTGTTTAAAATATATTTCACCATTTTAATTTATAATCTTTTTCATTTACATTGTACTTGCTCAATATATATTGCAGTTCTATTTATATGTGGAAATTTCCATCATGTGTGCTTATAGGATATTGAAGCTGGACATCATATGTGCTATGTGTTTTTTCAACTAACATACTAACATACATAACAACTAACATATTTCATTTGGTTTTATTCTTCTGGCACTGTTTTCTACTTCATTTTGCCTTATCTCATGCCACAATTTTTGCTGACTTACTGGCTTCTCACTTTTTATTTCAGCTGCCCACCCTCTTTCCCTGACTTTTCAAGAGAGATTATTGGCTCATTCATTCTCCCACGCCCTGGGTGAGTGAGCTACATTCTTATAACTGGTGTTGATAACATGAAAGTTCTTAGATTTTCAATCTTCTCCACAATAATGTTTCATATTTGTTGATGAATGATTCAGTCTTATCTATGTCTGAACTCATTCATTTAGCAAATATGTATTGAGAGTATAATAATGATTATAATTGCTTAATTTATTAAATACCAACTATGGACCATAGTTTTTTTTTTTTAACTTTTTATCAGGGAGAACTTCAAACATGTACAAAAATAGAACATTGCCCAAGTATCTGTCACCCAACTTCAATAGTTATCAACCCATGGCAAATCTTTTTTTTTTTTTTAAGATTTTATTTATTTATTTGACACAGAGAGACAGCTAGAGAGGGAACACAAGCAGAGGGAGTGGGAGAGGGAGAAGCAGGCTTCCCGCGGAGCAGGGAGCCCGATGTGGGGCTCGATCCCAGGACCCTGGGATCATGACCTGAGCCGAAGGCAGCCGCTTAACGACTGAGCCACCCAGGTGCCCCAACCCATGGCAAATCTTATTTCATCTATATCCCCACCCATCTTGCTCCCTCTCATGTTCTTTTGAAATAAATCTCAGAAATCATATTATTTCATCTGTATTTCAGAATATATTACTAAGATGAGAGCTTTTTAAAAAATAAAAATAAAACTATAATGCCATTATAACACCTAAAAAAACAAATTAATAATTCTTTATTATCAAATGTCCAGTTATGAGTTTCCAGTTGCCTCATAAATATAATTTAAAAAAAATTTTTAGTGTGTTTATTTAAATCAGGAGGCAAATAAGGACTATACATTACAATTGATTGAAATGTCTCTTTTAATATATAGATTTTCCCTCTGTCTCTTCTTTTTCTTATAATTTATTTGTTGGAGAAATTGGGCCATTCATTTTCTTATACATTTTCCCTCCCACAGTCTGCATTTTGTTGATTGTGACCCTGTGGTGTTGTCTAATAGGTTTTCCTCTCTTTATATTGGCCTTGGTAGTTGCACCTAGAAGCTCCATTAAATTCAGGTTTTGAATTTAGGGACAAGACTTTCATAGGTGATGGTGTGTTCTTCTATCTGGAGGCACATAAGTTTTTGATTGTCTCTCTTTTTGTGATGTAGTAGTTTTTAATGATCACTGCCACAAGGCTCTAGGCATTGTCTCCAGTCTTTTAGCTATCTGAAGCTTATTTCTAGTAGAGTCCTTAGGAAGTCTTCATGATATCCATGCTCAGCAGATTAGCTGCAGCCTTCATATTAATCCTTGACTCACATTTTTTCCGTGAATATCTTAAATTCCCTCATTGATTCTGTTGTAAACTGTTGCCGTCCAAAAAATGCAAGTGAAAATCTTTCTTTCCCTTAGTGTGAGTGAGTTGGTCTTTTTGTCTGGATTCCCAAAGGTTTTGTTTTGTTTTGTTTTTTAATTTATTTAAAGATTTTATTTTTAAGTAATCTCTACACCCAATATGAGGCTCAAACTTACAACCCCAACATCCAGAGTTGCATGCTGCAGTGACTGAGCCAGCCCGGTGTCCCTATTTTATTTATTTTTATTTTTTTTAAGATTTATTTATTTATTTTAGAGGGAGAAAGAACACGAGTGAAAGGTGCAGAGGGAGCAGGAGAATCTCAAGCAGACTCTGTGCTGAGCATGGAGCCTGAGGTAGGGCTCGATCCCATGACCCCAAGATCACCCCCTGAGCTGAAACCAAGAGTGGGATGCTTAGCCAACTCTGCCAACCAGATTCCCCACCTCTGTTTTATTTTTGTAAGTAAGTTCTATGTACAACATGAGACTTAAACGTGTGACCCCAGGATCAATAGTCACATGTTCTGCCGACTGAGCCAGCTAGGCACCCCAAGTTTTTATTTTCTTTAAACTTTTCTGGTTTTACTACATAATATATTCCATTGATCTGAATCATATTTTCTAGATATGTAGTATGTCCTTTTCATGTGAAGTTTTGGTCTTTTTTATTGTTTCAGAGAAGTTTTCTAGAATTATAACTTTAGCTATTTGTTCTGTTTCATTACTTTGGTTTTAGTCTTTGGGATTCTTTTTTTTTTTTTAATATTTTATTTATTTGAGTGAGAGAGAGAGAGAACACAAGCAGGGAGGAGGGGCAGAGGGAGAGGGAGAAGCAGGCTCCCCGCTGAGCAGGGAGCCCACATGTGATCCCAGGACCCTAAGATCATAACCTGAGCAGAAGGCAGGCACTTAACTGACTGAGCTACCCAGGTGCTCCTGGTCTTTGGGATTCTTAAACATATGCTGGATTTTGTTGCTTTTCTTATTTTGCCTCAAATCCTTTTTATCTATTTCCTTTTAAATTTTAGGATTGTCTTCTTTTTTTACATTCTGTTTTCCTTGAGGTATTATGCATTGAGTTGTGTTTTATTCACTTTTGTGTCCTTTCTAGTTTAGCTGTTATTTCTGAAGTGATCTTTTTTCTTTTATTTCTAATTCTTTTCTTAGGTTCTGTCATCTAATTTCTAATTTTTCTAATTCCGATTTATTTTGACCTTTCACATCTATTATTTTCTTATTTTAGGTTATTTTGAAATATCTGCCTACAAATTTAACCTGTTTCATGAGCATGTCTTTCTGACATGTACTTCATTACAGAGATGTTATTCTAACCCTTACTATGATTTTTCTCAATAATAACTTTGTACAGGATTTGACTGTAATCTTTTTCTATTGCTAATTTTACCCAAATTTAATTTTCCTAAATTTTTAGAAGGGAAGGATAAGTCAGGATAGATTTTGTAGCTTCATAGCTATAGAGCCCCCTCTTCTTTGAGATCTTCCTCCTCTGCTCCATTATCTCCATTTTATCTGGCCTTTCTCTTTTCTTTACACTGATTGTCCCTGTCCTGCTCAATTTGGATTCTATTCCCAGATATTCTCAGTGCAGGGCTTCATTTTTAAAGTGAATATTAGTTTGCTAGTTTCAAGAGTTCATAGGGCCAAGACTGCTCCAGCCCCTTCAGACCTTACTGAGAATAGATAAGGGGACTGAATCTTAGGAGAGTTTAATGGAAGAGTTAGTGATTGAACTTGGGTCTCTCACTTCAAAGCCTATGCTCTTAACTACTGTTTTATGCTATCTGTACAGTCTGGGCTAGAGGTGAAAATCGAATATATGCTTTATCCTGTGGGGATACTTTGAAGGATTATTAACAGATTAATATTTTAGAAATATTACTGCATGAATGAGGAGAGCCAGAGAGACCACTGGGAGGCCATTGTAGTAATTGTAATAAGAAATGATGAAAGACCAAACCAAAACAATGACAGTGGTAACAGAGAGATGGGGATAAGTTGGAGAATATTTAGAACTTTATGGCTAATTAATTGGATGTGGGAGGATAAAGAGAAGGAGGGATCAAGCATGACTCCCAAGTTTCTAGCAAGAGCAACTGGATGGATGGTGGTGGCATTCACAAATTTAGAGGCTGCAGGATAAGGAACAGGTTTATAGGAGAAATAAGATGTGTAACTACATTTAGCTCACTAATACACTTTGCTATGAATGTGAACCATTTTTCCCACAAGGATGTTAGAGTAAATCAAGAAAAGGACAGGACACAGAGGGCCTAAGGAAACACCAATACTTAATAGACATGTAGAAGAAGAGAACCTTCTGAAAGAGGTAAGAGGGATACTCACAACCATGGATATTTTAAAATAATAAATAATAACTAATACATACAAGGGATTCAAAAAGTATAAAAACGTTTATGGTGAAATATTTCTGTTCCTTCCTTATCTACCTGGTTTCCCTATTAGCAACCACTGTTACTAGTTTCTTCTACTTTGAGGGTATTTTTAAGATGGAAGCAACTTGACAATTTTTACAAGAGAGCAAAAGAGCCAGTGGAGAGGTGTAGAAGAAAGGAGGTAAATGATGGATGAGGTCCCCAAGGAAACAAGAAGGAATGAAGGAGCAGCTTTGGGCAGGAGGAAGGGTGTATCTTCCACTAAAATGAGAAAACAAGAGGAAAGGGAAAGCTCAAATGCAGATCAGAAAGGAGAGACAGGAATTTAAATAGTTCACTCCTGATGCCTCTATATTCTTGATGAAGTAGGAGGTAGAGTTGTCTGTTGAGAATGTGGAGAGAGAAAGGTGATGGGATTGGGACCTGTGAGTAGTGAAACTTTAGAGTTGTCACTGGAAAATAGGAGAGAGCTGACTAGGGACACTGAGAAGGAGACCTGAGCAACAATCAGGGGTGTAGCTAAGGTTGAAGAATGTAAATTATAATTACTGCAATTAGCACACTTGTGGGGTTGGATTTTTTTTCTTGTTTTTCTCTCTCACCATTGCTCAGGTGTCTAGATATAGAGAAGATATGTTTGGATTGATCAGAGTTATGAGCAAGGTCAATATTTGTACCCACCGGAGAGGGGAAAACTGAAGCCAGGAAGAATAAGATTTGACTAAGGACTCGGTGGACAAAGGCCTTCCCTCTTCTTTCTGGCATGAGCTTGGCAAAAACTTTCCTCCCAGAGCCAGTTCTCTCCAGATTGGATCTGGGTGCTGGGTAAGAGTTTATCCATTCCCCTTCTGTGGGACAGTTAGTTGGCTATCATTTCTTTCACTATGTGTTGTGCTACAACATACATCCTTGCATCAGCTTCTTTGTGCTCTTGTTTTGAAGTTAGACACCTAGGAGTGATGTGTGGATTATGTGTGCATCTCCAGCTCTACTGGATACCAGCAAATTGCCCTTCAAAGTAGTCATATCAGTCTATATTCCCACCAGTAGTATGAAGTAGAGTTCTGATGTGTCCCTGTCCTCACTAACAATTGGTGTTCTCAAACCTAAATTTTCATTAATTTCATTAATGAAATCACTTCATTAATATGATGGGTGTGAAACCCTACCTCATTATTGGTTTAATTTGGCATTTCCTTGGTTACTTGTGAATTTGAGGACTTTTTTTTCTAGGTATATTGGCCATTTTCCTTTTCAGTGAATTTCTTATTCATATCCTGTGCTCATTTTGTGTTTGGGTTGTCTTTTTCTTACTTACATATATAGTCTGTATATTCTGTTTACTAATCCTTTGCTAGTTTGTCACTGCTCTTTCCCTTGGATATAGTATCTTCTAGCATATAGAAGTCTTAACTTTTTTTGTTGTTAACTAGATCAGTCTTTTCTTTTATGGTTGGTGGTTTTGTATCTTAACTTTAAAATGACATAGACTTCTGCCCTCTAAAAGCTTTACAATTTTGCTTTTCAAATTTGATCTTTAGGGGCGCCTGGGTGGCTCAGTCGTTAAGCGTCTGCCTTCAGCTCACGTCATGATCCCAGGGTCCTGGGATCGAGCCCTGCATCGGGCTTCCCGCTCGGCGGGAGGCCTGCTTCTCCCTCTCCCACTCCCCCTGCTTGTGTTCCCTCTCTCGCTGTCTCTCTCTCTGTCAAATAAATAAATAAAATCTTTAAAAAAAAAAAATTTTGATCTTTAAACCAGTATTTATATTTATATTTATATATGACATGAGGTGAATATCTAAGTTTATCTTTTTTCCAAATGATTAGGTGGTTATTCCAGCTATTTCTTGAATAATCTTTTACTTCCTGATTTATACCAAGTTCCACGTATGCCTGAGACTATTTCTAAGCCTTCTCTTCACTTCCACTGGCCTCATTGTCTTCCTTCACCAATGTCTTATTGTTTTAATTACTGTAGCTTTATAGAACTTTTGTCTAGTAGGATGATTCCCCTCTACCTCTCGTTATTATTATTTATCTTTAAAGTCATCTTAACTATTTCTTCCCATTTGACATATGAATCTTAGTATTAGCCATGAAAAATCTTTCTTGGTATTTGACTGGAATTACAGTGATTTTCAGATTAATTTGAGAGAGTTGGCATTTTATAATACTGAGTCTTTCTATTCCTTAAGCATAATATATCTCTATTAAGGCTATTTTTTTGTTTTGTTTTTAAATAAGGTTTAAAGTTTTTCTATAAAAAATGTCTTATACATCCTATGTTGAACTTATTAGTAGATACTTTTTTTTTTAAGATTTTATTTATTTATTTATTTGAGAGAGAGTGAAAGAGAGCATGAGCAGGGGTGGGGGGGAAGAGGGAGAAGCAGACTCCCCGCAGAGCAAGGAGCCTGACGCGGGGCTCAATCCCAGGACCCTAGGATCATGACCTGAGCCGAAGGCAGACGCTTGACCAGCTGAGCCACCAGGCGCCCCAGTAGATACTTTCTAATTTTGTTGTGCAAATGGTATTTTTTTTTAAGGCCCACACATTATATTTGATTGTGTCTTTTCAGTTTTTTACTCTAGAACAGCCTCCCTCCCACCGACTTTTTTTCCTTGTGCCATTGACTTATCAAAGAAAACAGGTTATTTGTCCTGTAGAATCTCCCATATCTCTGGTGTGTCTCACTGCTCTCTGTTGAGGTCATTTAACTTGTTTCTCTTTCGCAGTATTTTCTTAAAAACTGTAATTTGGATCTAAATGTTGATAAGATTCAATTTCAACTTTTTTTTTTTTTACAATATTTCATATGTATACTTCATATTGCATTGTATCCAGATCTAAAATCAGATATTTTAAAAAGCCCTGATTTCTTATGTATAGTTTTTTACATGTCAATCATACCTCAACAAAAGGGCTTAAAAAAAAAAAAAAGCCCTGGTTTCTTTTTATGGAGAATGATGTTTATAGGCTGCAATCTGGGCTCTAGGAGAAATAGAAGCTTTTAAATTTTAATGTAATTGATTTTTTTTCAGTCTTTTCCTTAATGGTTTTTTATTTCTGTGCCTAGCTTTAGAAATTCTTACGTTTATGAGGTCTTGAAGATATTTTCTTTAAAGTTTTAGTTTTGCTTTCCATATTTTGGCTCTAATTCACTTAGAATCTCTTCATTTACTTCAGGCTTTTAAAATATATCTCAGTGAAGTTTTATAATTTTCTTCATAAAAATCTTATTTATCTTTTGTCAAATTTATTCCCAGATTGTGTTTTCATATTCTCTCTTTTTATTAGTATGTGTATTGTAGATGTACATAACGTATACAACTTAAAGAATCAAATAGTTCTACAAGACTGAATGAAAGACAAAGATCTCCTGCACTATCCTTCCTCATTCATTTTTTTTTTCCCCTAGAATGTTACCTCATTTACTCCTTTATTCAGCAAAAATACTCATAAATGATTTTTGCTCTTCAGAGGCACCTGCTCTCAGCTCTTTTCTTTTTCCTTCTGGTAATGTCCTCAGTATTTCTAAACAACATATTTATACTACTATTTTTTTATTTTTAGTTTTAAATAATCTGTTGAATTTCTACTATGAGAGATAAGGATTTGGTTCACCTACCACCCCATCTGCCCTCCTCCATGTATAGACGCAACCTCCTCCCCCCTTTTTTAAAAGATTTTATTTAGGGGCGCCTGAGAGACACTGTCTCTCTCTGTCAAATAAATAAATAAAATCTTTAAAAAAAATAAAAAATAAAAGATTTTATTTGTCAGAGAGAGAGCACAAGCAGAGGGAGAAGCAGGCTCCCCGCTGAGCAAGGAGCCCAGTGTGGGACTCAATCCCAGGACCCCAGGATCCCAGGATCATGACCTGAGCCAAAGGCAGACAGACACCCAACCAACTGAGCCACCCAGGCATCCCCAACCTCCCCCTTTCTTAATCTTCCAAATATAGTTATGTCCTAATTTTTTATTAAATCAATCATTAGGGCTTATTTATAGCTTAGCCATATAATGTACTAGTATTATACTTCCTTTTTTAAAAATCAACTTTATTGAGTTATGATTTATATATGATAAAACACACCCAATTTAAATGTGCAGTTTGGTAATTTTTAAAAATTAGGTTTATTGGGATGCTTGGGTGGCTCAATTGGTTAAGTGTCTACCTTCGGCTCAGGTCATGATCCCAGGGTCCTGGGATCAAGTCCCACATCGTGCTACCTGCTCAGCGGGTAGCCTGCTTTTCCCTCTGCCTCTTCCCCTCCCCCGCTTGTGCTCTCTTTCTCTCTCTCTGACAAATAAAATCTTTAAAAAAAATAAAAAATTAGGTTTATTGAGGTATAAGTTACATAGAGTAAAATTTGCCCTTTTCAGTGTACTGAGTTTTGACAAATGTATTGTGGTGATATAACTATCACCTCAATCAAATAAAGAACAATTCTGTCCTCCCCTACAAGTTTCTACTTCCTTTTTGCACAATGTTTTGTGTTCTTAGAGATATCAGTTGTCATACTTTCAAAGTTGCTTGGTTTTCCACATTTCCATCACTAACTTATTCTCAGACTTTTTTTTTTCATACTCAGACTTTCTAAAAGGAACATAAATGGGGTGCCTGGGTGGCTCAGTTGTTAAGCGTCTGCCTTCGGCTCAGGTCGTGATCCCAGGGTCCTGGGATCGAGCCTCACATCGGGCTCCCTGCTCCACGGGGAGCCTGCTTCTCCCTCTCCCACTTCCCCTGCTTGTGTTCCCTCTCATGCTGTGTCTCTCTCTGTCAAATAAATAAAATCTTTTAAAAAAATAAAAAATAAAAGGAACATAAATGTATTAGTATATTTAAACATATCAGGTCTGTCAAGTTTTTTCCCTTTGAGACAACCCTTCTAGGAGCTGTCCATTCTCTCTTCAAATCCCTACTGGTTGCTCTCTAGGCCTGCTGCAGAGCTCTCATCCTCGGACTTCTCTTCACCATCATTCTAGGAATTCACTTCTCTCTCCTGTGTTGGATACCCTGGTTCCTAGATCCCATGTTTTCCTCTTTGATTTACTCCCTCATTTTAAAGGAACCCAACCTTTATTGGCTTCTTAAAGAGAGAGCATGGAAGGTAAATATTTTGAAAACTTGCATGTTTGAAATGTTTTATTCCAGGGCGCCTGGGTGGTTCAGTAGGTTTAGCATCTGAATCTTGATTTTGGCCCAGGTCACGATCTCAGGGTTGTGAGGTAGAGCCCATCATCGGGCTCTGCGCTGGGCATGGAGCCTGCTTAAGATTCTCTCTCTGCCCCTTCCTATGTCCCCCTAAAAAAAAGTTTTATTCCATCCTTATTCTTTTTCCTTTTTTTTTAAAGATTTTATTTATTTATTTGAGAGAGAGCGCAAAAGATAGAGAAGGAGCGAGGGGCGGGGGGTGGGGGTAGAGAGGGGGAGAGGGAGAGAGACAAGCAGACTCCCCACTGAGCAGGGAGCCTGACAGAGGGCTGGATCCCAGGACCCTGGGATCATGACCTGAGCCGAAGGCAGACGCTTAACCAACTGAGCCACTCAGGCACCCCTCTTGAATGATAACTTACCTTTGTATAGAATTCTAGGTTAGAAATAATAACCCTTCAGAATTTTTTGTCCCAAATTGAGACAGACTTCCTTGATGATTCCTTGTGCTATAGGTAGATTTTTTTTTTTCTCTAAAGTTTACGCTTTCACTGAATTCCCATTTATGCAGGGTCTCAGTTCAAACTCCCTGCTTTATATCAGCATCAAGCTATATCTTTGGCCCAATGTAGCCCTTAAAAACCCCAGTTAAGGGGCGCCTGGGTGGCTCAGTCGTTAAGCGTCTGCCTTCGGCTCAGGTCATGATCCCAGGGTCCTGGGATCGAGCCCCGCATCGGGCTCCCTGCTCAGTGGGAAGCCTGCTTCTCCCTCTCCCACTCCCCCTGCTTGTGTTCCCTCTCTCGCTGTGTCTCTCTCTGTCAAATAAATAAATAAAATCTTAAAAAAAAAAAAAAAAAAACAGTTAAGGTAGCCAAGGTTTCTGTTCAGTTTTCACTTCCTTCTTCAGTTCTAGCACTTGGTATTTTCCCTTTCTTTCTTGTAAGTTTGAATACATTATTTGGAATAATTTTTTGTTAGGTCTTGTCCAAAATTTTTAGGGTTTGTAATAGAATTTTTCGGTTTTTAATATATCAGTTTTCCAACGCCAGAAGCCTCCATGCTAAACACTTGGTGTGCATTATTTCATTTAATTCAAGGTAGATACTGTCTTTATCCCCATTGTACAAATGAGAAAAGTAGGGCTCAAAGAGCTTGAGTAACTTGCCTGAAGTTCAGGTGGAAAGAAAACTATGCATTGGGTACCATAGTCTCAGTAAATGCATTAAGTAATCAGGGATTAATAGAACAATGTCTGCTAGGTGTGGCCAAATGGCACACGTCTCAGTGGAAATTGAATTGTTATTTGAGAATGCAGTGGTGGAGTGGGTTAGGGATACAGTAAAGAAGAGTTAGAAGAGTACTATGTGCCCTCTGGAAAAGAATCTGCAAGCACTGCTTGGATCTACTTATTGAAGAAGGACCACTTCATGACTGTCACTTTCTAATTGAGTTTTGTAGGAAGAGAGTAGGAATCTGTGATGGTGGGGCAATGTGTAGGGATAGACATTCCTAGTGTGAAGAGGATAGAATAGCTCCAAGAAAAGCATGAAAATGTTGGTAGATCCTATACTTTAACAGTTGAAGAATTACTACGAAGCTGAGATATAAGGGGATATTTTTAGTTTCTAATTGTGTAATCTGATGGCCTCACTCAGTATAAGCATATACCTTTAAAACTTTTACCCAGGTCTGTATTTCTTTGAAATGTACTAAACAAGAAAACATATCAATTAAATAACGTAATTGGTAGTCTTTTTTACTTTCTGGGTGGCAGCCTGAATTATATACATTTAAGGTTTAATTTGATCTTTTTTTTTTTTAGAAAGTTGAACAATTGAGAGGGAAGGAGAATAGAAGGGCAGATGAAAAAAATTGAGAAGCAACAGAGACCTGCTTTGCAATAACAGCTGATTATTCACACAAGATCTCAATCTGTCACCAGTTGAGCACTTCTTTTTTTTTTTTTTTTCAGTTGAGCACTTCTGAGGATACTTAGATTTACTAAAGCTTTATAAATGAGTACATTTTAAAAATTAATTTACTTCAGAACCTTAGTTTCTGTTCTTAGAGACTACCCTAAAGTAGGGAGTTAATTTATTAGTTGATTATGAGGGTGTAAATTTATTTTCTTTGGAGTTACCCAGAATGTTTGCTCTGAAGATCACAAAGGAGGTATTTCATATTTACTGTGGATTTCTGATCCCCACAACCACCTTGAAAGGTAGATTTCTACCTTGTGGATATCTAATCCCCATAGCCACCTTGAAAGGTAGATGGTATTCTATTTTACAGTTGAGAAAATCAATACTCAGTTTAAATAATAATCTCCCCCAAATCCCACACCTGGGTAGGTGCTGAGCCAGACTAGAACCCAGCCCTGGGTTTTGAGATACACTTGTGCATCTCACATATACCTGCTTTTTTCACTCATATTGCATCCAAAAGACAAGCATCAGTTGTCCTTATAATCTACTCTAATTCTAGACCCTTGGCTTCAGAATAGGTTTAGTTGGTCTGGAATTTTCAAGATTACTTTTTCCTTCTCTTTTTAAGTCTGTGGGATCCATGTGTGTAGAATTTTTGTGTACATTAGATAATTGTATGTAAATATAGAACTCTTTTAAAGTATGCAATTCAGTGGTTCTTAGTACGTATAAAACTCTTAATTAAATGTTTTTGTGTAAAACGTGCTTAAAAATCAGCAACTCTCCACCAGGATTCAAGGAACTATGTAGTATCCTTGCGTCACAAGTGTGCAGCTTTGTTTATTGATATCTTTCTCTAAGTAGAGGCAGATGCAGTGTTATAGGAAGCCTTTCGACCCCATCTAGAGCCATATGAGCAAGAATTCCGGCTCTTCTGGAGCAAAAAGAGCTCTTCTTTTTGGGCAGTAAGTAAGGATGTGTGTGATGAGCACATGAAGCAAAACTAGCTAACTCCTTGGACATTGAGCCTGACCCACATTAGATGCTTCTCTGATTGTCTGAGGTAATCAGCCATTGGTGCCATTTTTGTGCTTCAGAAACAATGTGATTATTCCTTAGATAAGTGTTTTGAGGACAAGGTAGTGAGTTGTATTTAGGAGACCTCAGCCGACTAAATCTATAATAGAGTTCTATAGCCTGTGTTTAAAACACTTACCTTATATTGCAGGTCTCATGACTTCTCTTAATTTAGAGATTGCAGAATTGACCGTTTTCTATTTAATCTAGACAGGAATCTTTCTTTAGCCTCAGGCAAGCCTCCTTTGCCCTCTGCCTCAGTTTCACAACCCAGAAAATAGGGATAATGATACCAACACACTAGTTAGAGGTTTAGTTATTTAAAATCTTTGATGTAGAAAAAGGACTATTGTTATATGTCTTATGAAACAGCTAGCATGTTACAACAAAGAACAAACTATGCCCATGAAATCCCCATCCTGAGGACAGCTTATTAGAAAGATTAAGCATATGTGCTATTTTTAGATGTTCAAAAAGCTAAGTACAAGTTATTTTCATTTGAGTGTTTGATGTCTTTATCGAATTACAAATCTCTGTCATTCTTTCCTGGAACGTTTCATTTTGCCCAAGGATTTGTTTTTGGCAGATTTCTATCTGCTTGAAAAGAATGAGTACACTTTGGTTAAGGGAAAATCTGAGAACGTGGTTCCAACTTGCCTAAAGACTTTTAAGTGGCAACTTTTCTTCTTATGATTGCTTTGGTGGGCTGTGGTTTCCCAGGAAGGCCTCAGGATATCCCCAATGATGCCTTTTTGGAGGAGGCTGGTGGAATAATGAAAAGTCCAAGAGTTATGGTGGAAACAAGTTAACAAGTTGAAGGAGGGAATTTTTTAACCTTTTTACCCCCCAGGAAATCTCAGTGGAGCTTTTCTCTTGACTTTAATAACCTAGTATATAGGGCGCCTGGGTGGCTCAGTTGTTAAGCGTCTGCCTTCGGCTCAGGTCATGATCCTGGAGTCCCTGGATCGAGTCCCGCATCTGGCTCCCTGCTCGGCAGGGAGTCTGCTTCTCCCTCTGACCCTCCCCCTTCTCATGTTCTCTCTCTCATTCTCTCTCTCTCAAATAAATAAATAAAATCTTTAAAAAAATAAAAAAAAATAAAAAATAAATAACCTAGTATATATATCCACAGCCTTATGGAATGAGGGGCTATAGAGTAGGATGGAAACGTGATAGCCAGGAATTATGATAGAACACCCAGGTTGTCATCACACATCTTTATCCTTGGGTGATAAGCAGCCATATGGCTTAATTTTTGGAAGCTCTTGGAAGGGCCCCCTGTCCTGCTCTGAATCATAAGGTAACAAAGACTGCAGCCTGACTAGGGAATGGACCTATACTATTTGTGGGAAGTCAGTAAGCATTCTGTCGTCATGACCAGGGAGTTCATTGGAAGCAGCCTGTAGCTACCCAGCCTTTTTTCAGTTCTTAATGTAGACATCATCTGCTCCAATTAGCCTTTGTTGGCTTTCTAAGACTAGGGTAGGTTTCATTTGTCTGTACTTGCACAGAGGATTAAAATTATCTGTTACGGGGCGCCTGGGTGGCTCAGTCGTTAAGCGTCTGCCTTCGGCTCAGGTCATGATCCCAGGGTCCTGGGATCGAGCCCCTTTTCGGACTCCCTGCTCAGCGGGGAGCCTGCTTCTCCCTCTCCCACTCCCCCTGCTTGTGTTCCCTCTCTAGCTGTGTCTCTCTCTGTCAAATAAATAAATAAAATCTTTAAAAAAAAAAAAATGGAGGGACGCCTGGGGGGCTCAGTCGTTGGGCGTCTGCCTTCTGTTCGGGTCGTGGTCCTGGGGTCCTGGGGTCGAGCCCCGCGTCGGGCTCCCTGCTCCGTGGGAGGCCTGCTTCTCCCTCTCCCACTCCCCCTGCTCGTGTTCCCTCTTTCGCTGTGTCTCTCTGTCAAGTGAATAAATAAAATCTTGAAAAAAAAAAAAAAAATGGAGGGACGCCTGGGTGGCTCAATCGCTGGGTGTCTGCCTTTGGCTCGGGTCATGGTCCTGGGGTCCTGGGGTCGAGCTCCGCATCGGGCTCCCTGCTCCATGGGAAGCCTGCTTCTCCCTCTGCCACTCCCCCTGCTTGTGTTCCCTCTCTCGCTGTGTCTCTCTCTGTCAAATATATAAATCTTAAAAAAAAAAATTATCTGTTACATTATCATCTCCCTGCAGTAGACTGTGGGATAGGAACTATTTCTGGATGCTCAATATGTATGTATTGAATAAATGACAGATGGAGGCAAGCTCTTTGTAAACATTTGGAACATGCTCCTTACTCCTTTAATATAGACACAGATGCCTAAGGTTGAGTTTCAGTGATTGTAGACCAGAGGGATCACGGCATTGGCTGCTTGGTGTTCATTTTATTTGTATCTGTAAGTTTCCATCAAGCCTTAAGTTTACTGACATGACTATCCCAAAGGGAGGATAGTTTTATCTTATCAAAGAGGTGGAGTGGCATAGTGAAAAGAATGCAGGCTTTCAAGAATATGGGTAGACCTGGATTCTCATTCTTGTCCATCACTCACTAGCACATGCCCTTAAGGAGGTTACAAGTCCCTTCCAAGCTTGCATTTAATTCATCTATAAAATAGTCATATTTTTCATTTATTCACCTGCTATTTGCTGGCAATATAGGGGTAAACCAGATAAACAAGGTCCCTGTCCTCTTAGAGCTACTCCATAAGAAGAGATCTATGATAAACAAGAAAACAATTTTAGGTGATAACAGGTGCTAAGAAGAAAAATAAAGCAGGATAAGGAGATAAAGAGTGGCAGAGGAAGGAGAGCTCTTTCAGATAGGAAATAATATTTGAGAAGAAACCCTAATGATAAGGGTAATGAGCCTTGGGAAGATCTTTCCTTGCAGAGAGAATAGCAAGTGCAAAGGCCCTGAGTTAGGAATGAATTTAACCTGTTGTAGAAGCTTAAGAAGACCAATATGACTAGAGCATAGTAGGTAAGTAGTAGAATGGTAGTATGGAAGGCCTGAGAGTTATGTGAGGATCAGATCATAAAGGATCTTATAGTCATAGTAAGGATTTAGAGTTTACATTTTGTTCTCTGTTGGGAAACCTTTTGTGGGTTTTGAGCGACATCATCTGCCTTATGCTTTTTTTTTTTTTTAAGATTTTATTTATTTATTTATTTATTTGACAGAGAGAGGGAACACAAGCAGGGGGAGTGGGAGAGGGAGAAGCAGGCTTCCCGTGGAGCAGGGAGCCCAATGCGGGGCTCGATCCCAGGACCCTGGGATCATGACCCGAGCTGAAGGCAGACGCTTAACCATCTGAGCCACTCAGGTGCCCCTGCTTTATGCTTTTAAAAGATCTCTCCAGGGCGCCTGGGTGGCTCAGTTGGTTAAGCGACTGCCTTCAGCTCAGGTCATGATCCCGGAGTCCCAGGATCGAGTCCCGCATCGGGCTCCCTGCTCAGCAGGGAGCCTGCTTCTCCCTCTGACCCTCCCCCCTCTCATGTGCTCTCTGTCTCTCTCATTCTCTCTGTCTCAAATAAATAAATAAAATCTTTAAAAAAAAAAAAAAAGATCTCTCCAGCTGCTGTATGGAAAAATAAAACTATAATATAACAGGAATGAATCAGATCAGTAAGGAGACAGTTGCAATAGTCCAGATGAAAGATAATGCTAAGACTAGAGCAGTAATGGTAGAAGTAGTTGCATTCAAGACATATTTTGAAGGTATAATTGACAGGACTTTTTATGGATTGGACATATAGAATGAGGAAGAGAGAGAAATCAAACAGTAGCTTCTATTTTTTTACTTGAACAACTGGAGTGATAGTGATAGCATTTACTGCATGTGGGAGACTGGAAGAAGAGCAAGTTGGGAATCAAGATAATTTTTGGATGTTAAATTTGTAACACTAGGTATTAGATTTCCAAGTTGAGATATCAAATAGGCAGTTGGTTTTACAATCCAGAATCTCAAAGGAGAGGTCAAAGCTGGAGATACAAGTCTGGAGATCATCAACAAAGTGAAATCATCTAGGGAGTGGGTAACAAAAGAGAAGAGGGCCTAAGACTGAGCCTGGTATTTAGAGACCAAGAAGCAGAGGAGGAAGAAACAAAGGTGATTAGGAAGGTATAGCTACTCAAGTAGAAAGAAAGATCAGTAAATTAAAGTATCATGGAAGCTGTGTGAGGAAAGTGAATCAAGGACAGAGTAAGTGATCAGTTGTGCCAGATACTACTATGAAAATTTGAGTAAGATGAGAACTAAGAATTTATCATTGGATTTGGCAAGGTGGGTTCATTCATGCCTTAAACCCTTGCTGGAGTAGCAGGGACAAAAGCCCAATTAGTCAGAAAATGGGAGACGTTGGGGGGCCTGGCTGGCTTACCTGGTTGAGCATGGACTCTTGATCTTGGGGTTGTGAGTTCAGACCCCACGTTGGGTGTAGACATTACTTAAAAATAAATTAAAGGGGTTCCTGGGTGGCTCAGTCGTTGAGCGTATGCCTTCAGCTCAGGTCATGGTCCCAGAGTCCTGGGATCGAGCCCCGCATCGGGCTCCCTGCTCGGCGGGAAGCCTGCTTCTCCCCCTCCCACTCTCCCTGCTTGTGTTCCCTCTCTCGCTGTGTCTCTCCCTGTCAAATAAATAAATAAAATCTTTTTTAAAAAAATTAAAAAAGAAAAGAAAATGGGAGATGGTAAGACAGCTGCTTTGAGGAATTTCAACATGAAGGGAATAGGAAAATAGGACCGTATGAAATGTTCCATACCTACAAAAGAATATATGTGATATAAATAAATGTCCCCTTGCCCAACTTATAAAAATAAGATACTCTTCTTTTTCAAGATGGGATATACTTTAGTATATGTGTATGCTGATGGAAATGATCTAGGAAGGGAAGAAATTGACGACAGAGAAAAGAAAGCATTTAGTAATTCAACTCAACAACTGTGTTTATACTGCCTACAATGTACTGGTCACTGTGCTAGGTGGTTAGGACGAACAGTGAGTAAACAAAGTCCCTGCCCTCATGGAGTTTGCTGAGTAGATTAGGGGGCATGCGATCCAGTGTGCAAGTGGATAGGTTTGCCTTCTGTTGGAATAAGGACAGTTAATCCATTCTTACAGGCAGATTACATAACATGTAATGCCTATAGGTTCGGTTAATTTTGTGTCACTCAGATGTTTGCTGCTTCTGACTATTTCTGTTTTCTTATTGAAATAAGTGAAGCCACCAACTAAGAGTTAGGAAGGGAGAGGAGTGTTGAAGTTTTAAGGAAGGATAAGAAGATATGAAATCATCTCGGAAAATGTGAGAAAACTTGGGGCACCTGGGTGGCTCGGTCGGTTAAGCATCTGCCTTTGGCTCAGGTCATGATCCCAGAGTCCCAGGATCGAGTCCCGCATCAGGCTCCATGCTCCGCGGGAAGCGTGCTTCTCCCTCTCTCACTCCCCCTACTTGTGTTCCCTCTCTCGCTGTCTCTCTCTCTCAAATAAATAAATAGAATCTTTAAAAAAAAATGTGAGAAAACTTTCCCTAAGAAATGTCCTAAGAATTTTGAAGGCATTACTCATTGTCTTGAGCTTCCAGTGTGGTTGAGAAGTTCTAAGTGTTTGTAACTGCTAATCTTTTTAATATGGCCAACTTTTTCTGTCGAAATTGTAGCATCTTCTTTTTGTACCAAGTGTTCTGAAATTTCATGATGATGTCCTTGTGAATCTGTTTTATCCATGTGAGCCCTTTACTCAGTTAACCCTTTCAATTTGGATATTCTTGTCCTTCAGTTTAGGAGAATTTAAAAAAATCATTTTGTTGATGATTCCTTTTTTTTTTTTTTAAGATTTTATTTATTTGACAGAGAGAGACACAGCGAGAGAGGGAACACAAGCGGGGGGAGTGGGAGAGGGAGAAGCAGGCTTCCCACGGAGCAGGCAGCCCAATGCGGGGCTCTATCCCAGGACACTGGGATCATGACCTGAGCCAAAGGCAGACGCTTAACGACTGAGCCACCCAGGCACTCTTTGATGAATCCTTCGTATCTGTTTTTTCTATTCTTTTTTTTCCTGGAAACTGATTATCCTAATAATGGATTTCTTAGACTGGTTCTTTAATTTTCTTATCTTTTCTTTCATTTGTTCAATGTCTTTATCTTTTTTCTCAAGTTTTGTATATGGATGGGGCATGTCAACTGTGAGCTTCACTGTAGGGTGATATGGTGATGTGATTGGGCTCTTTTTTGGTGAATCTCTTATGTCTGTATCTTTAGGGTTTTTTCTCTTGGGTTACTCAGATGCCTAGAGAAAACTAGTCTCCTGCCTGCAAGGTAAGGACCTAGCTGCTAGCATTCTAGGAAATGAGTTGGGGTCAGGGCTGGGGAGGATGTCTCAGAATCCTCTTTTTAAGTCCCCTCTTTTCAGTAAGATGCATTCCCTCTTCCTATCCCAACTGTGACTGTGCTTCCCTAATATAGATATCCCCTATTTTACTCTCTTCCGTCCTCTGGAGCTGTGAAGTGGTTGGGTTGCACAGAGTGGAAAAGAGATCTTTCAACCAGCATTCTTTATTTTAACTCCTCCCTCCCCAGTTTTTATCCGTATCAGTTCCTCAGCCTTTGGAGAATCTGGTTTAAGTTGAGTTGGCTCTCAGTTTTCCTGTAACTAACATAATCATCTTTTCAATATTGTCTGCTCTCCCATTCCTCTTATTTTTGTGGATTTATGACCATTTAAAAAATCCTTTTACTGTTATTTCAGTGATGTTTTGAGAAGGGGAAATGTAATTGTGCATCTTCAATCTACTGTCTTTACTTAAAACTTTTATAATCTCTAAGAAGGAGAAAGGGTGACAGGAAGTTCCGAAGCTGACTACAACAAGGAGGAGTAGGTGATTTTGTCTACTGTCATGCACTTCAAATGAGTAGAGGTCATGGAGTGAGAGAAATGGCCTGGAAATGATAATGAGGGACAGGAAGTCCACCTACTCCACCTTCTGGGCCCATTGATTGGAAAACAGTGTGAAGGTTAGAGAAAATGTCCTAAACAGTTTCTCTGGTGCTGTTAAAATCAAGATTGAGGGGCACCTGGGTGACTCAGTCAGTTAAGCATCTGCCTTGGGCTCATGATCTCGGGGTCCTGGGATCAGCCAGTGTCGGGCTCCCTGCTCGGGGTGGAAGTCTGCTTGTCCCTCTCCCCCTCCCCCCGCTCATGCACGTGCTCTCTCTCAAATAAATAAAGTCTTTTTTAAAAATTCAAGATTGATTGGCTCTTAGAACCTTAGAATTAGAAAATATTTATGAAGACATCTATTCTCATCTTTTACCCTCCACAAGAATCTATTCTTAAGTATTTCCCATGAAGATTATATTAAGCTATGTTTGAGAATCTCCAGTGGGGATTTCTCATGAGGTTTTAGATATTAGAAATTTTTTTGAACTCATCAGTGCGCTTCTAAAAATTTCTACTTTTTTTTTATAAAGGATTTTTTTTTTAATTTTTAAAAATTTTCTTTAAACTTTTTTTTTAAGATTATTTATTTATTTGTGTGAGAGAGAGAGAGCACAAGCAGGGGGAGCACAGGCAGAGAGAGAAGCAGGCTCCCTGCTGAGCGAGGAGCCCGATGAGGGACTCAATCCCAGGACCCCTGGATCATGACCTGAGCTGAAGGCAGACACTCACCTGACTGAGCCACCCAGGTGCCCTAAAATTTCTACTTTTAAGTCATATTCTGTCCTTGAGCAATCAGAACACATTATCTTCCTCTTCCTTTGGCAGCCTTTCCATTATCAGGTACCCAGGTTCTCTTCTCCAGTCTAAGGATCCCTAGTTCCCTTGATGTTCAGACCCTTCAGCATCCTTGTGACTTCTCTGATCTCTCTGATACGTCATTTTCTCTTTCAAATTGTGATGTACAGAGATGTGGTTTGAATGGTGCAAGTCAGTGGCATTATTACATTCTATGATCTAGAAGCTATTAGAAGAGATTTATTAATTTCAATAAAAGCAAACTTTTTTTTTTAAAGACTCTTTTTTTTTTTTTAAAGATTTTATGTATTTATTTGACAGAGAGAGAGACAGCAAGAGCAGGAACACAAGCAGGGGGAGCGGGAGAGGGAGAAGCAGGCTTCCTGCTGAGCAGGGAGCCCGATATGGGACTCGATCCCAGGACCCTGGGATCATGACCTGAGCCGAAGGCAGACGTTTAACGACTGAGCCACCCAGGTACCCTAAAAGCAAACTCTTTATTGTCATATGGTACTTTATAGTTTTCAAGTATCACATATAACTTATTTTGAAATACAACCTAGTTTTTCATAAACTGTTTTTTTAATTTTTAATTTTTTAATTTAAATTCAATTAATTAACATATAATGTATTACTAGTTCCAGAGGTAGAGTTCAGTGATTCATCAGTCTTATACAATACCCAGTGCTCATTACATCACAAGCCCTCCTTAATGTCCATCTCCCGGTTACCCTGTCCCCCCAACCCCATCCCCGCTAGCAACCCTCAGTTTGTTTCCTATCATTAAGAGTCTCTTATAGTTTGTCTACCTCTCTGACTTCATCCTGTTTTATGATCCTATTTTGTATCTTAAATTCCACATATGAGTGAGATCATATGATAATTCTATTTCTCTGATTGACTTATTTCTTTTTTTTTTTTAATTTTTTTTTTTATTTATTCATGAAAGTCAGAGAGAGAGAGAGAGGCAGAGGCAGAGGGAGAGAAGCAGGCTCCCCGCCCAGCAGGGAGCCCGATGCGGGACTCGATCCCAGGACCCCGGGATCATGGCCTGAGCCGAAGGCAGACGCTTAACCATCTGAGCCATCCAGGCGCCCCTCTGATTGACTTATTTCACTTAGCATAATACACATATTCACATCATTGCAAATGGCAAGATTTCATATTTTTTGATGGCTGAGTAGTATTGTATATATATATATGCCACATCTTCTTTATCCATTCATCTGTTGATGGACATCTGGGCTCTTTCCATGGTTTGGCTATTATGGACATTGCTGCTATAAACATTGGGGTGCAGGTGCCCCTTCAGATCACTACATCTGTATCTTTGGGTAAATACCTAGTAGTGCAATTGCTGGGTCATAGGCTAACTCTATTTTCAACTTGTTGAGGAACCTCCATACTGTTTCCCACAGTGGCTGTACCAGCTTGCATTCCCACTGACAGTATAAGAAGGTTCTCTTCTCTTTGCTTATGATTTGATTTTAAATAGTAAGATGTCTAACCAAATTTAAATGTGACATGAATACATTTAAAGATGGCCTATATTTACAGCATAGGGAATATAGTCATTGATATTGTAATATCATTGTATGGTGACAGATGGTAGGTACACTTCTGGTGAGCATAGCATAATGTATAAATTTGTTGAATCTCTATGTTGTACACCTGAAACTAATGTATTAGGGGGTAGTGTGTGTGTGTGTGTGTGTGTGTGTGTTTTAGAAGGCAATGTGATAGCAAAGGGGCAGATCACATAATATTTCTGAGCTTCTGTTTTCTTGTCTATAAAATGGGTTTAACTATATTGATATTACAGAATTATGTGAGATTGAAATACAGTGTGTGCAAGAGCTTGTAAACATTAAATGATGTCCAGTGTTTTGCCATCAACTTAAAGATAGTATAGTCTTAGAGAACCAGTTGACTTGATGGTAGCAGGTAGAGTGTAACCATTGGTTCCAAACTGGAATCTTTATGGATGGGAACCCTAAAAGTTTGTGATTACTCAGGCTTTTGCTGAAGAGGTATTCAGAGACACATCCTTTAATGAATGAGCTTGGATAGTAACCCTCTCTTTAACCAGAATGGTAAGCCGGTTCTGTATTTTTGTGCCTAACTGATTTCTCTGATTAACTGAGAATTGCCATACATGCCACACACGGATTATTATTTTTGAAAGAATTCAAGTTTAATTAAATGCGCTGAGCATCAAAATTATATTTAACATGATTTGTTCTTTCAGGATGATGCCCAAAGTAGATGAGAAACTTTAAGGTCACCACAGTTATTAATGCCTCTGAACCCAGAGCATAGCTCTAAAGAATTAAAAATAGCTTGGCCCTTGTAATCATAATATAATTTTATGTCATAAAGGAGTTCAGAGATGGTACAGCCCTCTCATCTTATAGATGACACTGAGGCCCAAAAAAGGGAGGGACCCTCTCAAAGTCACATGTAAAATTAATAAGAAAAGAAGACATACCTAATCTTAAGAGTTGCTTTTTGATATTTATATATTTATGTATATATATATTTCATAATTCAGGACAAAATTAGAATTCAAGTTACAGGCAGAAAATATGTAGTGTAATTGTTACAAACATGTTTCATGGTCTTGAAATGGGGCAATAATATTTTTATCCTGTAGAGTATTTGTGTCTAACTGAAGAAAAAGAATGAAATTATTTAAAATAGATTCAGGGGGCGCCTGGGTGGCTCAGTCGTTAAGCGTCTGCCTTTGGCTCAGGTCATGGTCCCAGGGTCCTGGGATCGAGCCCCGCATCAGGCTCCCTGCTTGGCGGGCAGCCTACTTCTCCCTCTCCCACTCCCCCTGCTTGTGTTTCCTCTCTTGCTGTGTGTGTCTCTCTCTGTCAAATAAATAAATAGAATCTTTAAAAAAAAAAATTTAAATTGCAGATATTTAAATCCTGGAAGAAAGACGAACACCTTATGTATTTTTGTAAACAACCTCTATGTCTTAAATGTTACAAAATGAGTCACATAAATAAATATTTTGCCTCCAAAAAAAAAATCTTGGAAGAGATGTGATTAGCATTTAATTCATTTAACAGTGTTAGAAATAACAGATTCTCAGTTACTTCTTAGCTCAGGAAACATGAGTAGAATTCCTCTATTTGTTCTTAACCTAAAAAGAGAACTTCTGTAGGAAGGTAAATGAACTATAAATATTAAAACTATAAATGTTGAGTCCCCATTTTAAAATTATAAATCTAGCATATCCCCTCCAGCCATATCCTCCAGGACAGCTGCATCTGGTTTCTTTTCTTTCAGACTTTTCTTCCTTTTTCCTTGTTGGAGGCAGCACATTTATTCCCTACCTCATTGCTTTAGGAAGCTGCAGAGTTACCTTTTTGGCCCCTGTCCTAACTCTGAACAGTCATATTCTCTACAGAGAGGTCTTTCAGCGCTGTCAGAAAATATGCTGTTTCTAAACATCGAAAATTGGATGTTTCCATCTTTGAGTCAATTTAAACAAGGAGAAGGAGGTAACAGAACAAGTGCTAACATTTACTGATGCTTGTTTGCCAGCACTAGGTTGAACTCCGGGGATTCAAAGATAAAAAGCTCCTTATGAAGTTCAAAATCTAGAAGGGAAAAAAAACCCATGTAATCGATGTTAGTGATTTAAGGTCTGCAATGGATCAGAAAAGATTTCATCTCTAGAGGAGATAATACATTGGCTCTGCCCTTTATAATAATTGCAGCAGGACCTGAAACTTGATGGATGACTGTGTGGTGGGGTGGGAAGAGAGAATGGGGAATGCATTTTTGGCAGTTTACTCCAGCAAGTTAACATTAACTATGTGGAAGGGGAATTGGGGCAGAGAAGGCTGAATTAGGTAGGTGCAGTCTATATTTTAAAGACCTTTAATGTCATGCTAAGGAATTTAAACTCAGTCTTACAAAGCAGTAATATCCTAAATGGGGTGATCTCAAAGCCAGGGGGTGTGTAGGATGGAGTACTCAAGGAAGATATTAGAATCTCTAGTTCTTTTAATTTTACCTCTTCTTTTAAAAATGTCAATTTTGAGGGGCACCTGAGTGGCTCAGTCAGTTGGGTACCTGCCTTCAGCTCAAGTCATGATCTCAGGGTCCTGGGATCTAGCCCCGCATCGGACTCTCTGCTCAGCAGGGAGTCTGCTTCTCCCTCTCCCTCTGACCCTCCTCCCCGCTTGTGCATGCGCACGCTCTCTCTCTGTCTCAAATAAATAAAATCTTTCAAAATTAATTAATTAAAAATATCAATTTGGGGGGGCACCTGAGTGGCTCAGTCAGTTAAGCGACTGCCTTCAGCCTAGGTCATGATCTTGGGGTCCTGGGATCGAGCCCCACATTGGGCTCCCTGCTCAGTGGGGAATCTATTTGTCCCTCTCCCTCTGCCCCTCCTCCCCAATCATGCTTTCTCTCTTGCTCTCTCTCTCTCAAATAAATAAAATCTTTTTAATAAATAAATAAAAATATCAGTTTTTGTATGTTATCTGGAGAGCATATTATATCACTTATCGTAATTCATGTATTTTTAAGTAAATTTTAAAAGTAAGTGGGAATAAGTGAATAAGTGTTCAGTTTTTTCTTATGTTTGGAGAACACTATTTTAAGCTGCCTTTACGCAGGGAAGTGAAATAAGTAATGGGAATTGGAGTGTGGATTAGAATAGGGGAAAACTGGAGTGAGTGAGACCAGCTAAGAGACTAGAAAAATATTTTGAGGCCTGAACTAAGGTAGTGCAATGGAGGTAAAACAGGAGGACTTGGGGGCGCCTGGGTGGATCAGTCGGTTGGGCTCAGGTCATGATCTCATAGGTTGCGGGATCTTTGGGCTCCCCTTTGGGCTTGAAAGATTATCTCCCTCTGGCCCTCCCCTCATGCGTGCTCTCTCTCTCTCTCATTTAAAATAAATAAATAAATCTTAAAAAATAAAAAAGAGGAGGGCTTGGTGACCAGTAAGATGTTGGGGTGGGGTACTGGGCAAGAGGGGGAGGACCTCAGCCCTAGACTGTGGCCAGATTTCTGACTTCAGATCCTGGTGGTAGTGACACTATGATTAAGCTAAGGAACACAGGAAGGATGTTTAGCTCTAAGCCTAAGGATTATCACATTTCTTACTTACGGACTGAGTTGGTCATTCCTTCCTGCACCTAATGCCCCAGCCTCATTAAAAACAAAATGGCAATTGGCCCTTTGCCATGTACTTTGGGAACTGCAGACTGGGAGTCTTTTCCAAACATTTTCAACGAAATCAAGCACGGTGAGTTCTCCATTGTAGTTAGACATTGGTGTTTATTACAGCACCAAACTACTCTTGAGGGTTGGATTGGGATTGGACCACATAGGAAATGTAAATTGTGACCATTCATAGTCGCACCAAGTAGCTGAATTCATTAATTCCATATGGGCAGGGGTGGGGTGCAGGGTGGTGATTTGGATCATAGCCATTGTTTGTGGAAGTGCTGGGTGGGTAAAAGCGTGGTTACCTTGCCCTGACCGTTTTTTTTCCAGGGGAGTAAGTGTTTTTCTTTCTCCGTGCCATAGGAAATTGCCAGATTGTGTTATTTATAACAATCTGTCATGGAGCCGCTGCCAGGAAAAGAAGAGAGACTGTTCCCAGTAGCTCTTCCCACTTCCCACCATACCACTACCACCAACACACATAACATTCAGTTTTCTGATTTAACTTTTGTTTTTTTCTTCTAGTTTTACTCAGTGGTTTTGGCTTGATTGAAAATGTGCTTGTGATGATGGATTTCTGGGCTTTGCCATAGCTTTGTAATTGGGTTTTCTCAGTTTAATTTGTTTTCTTTAGCCAAAACTAACTGGCAGCAATTCGAATTTTGAATTCCTGGGTATCTTGATTTCTTCCCAAACACTAACGTGCTGTCTTCACCTTCCCTTAAAAACTTTGTATATTTCCAGTTTGTCAAAACTGCACACATTTGCTGTCCTTTAGAGCCATGCTTTTTGCCCTTGACATTGCCCTGGCTCTTCTAAAGGAACAGGCTTGGGATAAGGGATACTGAGGATATTAGAAAAGAGTGAGTAGGGAGGTCTGTGGAGATTCCAATTGGTCTCTGCAAAAGAAGAGGCATTACTGTTGGTGTTAGGAAAGAACTAGTGCCCTGAAACACAAGGCAGCTGAGGATTGGTGTGTCCAGGGAACTTTCAAGTTAATTGCATTTCAGATATACAGTTGCTTCACAGTCCAAACAGTCTACGTTTATTCATGGCTCTGGTCACACGTGATCAGAAATACCTCTCGCTCTTAAACAGTTTTTCCACTTTTTCTCTCTGGGCTCCAGTTAGTAGAAGAATATTTGCATTTCTAGAATGGGCTTTACACTGTTAGAATAAAAATCAAAACAATAGTCATTTACTTTCTGTTACAGCGTTTATAAAAATGTAAAGAGAAATAGGTAGTAGTATGACGATGTAAGATGTTAGACTTCTGTTTCTTATTCCAGGATTTCCAGCTTTGGAAACAAAGTACATTGATCAAACAGCAAAGACTTTCCTTTGGAAGTGGTGGAGTTGCAAAGAGGATGGGAATGTGTTTGGCCTCAGTCTTAGATGGTGCATTTTCTGGGAATGGAGGCAGGAGAGGGCCTGCCGAATAGCACCTCCATCTGTATCCCAGGCCCTGCCCTTTCTGACTGACGCCTTTCTTTTCACACTGAGAACAGATGGCAACCAGACTTTGGGGGGAGGGGTCTGTTTCTTGTGCTCCTTGGGGATTTTGCATTCAGCTTAGCAAAAAGTCATCTAAAAGCAAAGAGAAAAACGAGGCTGCAACTATTCACAATTACGCAGGACTTCTTTGGCATTCACTATTCTGACAGATTTATTTTTTGCAGATACTGAATGATAACAGCATTTATTTTCCAAGACAACATTGTTGCCACTTCAGAGGCATCTGCATCGGGGTCATTTTCTTCACTTTGGAGTATACTTGATAATTAAATTTATTGTAGAACAGTTAGCTTGCAAAAATCAGCCAGCTTATTAGAGAAAGGAGATTTTTTTTTTCTCAGCAAACTGTCATTTTTATTATAATGAAATGGAGCAACTTCTGTACTGCTATAGGGATGTGTCTTTAAGAATAGCCTGTGTTCCCAGCCTTTCTAAGCATTGTTGTAAGAAGGAGGATTCTGGGGTGCGTGGGTGGCTCAGTCGTTAAGCGTCTGCCTTTGGCTCAGGTCATGATCCCAGGGTCCTGGGATCGAGTCCCACATTGGGCTCCTTGCTCAGTTGGGAGTCCGGTTCTCCCTCTCCTTCTGCCCCTGCTTGTGTCCCCTGTCTCTCTGTGTCTCTCTCTGTCGAATAAATAAATAAAATCTTAAAAAAAAAAAAAGAGGATTCTGTGTGCTATCTCTTCCTTAGCTTTCATGTACACAGGCTGATTTGTTAATGTTTGGTAGTTCCTAGATGGTGAGCTTAAGAATTTCTTTTTTTAGCTCAGTTAAAATCCAGAAGCAACTAAGATAGCCTTAAGCAGAAAAGTAGAAAAAAAATCCAAATTTGAACTTCATTTTATTTGTTTATTTGATAGAGAATACAAGCAGGGGGAACTGCAGGCAGAGGGAGAGGGAGAAGCAGGCTCCCCACTGAGCAAGGAGCCCTATGCGGGGCTTGATCCCAGGACCCTGGGATCATGACCTGAGCTGAAGGCAGATAACTTAACCTACAGAGGCACCCAGGCGCCCTTCAGATTTGAACTTCTTAACTTGAAGAGGCTTTCAAAAGGAATTGTTCAGGCTGTAAGTAATGAGTTACATGTAGAAAAAGAAATGATGGTTCTGGTACAGAGTCTATATTCAGAATAAGAAATTTCAAGCAGTAAGCCAAGGCATTCTTACGGTTGAGCCTCACTTTCTTAGCAAACATGACTTTTTACTGTAGTAGAATGTGAGTTGAAATCATCCATTTTTCCCACCCAAAGCAGGAATCTTTTTATTTATTTATTTTTTTTATTTTTTAAAGATTTTTTATTTATTTATCTGAGAGAGAGAATGAGAGACAGCGAGCACGAGAGGGAAGAGGGCAGAGGGAGAAGCAGACCCCCAGCTGAGCAGGGAGCCCGATGCGGGACTTGATCCTGGGACTCCAGGATCATGACCTGGGCCGAAGGCAGTCGCTTAACCAACTGAGCCACCCAGGCGCCCCAGAAATCTTGATTTTAATTTATTTTTTTAAAGATTTTATTTATTTATTTCAGAGAGAAAGAGAGAGGGAATGAGCAGGGGGAGGGGCAGAGAGAAGCAGACTCCCTGCTGAGTGCAGAGCCCACCGTGGAGCTCTATCCTAGGACGCTGAGATCAAGACCTGAGCTGAAGTCAGATGCTTAGCTGACTGAGCCACCCAGGTGCCACAGGAATCTTGATTTTAAATTAAAATCTTAGAAAAGTGGGAACCACTTATAAAAATTTCCATGTAGATACTCATTTTATTCTTAAACCTGGAATAATTTAGTTAAATGTTTTCCAAACTTTTTAAAGTAGCAAAACCTGTTTTCCAAACCAAAGCTTATACAGAAACCCAGAAAATAAAATTAATAAAAGAGGAGTTGCCCTGGGTGACTCAGAAAGGGCAATAGGAACCAGGCTTTACCTGAGGCACCTCTGGGAAACTGCAGGTGTGCTATTGAGAAATATTTGTGTAGTCAATTTAAATTGCAATGTAAGGAATTTGTTTTTCAATATATTATTTTGACAAATCTGTGTACTACATTTATGATGAAATGAAATAGCAGAATATATAGATAGAAATTTGTTTTAAAAATATTAAGTAGCAGGCGCCTGGGTGGCTCAGTCGGTTAAGCAGCTGCCTTCGGCTCAGGTCATGATCCCAGGGTTCTGGGAGCGAGTCCCGCATCAGGCTCCTTGCTCAGCAGAGAACCTGCTTCTCCCTCTGCCTGCCTGCTACTCCCCCTGCTTATGCTCTCTCTCTCTCACTCTCTCTGTGTCAAATAAATAAAGTCTTTAAAAAAAAAAAAATTAAGTAGCCTTTCTTAGCCACTCACATTTTAACACTTTCTAGTCTAAGTTCCCTCTATGTTTCAGAATAGGGCCTGGCTGAGCATAGAGTAAGCGCTCAGTAAATGTCTGATAAATAAATTGTTGCGAGTGATAATCCAGTTTCTGCCTGAGCACTTCTTACGATGGGAAACTCATTGCCTTACAAAATTATTCTTTTTGACTAGCTCTGATTGACAGAAATAAGTTAATATGGAAACCAAAAATACTTTTCTTCATGTTTTACCTACTTGTTTGTAGTTTGGTCCTGGGCTCTTCAGGTAAAATTTCATTCTTCCTTAGACTTCCAAGTATTTAAAGAGTGCTATTATCTCTTCCTTAGCCCCACCCCATAATCCTTGTCCTGCCCACTGTCTCCCCCCGCCCCCCACCACAATCTTTTCTCTACTAAACAACTTCTCCTCTTTCAGCTGTCATGTTTCTAGCTCTTTCTCCATCTTAATCATCTTCTTATTGATACTTTTTTAGTTTATCAAGGTTACTCTTAAAATATGATACTCCAGTTGATAGCTAGTACCGATAGGATTGGTACTAGACAGACCAAAATTTAGAAGTATCTAAGATCTAAATTTAGGTGTTTTTGGTACCTAATACTGTAGACTAGAAACTCCCTTAAATGGGTCTTCAAACTAGCAAAGCTGTATTTCTTTAAACACTATTCACAAATAAAGATTATTTATTTATATGAATAGTCATTAAGGGTTGTTAAATCTTAGGTATTTACCTAACTACTGTAAACTGGTTTCTCTCTTTTTTTTTTAAAGATTTTATTTATTTATTTGAGAGAGAGAGAATGAGAGAGAGAACATGAGAGGGGTTAGGGTCAGAGGGAGAAGCAGACTCCCTGCCGAGCAGGGAGCCCGATGTGGGACTCGATCCAGGGACTCCAGGATCATGACCTGAGCTGAAGGCAGTCGCTTAACGAACTGAGCCACCCAGGCGCCCAAGTAAACTGGTTTCTTTGTCTGTAAAGTACATATAATAATAGTGCTCATGGCGTAAGGTTCTAAAGATTGGGAATGCATGCAAAGTGTTATCACAATTCCTGGCCAATAGTACACATTCAGTAAATGTTAATTACTATTATTAGTTATTATTGTAATTAATCTGAATTACTAGAAATGCAATCAGAATACCCACCACATGCTCTACGACCCAGCAATTGCACTACTGGGTATTTACCCCAAAGATACAAATGTAGTGATCCGAAGGGGCACATGCACCCTAATGTTTATAGCAGCAACGTCCACAATAGCCAAACTATAGAAAGAGCCTAGATGTCCATCAACAGATGAATGGATAAAGATGTGGTATATATGTACAATGGAATATTATGCAGCCATCAAAAAATGAAATCTTGCCATTTGCAACGACATGGATGGAACTAGAGGGTATTATGCTAAGCGAAATAAGTCAATCAGAGAAAGACAAGTATCATATGATCTCACTGATACGAGGAATTTGAGAAACAAGACAGAGGATCATAGGGGAAGGGAGGGAAAAATGAAACAAGAGGAAACCAGAGAGGGAGACAAACCATAAGAGACTCTTAATCTCAAACTAAGGGTTGCTTGAGTGGAGGGGGGTGGGAGGGATGGGGTGGCTGGGTGATGGACACTGGGGAGGCTATGTACTATGGTGAGTGCTATGAATTGTGTAAGACTGAAGAAACACAGGCCTGTACCCCTGAAACAAATAATACATTATATGTTAATAAAAAAAAATTTTTTTTAAAGAATACCCACCACATGAGAACATCTCTTTTTACTTCCTTGATTTAGTCATTCATTCATCAGATAGTTACTAAATGCCTATTACGTGCCGGACACTGTGGTAGTTAGGTCTCATATTTCTTATCTATAAAAATGGGAACTAAATAATATTAATAATGGGGCACCTGGGTGGCTCAGTTGGTTGAGCGACTGCCTTTGGCTCAGGTCATGATCCTGGAGTCCCGGGATCGAGTCCCACATCGGGCTCCCTGCTCAGCAGGGAGTCTGCTTCTCCCTCTGACCCTCCCCCTCTCATGTGCTCTCTCTCTCTCTCTCATTCTCTCTCTCAAATAAATAAATAAAATCTAAAAAAATAAAATAAAATAAATAATATTAATAGTAACAATCCCACTCCATGGTATTGTTATAAGAATTAAATGAGTGCTTTTTACATACTTTAGGTTGTATAGTATTGTTTACTAATTAGATTGGTCTCCCGAGGGATGGGCATTATATTCATCCTTTTATTTTCTAGTACTGTAGCAAAGTGACTGCTTTATAGGATTTTGTAACCATATGGAATCATCAGATTATGTGAAAATACTTTTCAAACTGTAAAGGGATGTATAAATTAAGATCATTAATTCCACAGTCATGGAAATAGACAATGTGGTAGTTCTCAGACTCTGTTCCTTAGAGCCCAGGATTCCAGTGGTGCCTCAGATTGGGCAGCAATAAGGCACACACAAGGGGAGGTAGATATTCCAGACCTCCCGAGCACAGTTTAGTTAGAACAGCCCTATTTATTTTACTTATTCTGCTGCTATAAAAAAGGTTTGAGGGCGCCTGGGTGGCTCAGATGGTTAAGCATCTGCCTTCGGCTCAGGTCGTGATCCCAAGGTCCTGGGATCGAGTCCCACATCGGGCTCCCGGCTCGGCGGGGAGCCTGCTTCTCCCTCTGACCCTCTCCCCTCTCATGCTGTTTCTCTCTCGCTCGCTTTCTAAAAAATAAATAAATAAAATCTTTAAAAAAAAAAAAAAGGTTTGAAAACAAGTGTCCAATTTGTGTGTGCTGCCAAGCCATTGTAAGTTTATCCTGTGATGATTTGTGTGATCCATTGTCTTTTGTGATATTGACTTTCCCCTTCTCCATTTGACAGACAGATGTGCTAGTCCTGAGCTGTGATCTCATAACAGATGTTGCCTTACATGAAGTTGTGGACCTGTTCAGAGCTCATGATGCATCACTTGCCATGTTAATGAGAAAAGGCCAAGATGGCTTAGAACAAGTTCCAGGTCAAAAGGTGGGGAAAAAACCAGGTAAGGAGTTTGATTTATTTGTATGTTGAGTTTTTATAATAATAATTATTATTATTATTATTTATTATTATCATTCATGCTTTCACTTAAGAAACATTTACTGAGAAGTGACCACTGTAGGCATTGTGCTAAGGGCTGATGGCATAAAGTCAAATAAGACTCAGTTCCCTGACTTGAAGAGGCTAAGAGCTATTGATTAGATTCTATAAAGTCCAAGACGCTTTTGTATGCAAAGAGGAGCGCTCAGAACCATTTGCAATTTAAGATCAAATTTTAGGTAACCTTTAAGCGATTAAAATGACTATTACAAGGGTAGAATGGTTGATTCTTTTGAAAGTTTCAATCACCCTAAATAGCCAATAAACAAGATAGTTGTTAACCATGCTTTTTCTTCTTAGGATTACAACGTACTTATCTTGGTATTTCCCTAGGATTCTAGTAGTAGGTTATTATTTGTTTTAATTGTCAGAGAGTGATAGTAATCTTGTCAGACCAAAAAGAAAAGGAATAATACTCTAGTCCAACCAAGATTATAGAATTTGGTTATTGACCTGTTGTTGATTTTTGGTTAAGGCACAGTTCCTGATTGCTTTTCCCAGAGTAGTTCAAGCCTGAGGCACCAATCCTATGACTGTGCTGCTTTTAATAACTGAACTAATGACCAGAAAGCTTTGTAAGATCACACCTTTTATATAGATTTTAGTATTTCCTGGAATGATGTATTTTTTTTCCCCTGGAATGATGTGTTTTTTAGGTTTTGCTTGGCCAACATTATATAACCCGTTGTCCTGTAATTATTATTTACTGATGTAGTCTGTTACAATTATTAGAAGCTATGTATGGTTTATTAGTATCTCCTGGTTTTAATAGAGGCACCTAGAGCATTTCATTCCTAGGATTTGAGTGAACTAGTTTATATTTTTAGCTTTTTTTCCTTAGAGCATTTGGTTAATTTATAATTTTGGATTATAGCATTAAAACTTTTTAAATTGCTTTTTGTGTTCAAGTTGATCACCAGTGTGGATTAATTGTTGGGTCCTCTTTCTACCTTATCACTATCTATGATCCTCATGTTGATCTATCCTTTTGTTCTTGATGTAGTTTCTACTTTTGCAAGGTCTGGTTTGCTTTTTCACAATTCCCTGCATTCAGCCTTTTCTACCTTATAAACAGGTGTATATTTTATAAATATGAATTTCTTGTTTCTTTTTTCATACTCCTCTACTTAAAACAGTTTAAAAAATCAAATGCCTAGAGTTACTCTTCTTGGTATTAGAATTTTTTTAGTATATTTCATATTAGCTTTTACCTCTTAAGTATCATTATAAATGCATAGCTTTTCACAATTTTAAATTAGCTGTAAGTATTATCTGTCTACCCATCCATTTAAAACTGTTTGATGCTTAAATTGTCACACCTTGGCCACTGAAAGTTCGTATAAGCTGGCTTGTCTCTCTTTGAAAACATATGATGTATACAGGTAACCTGCTGTTGAGCTGGAGTGTGAGTATGGAGGACAGGGAAGCAGGAAATGGGACTGGAGAGGATACAGGGATCAGACTAAAGAGTTTGAACTTTACCCTCAAAAGAGTGGGGAGTTGTTGAGGAATTTTAAACAAGAGAATGTCATGATCAGATTTGTGTTATAGAAAGATTTTCCATTCTTAACATGAAATTTTGAATTTCTCAATATCGGTATTTTGTTATATTTGAAGGCTAAGTTTCACCTAGAAAACTAAGGGGGGGTTGTTTTTTTAAGCAAGAGAGTGGGGTGGGGGGAGCTGGTGGAGGGGGAGGAGAGGGAGAAAGAGAGAGAGACTCTTAAGCAGGCTCCGGGCCCAGCATGGAGCCTGATGTGAGACTTGATCTCACAACACTGAGATCATGACCTGAGCCAAAATCGAGACTCCGACACTTAACCGACTGGGCCACCCAGGCGCCACCAGATAACTGAGTTTTAAATTCCTCCCATGGAATGCTATACATTTCAATGATAAGCATTTTTTTTTTTTTTAAGAATCCTAAATTGGGGCACCTGGGTGGCTCAATTATTAAGCATCTGCCTTCGGCTCAGGTCATGATCTCAGGGTCCTGGGATCGAGCCCCGCATCGGGCTCCCTACTCAGCAGGAAGCCTGCTTCTCCCTCTCCCACTCCCCCTGCTTGTGTTCCCTCTCTCGCTGTGTCTCTCTCTGTCAAATAAATAAATAAAATCTTTAAAAAAAAAAAAAAAAGAATCCTGAATTTCTCAGATTGTATATTTGGTCTGCCTGTTGGCTGCTATTATGTGCCAGAACAACCAGCAGTCCCCTCTTCCCCAGGTTTTGTTTAATAGAGCGGATCTCCTGTGTCCAAGTTTCCCGGTGGTGTTCTTACGGACTTATAGGAGAATGGCTGTTGGCTAGATGTTTCAGGAGCCATCTTTCCCCTTCTTGCTACTTTCGTCTCAGAAGATTTGTAGATGTAGATTCTGAGGAGGGCAGGAAAAAATTCATGTTTGGATTTTTTGGACTGTTGTTTGTTTGTTTTTTCCCTGCTCCAGGCTTTTATACATGTTGTTCTCTGCCCAAAATGCTCTCCATCCCCTCTCCCCACAACACATGTGCTCTAAATTTAGCTTAGCCTTCAAGTTCTTTTCTGAGAAGGGCCTTCCTTGACCCTCTAATATGCAGTTATACCCCCTTATTTGCCTACATATGGCGGCACTGCTCTCTTATTTACTCTCTCCTCTCCTCGGCCATAAGCTCTTTGAGACCTGGGATCATCATATTCTGTTTTGTTCATTTTATCCCCAGCATTTGGCCCAGTTATGGCCCATGGTAAGAAGTCAGTACATATTATTGAATGGTTGAGGAGCTGGCCTATAAAGGCAGCTCTTACTATCCCCGCCCAGGTAAAAGAAAGTAGATTCAACTTTTCTTTAGCTCATCCAGTTCTCAGACTCCTCTCCAGTTCTTAGAGTTATATAGCCTTGGTCCAGGCTCGATTCAGTAAATATCAGTGTGCTTAAGAATCACACAAGTGAGGGCGCCTGGGTGGCTCAGTTGGTTAAGCGACTGCCTTCGGCTCAGGTCATGATCCTGGAGTCCCTGGATCGAGTCCCGCATCGGGCTTCCTGCTCGGCAGGGAGTCTGCTTCTCCCTCTGACCCTCCCCCCTCTCATGTGCTTTCTCTCATTCTCTCTCTCTCAAATAAATAAATAAAATCTTTAAAAAAAAAAAAAAAAAGAATCACACAAGTGAGGGGTGCCTGGGTGGCTCAGTCGGTTAAGCATCTGCCTTCAGCTCGGGTCATGATCCCAGGGTCCTGGGATCGAGCCCCACATCGGGTTCCCTGCTCCGCGGGAAGCCTGCTTCTCCCTCTCACACTCCCCCTGCTTGTGTTCCCTCTCTCTCTGTCAAATAAATAAATAAAATCTTTAAAAAAAAAAAAGAATCACACAAGTGAAAGCTGTCACTTGGCTGTCACCTTTCAATCAGCTTAGGTCCCTGTGCACTAACAGGTAGGCATTCTGAGCCTATATTTCTTTTGCTTCAGCTTTCTTTATTTCTCAAAGCTGTACTACAAGAAAACTTCTCCTGCTTGGGTTTCTGTTTTATCTCTTTTCTCAATCTCCAACCACCCCCCCCCTTTTTTTCCTAATTAACAGAAGTGACTTGAAATCCCAGCATACTCAAAACCGAAATTCTTGTGACTGAGGAAATAGCCTATAGAAGTAGATTCAAATATCCTAGAATTTATAAGTCACAGTGTGAGAAGCACAATAATAGGAGCATATGCAAAATACAGGGAGCAATTTAATGTCCTAATTATGGGGAAATATATTTAAAGGCACAATATTTAAAAAGAAGGAGGTGAACAATTTACTGATATGCAGACAGGGTGGTTGGTATGAGATCAGATCCCTGACTTACAAATGCATTAAATTTTGATGTAGTCACTGAATTTAAAACATACTATAGATAAAGTTTATGATAAGCCTTATATGGGAAATAAAGATAATCTAGATTTGCTCTCAAACTAAAACCCAGTCAATGGACTGAAACTAATCTTACACTATATGTTAACTAACTGGAATTTATTTTTTTCTTTAAAGATTTTATTTATTTATTTGAGAGAGAGACAGAGAGCATGAGCAGGGGGGAGGAGGCAAAGGGAGAGGGAGAAGCAGACTCCCTGCTGAGCAGGAAGCCCTATACAGGGTGATCCCAGGACCCAGAGGTCATGACCTGAGCCGAAGATAGACGCTTAACTGACTGAGCCACCCAGGTGCCCCACTAACTGGAATGTAAATAAAAACATGAAACTAAAAAAAATTTTAATAATTATGAAATAAAATAAAATCCAGTGAATGGGGCTAGGTAGTTTTGTTATTTATCAAGTTTTATATCCATTTATGGCCTACTAGCATTTTGTAGATAGTTGCTCAGAATCAAATCATTGGTAAGTGGTAGAATCTGAACTTGAACCTACGCTTTCTGACTCCATAGCCTGAGCTTTCTTTTTCTTTCCTTTTTTGAATTTAGTTTTTATTTTCATCAAAGTTTTATATGTTCATAATTTAAAGAATGATGGAATTATCCAGGGTATATTATAATAAATAGCAGTCCTTCACCATGTCTGTCCTCACCTTACTCAGAGGTAACCACTTTCAACCTATTTAGGTCATTTTTTTTTCACATTTAACTTCACATCTCCAAAGGACATGCTTCTGTTTGCTATGTCTTGGTATTTTTAGTTTTAGGAATTATTTACTTCCTACTATAGAACTTAAAGATTTAGTTCTGTTTTACCACATCCTCTACCCCCACCACATACATGCAAACTCCCAGTTTCCCCATTTATTGCAGTGCTTATTAATGAATATTTAATGTTTACATTACTGTAACTGTTTAAATGTTATTCACAAGAGGCGGCTGGATGGGTCAGTCTGTTAAGCGTCTGCCTTTGGCTCAGGTCATGATCCCAGGGTCCTGGGATCAAGCCTTGTATTGGGCTACCTGCTCAGTGGAGAGCTTACTTTTCCCTCTCCCTGTTCCTCCCCACCGCTTGTGCTCCCTCTCTCTTTCTCTCTCAAATAAATAAAATCTTTTAAAAAAATTAAAATAAATGATATTCACAGCTGAACCTTGTATATGATTACTTTTCTCTTTCCTCTTTTTTATTTTCCTAAAAATTGTCTTGTTTTTTCATTTGCTTAGTATTTCATTTTCTGTGTATTTATTACTAATTCAACCTTAGCCCCCCTTTGTGAATTTCTTCTCATTACTTTCCAACACTTTAAGTGTTCTCTCAGTTTCAAACTCTTGAAGCTATCTCTCCTAGAACTTTTCTGGATTAGTCGCTCTTCTGTAGAACTGTCATTTTAGATTCACCCTTCACTCTCATAATTTTCCTCTTAGTTTATACTCACTTTTTTCTGGAACATATTCTCTGGTAGCCTTCTGAGATGGGGTTCATGAAAAGTAAATTTTTTGAGCTTTTGCATGTCATTATTCTGTCCCAATGGTTGTTTGATATTTTGGCTAGGTATAATCTTCTCTTGGAAATTATGTCCCTTTGGGGCACCTGGGTGGTTTAATCAGTTAAGTGTCTACCTTCAGCTCAGGTCATGATCCTGGAGTCCAGGGATTGAGCTATGCACCGGGCTTATCTGCTTCTCCCTCTGTCTCTCCCCCCACTCGTGTTTTCTCTCTCAACTCGCGCTCTCTCTCTCTCTCAAATAAATAAATAAAATCTTTTTTTTAAAAAAAGGAAATCATATCCCCTCAAAATGCTGAAGGTATTATCTCACTGTCTTCTAGCTTTTCTGTTAAGTCTAACACCATTCTGATTCTTCATTCTCTGCATGAAAACTTTTCCCCCCCTTTTGGGAAGCTTCTAGGATCTTTCTCTTTCCAAAGTTATAAAATTTCACACTGATTGTCTTCGGTACAGTCTAATGTCATCCCCTGTGTTGGATGCTAATGGGCCTTTCGATCTGAAAAGTCAAGTCCTCAGTTCTGAAAATTTTCTCAAACTAATCTCTTTTTTTTAACTCACCAGCAAACTTAAACTTTAAAATAACTTCTACTAGTGTGATCTCCACCCCCCTCCCCAAATTGTTGTTGTTCCTGTTTTTTGTTTTTTGTTTTTGTTTTTAAGATTTTATTTATTTATTTGAGAGAGAGTGAGAGAGAGAAAACACGAGAGGGGGGGAGGGTCAGAGGGAGAAGCAGACTTCCCACTGAGCAGGGAGCACAGTACGGGGCTCAATCCCAGGACCCTGGCATCATGACCTGAGCTAAAGGCAGACACTTAAGGGACTGAGCCACCCAGGCTCCCCAGTGTCTGACTCTTGATCTCAGCTCAGGTCTCAAATCTCAGGGTGATGAGTTCAAGCCCCATATTGGGCTCCACGCTGAGCATGGAGCCTACATTAAAAAAAAAAAAATGGCTATTACCAAAAAGATTAGAAATAACAAATGTTGGTGAGGATATGTAGAAAAGGGAACTCTCATGTACTGTTGGTGGGAATGTAAGTTGGTGCAGTCACTTTGGAAAATGGTATGGAAGTTCCTTAAAAAATTAAAAATAGAATTACCATATGATCCAATAATTCCACTTCTGAGTTTTCTCCAAAGAAAATGAAAACACTAATTCAAAAAGATATATGCAACCCCTTGTTCATTGGAGCATTATTTATAGTGGCCAAGATATGGAAACAACCTAAGTGTCCTTCACTACATGAATGGATAAAGAAATTGTGTTATCTGTACACAATGGAATACTATTCAGCCATAAAAAAGAATGAAATCTTGCCATTTGCAACAACATGGATGGACCTCAAGGATATTATGCTAAGTGAAATAAGTCAGACAGAAGGACAGATACCATATGATCTCTTTTACATGTGCAATCTAAAAAAAAAATTGGGGGTGCCTGGGTGGCTCAGTCGTTAAGCGTCTGCCTTCAGCTCAGGTCATGGTCCCAAGGTCCTGGGATCGAGCCCTGCATCGGGCTCCCTGCTCAGCGGGAAGCCTGCTTCTCCCTCTGCTACTCCCCCTGCTTGTGTTCCCTTCCTCTGTGTCTCTCTCTGTCAAATAAATAAATAAAATCTTAATAAAATAAAATAAAATATAAATAAATAAATAAATAAAATTTAAACTAAGCTCATAGAGGGACACCTGGGTGGCTCAGTTAGTTAAGCATCTGCCTTCAGCTCAGGTCATGATCCCAGGGTCCTGAAATTGAGTCCCGCATTGGGCTCCCTGCTCAGCGGGGAGCCTGCTTCTCCCCCTGCTTGTGCTCTCTCTCTCTCTGACAAATAAATAAATAAAATCTTTAAAAAAACAAAACAACAAAAAAACTAAGCTCATAGATACAGAGAACGGATTGGTGGTTTCCAGAGATAGGGAGTGGGGGATGGGAGAAATGGGTGAACTGCTTTTGTTTTATTTTGTTTTAGTTTAAATAAATTGAATTTTTTAGGGATGCCTGGGTGACTCATTTGGTTAAGCATTTGCCTTCGGCTCAGGTGGTGATCCCGGGTCCCAGGATCGAGCCTGTTTCTCCTCTTGCCCCTCCGCCTGCTTGTGTGCTCTCTCTCTCTCTCTCTCAAATAAATAAATAAAATCTTTTAAAAAATAAAATAAATTGCATTTTTAGAAATGTAAAGTTAAAACCTGCAAAAAAAAAATAGCATGATGTGTGTAATCTTCTGCTTGTTCAGGATTCTTTAGGTTGGCAGTTTGGCCTGTTGTAACTGAGTTGGCTCATTTCTGTTCAAGTGATTATCAGCTAGTGTATGTTATCTGTTGCTGCCAGTGTATAAATCATTGTTGTGTAAACAAATTACCATAAACTTAACATCCTAAAACAATACCGTGGGTCAGGACTCCAGGCATTACTTAGTTGGGCCCTCTGATTCAGAGTCTTTTACAAGGCTGAAATCAAGGGTTGAGGTTTCATCTGAAGGCTCAGCTAGGAAAGAATTTGCTTCTAAGCTAACTTGTTTATTGGCAGAAATTCAGTTCCCTAAGGACTGTTGGACTGAGAGCCTCAGTTTCTAACTGGCTGTTGGCCAGAGACTGCCCTCATTTCTTTATCACTTGGGCCTCTTCAACAGAACAACTTGCTTCACCAAAGCCAGCAAGGGAAAGAATCTTCTAGCAAGACAGAAATTACAAAGGTGACTGAATCACAAAAGTAGTATCTTATCACTTTGCCACATTTTTTGGTTAGAAGCAAGTTGCTAGGCCAACCCATATTCAGTGGGAGGGGCTACAGAACGGTGTGAATACCAAGAGGCAATTAGCGTTCTTAGAGACTACCTACCACAGTTGAGCTCATGAATATGTCTAGGACCTCAGCTGTGATAGTTGAGTTTCTCTTTCCATCTAGTCTATTAACATACTGGAAGCCCAAACTTGTTCACATGACAGCAGCAGGTTCTAAAAGAGTAAGAGAAGAAACTACAAACAAGGTCTCTTGCAGCTAAGCTTGGAACTCAGACTGTATCACTTTCATTGCATTCTTTAAAGCTAGTTGCTAGGCCAGCCTGGATATAAAGGATGGGGACCTAGACCTTACCTCTTTTTTCTTTTCCTCCCATGAGCACTTTTTTTTCCCTTCAATTTTCTTTATGGTAATAAAATACACATAAAATTTACCATCTTTTTTAAGTGTAGAGTTCAGTGCTGTTAAATACATTTATAATGTTGTGCAACCATCACCACCATCCATCTCCATAACTCTTTTCATCTTGTGAAACTGGAACTCAATAACTCCCTATTTCCCCTCCCCGTAGCCCCCGAAAACCAGCATGATACTTTCTGTCTCTATGATTTTGACTACTTAAAGTACCATATATAAGTGGAATCATACAGTATTTGTCTTTTTGTCACTGGCTTATTTCACATAATATAATGTCCTCAAGGTTCATCTGTGTTTAGCATATTGCAGAATTTCCTTCATTTTTAAGGCTGAATATTTTCTTGTATGCATATATTGCATTTTGCTTATCCATTACTCCATCAGTGGACACTTGGGTTGTTTTCACATTTTAGCTATTGTGAATAATGCTTTTATGAACAGGGGTGTACACATGTCTCTGTGAAACCCTACCTCTAATTCTTTGGAGTGGTATATCCAGAAGTAGAATTGCTGAATCATGTGGTAATTCTATTTTTAATTTTTTGAGGAACCGCCATACTATTTTATATGGTAGCTATACCATTTTACATTCTAGACCTTACCTCTTGAAGGGAAGAACAACAAATTTGTAACCCTTTTAAATCTACTATATACATTTTTTTCCATAATTGAAGTATTTTTATTCTATGTACAATGAGTTGGCATTAAGGGAGGTACCTTGGCTATCTACAGTTAACAATGAGTTGGCATTAAGGGAGGTACCTTGGATATCTACATTTAAGAATGGATGTCCCATTCAGGGAAGTTCACTTAATCCAACTTAATGAAGCCTATATCCTTTGCATACTGACAGAAACACTGGCAGCATATATTGAGACCAAATTTCAGGATCAGACCATGCTGGTTTGAGCAGCCATGGTGAGAACAAGAACCCTGACCACATTTCCTCAAATGGCTCCAGTAGAGCTGCTGGTGACCTGTCTTGCTCTCTCAGCTGCAACGAGGCAAAAGGACTACTATATACATTTTTAGTTTTGATTTGCTAATATTTTATTTAGGATCCTTATACTTATATAATAAATGAATATGCCTTCCTCATAATATTTTTGTCTGGTCTTGGCATCAGGATCATGCTAGCCTTATAAAATGAGTTGAAATTCCCTACTATAAACATAATGCCTGTCATAGGGGAGGTGCACAAGTACATTTATTAGTTGAATGAATGAATGGATAAGTAAATGACTATAGAGAAGACAGAAGGGTCAGTCAGACTAGTAAAAATCAACTAGAAAAAAAAATGTGAGTAGTTGACAGAATTTTTTTTTAATGGAAATTCATAGTTTTAACTGTTTTCTTAATCTCATTTGTGTAGTCTTCTTAGGGTAGACATTCTGATGTTAACCTGCTCTGCTCCCAAAGTAGAATTTACTTTGTTAGAACAGAAAGACTTTCCCAAGTTCCTATAATTTGTAGCATATTCTGAGGTCCTAGTTTCTATGGTAGCTACAAGGAAGCAAATTCAAGGAGGGGACCCTGAGAGTGAGGAATGTGAGTAAAGAGCACATAGCTGAACATTGGACTTGGAAATCACTGCTCCCAGGACATTCAGTAATTCAAGGTTTTGTGGGCTGAAGGACTTGGATAGAGTAAGCACTCCAAATTATATCCAAAAATAACATCTATGTGTTTCTTTTTAAAATATTGGCTCATAATCAGACTGTTGCAGACTGTTACATTCTCAAGTTTCCTTGTAATGGATGAATTGATATATGTCATATCTACTGTGTGGCATTTGAAATTCTCTGCAAAATTTGCTTTAAATGAAATTTCCTGTAAAATTTACCTTCAAATTGGCATTATTTACGCTTCCTTCTTTAGAGTTCACTAATTTCGGTTATTGAAAAGAAACAACATACAACTTTTTTTTTTTTAAAGTTTGTTTATTTATTTAAGTAATCTCTACATCTAGTGTGGGGCTCAAATTCATGACCATGAGATCAAGAGTCACATACTCTTCTGACTGAGCCAGCCGTGTGCCCCAACATATAACTTTTTATGATAGTTTTTCCCTATTTAGATTCAGACACTGCATGTGAATAGATGACCAGAAACTGTCTGAAGGAAAGAATGCTTTCAAGCACCTGGGCTAAACACATTATACACTTGAGTAATACATTACGTTCTAGGTATAAAGACAGCTTCAGCCAACAGTGAAACATGTTCAGTTATGTAGTAGCTGTTGTCTATCAGTAGGAGGCAGAAAAATTCATCTTTTTTTTTTTTTAAACATTTTATTTATTCATTTGACAGAGAGAGAGATAGCGAGAGCAGGAACACAGGCAGGGGAGCGGGAGAGAGAGAGAAGCAGGCTTCCCGCGGAGCAGGGAACCCGACGCGGGGCTCGATCCCAGGACCCTGGGATCATGACCTGAGCCGAAGGCAGACGCTTAACGACTGAGCCACCCAGGTGCCCCGAAAAATTAATCTTTAGAAATATTTTTCTTAGTTGGTTAAGCGTCGGACTCTTAATCTCAGCTCAGGTCTTGATCTCAGGGTCATGAGTTCAAGCCCCGTGTTGGGCTCCACACTGGGTGTGGAGCCTGCTTAAGAAAAGAAAGGAAGAAAAAAGAAATATTATTGTTCTAGAGCTCAACTTTTTTTTTTCTCTCTTTTTTGAAGAGATATTAAATCCTTTATTTGATTGTTGTGAGGATCAAATGAGAGCATGTATTTTGTTTAATTTTTTAAACGTAAACATTTAATGTTTGAGTTAAGCTCTTATACCATTATAAGAGCTTTACAAATATTAACGGATTTAGTCCTCATAACAACCCTGGGTGAGGTGGGCACTATTATGATACCCATTTTGCAGATGAAACTGAGGAATAGAAAAGTAACTTGCTCAAAGACATATAGCTGGTAAGTGGGATTTATACCCAGGTGGTTAGGCCTCAGAGGCCCTCTTCTTTATCATGATGCTATGCTGCCTCTATGTGAACATGCTTTTGTAAGCTATAGACAGATACTGTACAGACATTAGTAGGAGTTTTTATTAAGTGCCTGACACTGTACTAGATGTTATAAGAGATATAAAGGAATCACAAGCCTGCCTTTGAAGAATTTATAATCTGGTTGGCAGAAAGAAATATAACACAGAAAACAGCAATAATATGACAGCCTGTATCATCACCGTCTACCAGAGAACTCTCTACATTAGTAAATATACACCTTGTTTTCTTTCAATGCTCTCTTATACAGCATAAAATCTAATGCATAATAGACATATAGTTAATGTTGATTAATGTACATGTCTTTATTTAATGTTATTCCCATTTCCATAGTGAGCAGAGCTAGGGTATTTTTTTTTTTTAAGATTTCATTTATTTGAGAGAGAGAGCATGAGAGGGGGAGGGTCAGAGGGAGAAGCAGACTCACTGCTGAGCAGGGAGCCCAATGCAGGACTCGATCCCGGGACTCCAGGATCATGACCTGAGCTGAAGGCAGTCGCTTAACCAACTGAGCCACCCAGGTGCCCCAGAACTAGGGTATTATTTGCAGAGAAAGAATTCCTTGTTATACTTTCCTTCTGTGCCATGTAATGGGTTTATGGATCATCCACTTATTCGCCTTTTTATTTTTAATTTTTATTTACTTATATTTGACAAATAAAAATTATATATATTTAAAGTGTACAGTGATGTTTTGATATATGTAGACGTGATTGTGAAATGATTACCACAGTCAAACTAATTAACATATCTACCACCTCCTTAACTCTTAGTTTTTGAGATAATTTCACATTTATAGAGTGATTACAAGAATAGTAGAGAACTTATATATCCTTTACCCAGATTCCCCAAATGTTAACGTTTGTTCTATCATTCTCTTGTATAATATGTATACACAATATATTACATATCCTATTATTATATTTCTCAGCTATTTGAGAATAAGTTGCAGATATGATTACCTTTACCTTTAACTACATCAGTGTGTATCCTGCACCCCACCCCTCACTGCTACCCAATAAAGGACAGTCTGTTAAAACAGGAAATTACACTGCTACAATACTTTAATCTACAGATCTTATTCAGACTTCACCAGTTAACCTAATAATATCCTTTAGAACAATACAAAAACATTTTGACTACCCATGTTTTAAACATTGTGGTAAGTATATGCTATATGACAATCCTGAATTTAGTTCCAAGAGAATTGTGAGCAGGTGCCCTGTCTCCCTGACTTAGTCATGCAGGCAGGGGCAAATGGCTTTGTTTGATTTCCCTTCTTTTGTATGATTCAGTGGAGCAGCGTGACTTCATTGGAGTGGACAGCACAGGAAAGAGGCTTCTCTTCATGGCTAATGAAGCGGACTTGGATGAAGAGCTGGTCATTAAGGGATCCATCCTGCAGAAGTAAGCCCTAGGGTTTTTCTTTCTGGCAATTCTCCTTGTCTTAAAACAAAATAAAACCACCCAGTGGATGGGAAAGGGGGAATGAAAACTAGATTATACTGTGTGAAATTGACAAAAGTATGTGACTGTTTTCCCATGAGGCGAATGAAGGCTTTTCTTCACTGCACAAGCTTAGCTTTTCCCTGTGTCTTTTCTTGCCAAGGTAGAGTCAAATCCTGCATAGCAGTAGGGCAAAGCAGCTGTGGGGAGAAGAGGGAACAGGACTGTCTTTCTAACAGTGTTCTAGAACTTCCTTTTCTTTTTTTTAATGGTGGTAAGCACACAACATAAAATTTACCATCTTAACCACTTCTAAGTGTACAGTTTACTAGTGTTAAACATATTCACATTGTTGTGAAACAGATCTCCAGAACTTTTTCATTTGGCAGAACTGAAGTTTTGCATCTGTTAAACAACAACTCTTCTCTTTTTCCTGTCCCCAGCTCCTGGTTACCACCATTTGACTTTTGTTTCTATGAATTTGACTACTTTAGATACCTCAGATAAGTGGAATTATGCGGTATTTGGCCTTTGTTGACTGGCTTATTTCACTTAGTATAATATCCTCAGGGTTCATCCATGTTCTAGCATGTGTCAGAATTTCCTTCCTTTTTAAGGCTACATAATATTCCATTGTGTGGGCCACATTTTTTAAAATTTATTCATCTGTCAGCAGACATTTGGGTTGCTTCTACCTCTTGGCTATTGTGAATAATGCTGCAGTGAACATAGGTGTGCACATATCCCTTTGAGATCCTGCTTTGAATTCTTCTGGATATACACCCAGAAGTGGGATTGCTGGATTCTATGACAGTTCTATTTTTAATTTTTGGAGAAACCTCTATAGTGTTTCCCATAGTGACTGTGCCATTTTACAATCACACCAACAGTGCACAAAGGTTCCAATTTTTCTACATCCTTGTCAACACTTGTTATTTTCTATTTTTTGATAGTAGCCATCCTAGTGGCTACAAATAGGCAACTCAGTCACATCTTCTTTAATCAGCATTTATTGAGTGCTTGCCCAGCATGGACTTTTTCATCAGAAGCCACATACTCAGAGCTCTACTGTCTGATACCAGTACATAGGAAAGTTTAAAAACTGTTTGGAGCCTGGGTTGGACTTGTCTGTGGTTTGCCATAGCTTGCTTGTCCCAGATTACAATTCTCTGTTATTCTTGATTAAACCCATTTTTGCTGCTTATAAAACAAAACAAAACAAAAAAAACCCATGTTTGGAGCCTGGATGAAACAAATGTGAAAGGAGTAAATTGGGAAAGGAAAGTGTCTTATTTAATGTTTTGCTATCTAGCACAACAGAGGTAGGAGACATATTTCAAAGTATATATTTTAATGAAAAAGAAATTAAATTCTAGCTTTAGCCAGCCCAGTTACCCCAATGGATTAGAGTTTGGTATTAGAGCTTTGTTGTCTCATCAATAAAAATGGGTTTGATAATGATAGGGCTGCCATGGGGAATAAATGTATATAAAACAGCCTAACACCTGTTTCATAATAAGTGGTCAAAAAATAGTAGACATTATTATTTATGTTTCTAAACAAATAAACAATGCTTGAAAAATACATGCATAATATCACTTCCAGATTAAATTGGTTGTTTCAGATTACATCACAAAGTTCCTACTACTAATTCCTAATTAAATGTGAAAAACTAAATTAACATAAAACTGGCAGAAAGGGATGCCTGGGTGGCTCAGTCGGTTAAGCATCTGCCTTCAACTCAGGTCATGATCCCATGGTCCTGGGATCAAGTCCCGCACTGGGCTCCTTGCTCAGTGGGGAGCCTGCTTCTCCCTCTGCCTGCTGCCCCTCCTGCTTGTGCACATGCACGCACGCTCTCTCTCCCTCTCTCTCTGACAAATAAATAAATAAAATCTTTTTAATAAATAAATAAAACTGACAGAAATTTCAATAATGGCCAAGTAAGATAATTAAATATAATAAAGCTTAAAAACTGGTGGTCAAGGAAAGAAACAGGATTCTGATGAGAAACAGAAAGGAATAGGGGCACCTCAGTGGCTCGGTCAGTTAAGCATCTGGCCTTTGGCTCAGGTTATGATCCCAGGGTCCTGCTTCTCCCTCTGCACCTCCCCCTGCTTGTGCTCTCTCCCTCTCAAATAAACAAATAAAATCTTTAAAAAAAAAAAAAAGAAGAAGAAAGAAAGAAAAAGAAAGGAATAAAGGTCGGCTCCCAACTCCACCCCATCACCACTCCCCAGAAGCCATACTGATGTATTAATGAAATCTGCAAATTCTCACTAATAGCTCCAAAGCTGGAAAGAAGCAAACTGAGCACATATCTCCACTTCTGTCTAATTCTGACTGAGAAGCAGTGGGAACAACTACTTTCAAGTAAATGATGAAGCAGGGAAAATGAACAATGAGGCAGACTCTTTAACGGAAACAAAAGGTCAAGCCTAAAAATGAATAGGTGAAGTAATATAAAGCTGGAAACTATTCCTCTGTAGGAATAGACTATACCCCTTAATTATGTGGAATGAAACAGAATATTTAACAGAATCTCAGGAAAGAAAAATATTTTAACAAAGATTCTGCAGTACCTTAGCTGTGTTCCCTTTGTTCCTTCTATCCCTCTGACTCACATCATTCCCTGAAGCCACAGAAAAGTACACAGAATACAAAAGAACCAGCACTACTGTGCATTTGCCCAAAGAAAACAATAACAGTAATTTGAAAAGATATGTGCATTTATGTTTATTGCAGCATTATTTACAGTAGATATGGAAGCAACCTGTGTCCATTGGTAGATGAATGGATAAAGAAGATGTGATGGGGGGCGCCTGGGTGGCTCAGTTGGTTAGGCGACTGCCTTCGGCTCAGGTCATGATCCTGGAGTCCCTGGATCAAGTCCCGCATCGGGCTTCCTGCTCGGCGGGGAGCCTGCTTCTCCCTCTGACCCTCCCCCCTCTCACATGCTCTCTCTCTCTCTCTCTCTCATTCTGTCTCAAATAAATAAATAAAATCTTAAAAAAAAAAAAAAAAAGATGTGATGGGACACCTGGGTGGCTCATTCGGTTGGGCATCTGCCTTCAGTCAGGTCATGATCCCAGGCGGGCTCCCTGCTCAGTGGGGAGTCTGCTTCTCCCTCTCCCTCTCTCTCTCCTCCCTGCTCATGCTCTCTCATAAATAAAATAAAATCTTTTTTAAAAAAAGAAAATTAAAAAAAATAAAAAGCAGAAACAGACCTATAAATAAAGAGAACAAACTGGTGGCAGCCAGAGGGGAGGGAAGTGGGGGTGGGCAAAAAGAGGTAAAGGAGAGTAGAAGGTACAGACCTCCAATTATGGGATGAATAAGTCACAGGAATGAAAGGTTCAATACAGGGAATATAGTCAGTGATATTATAATAGCATTGTATGGTGACAGATGGTAGCTACACTTGTGGTAAGCATAACATAAGGTGTCAAATCACAGTGTTGTACACATGAAACTAATGTAACATTGTGTATCAACTATACTTCAATATAAACAAAAAGGAAAAAATAACCACTATTCACATAATAGTTGGTCTCAGATACAGGAGGATGAGAGGTAAGAACTCATCCATATCATATCACAAATAAAACAAGAATGAACAAGACCAAAATAATCAGTATGTCAACTATACAAACATACAGCAAACAAAATGAAAGCAAGAAAAATGTTCTACAAAAGACAGTGTATCCTGAAAAAAGTATAATTCAGTGATTATCATTTCCTATACTATACAGCTATACAACTATAAAACAACTCACCAATTAAAATAGCAAAGAACACAACAGATACCACTGAAAATCAAATTATTGACAAAGAAGAAAGGTTTGAGGTATTTAGTGATTTTGATGAAAAAAGAAATGATTAAAAATTATAGAGAATCTAATAGAAAAAAAAAGACAAAGATGACTCAATAAATTAATGTCTCTGAAAACGAGAACTAAACACGTGACCAAAAGGCATATTCAAAGATATAAGGACTTCTTGGTAAACTAATTTTATTTAAGGATTTAAATATAAAGATAGAAGGGCTGAGTAAATACGTTGACTTCTGAAACCCCACTAAAACAGCAATACGGGGATTTTAGAGAGGGGTAAATCCAGAAGACTAAAGATGAAAAAGGAAAGAGCAACAACAAAAGTTTGGAAGAAGGAAAGCAAGACAATTGAACATACCTGAGAAAGCTGAATGCTAAGCCAGCAGTGGGGGAAGCTGAACTGCAAACTGATTTACCCTACAAAACTCTAGAGTCAAGACTCAGCAACACCAAGTATATCCACAAGTGAAGCTAAAAACTGGATTACATGAAAATTTGTCCAAACTGTAGATAGATCCTCAGATTTCCTCTGCCCAAACCTCGTAACGCTAGCAAAAGACTGGAGATTTATTCTCAGAAGAGGGTAAAACAAAAGATCTCTGGATTGGGGCAATGCTAGGCATGAATGAGGTTAGAGGTACCATACAAAAAATGGGCATTAAGTGAATGTATATCTTGAGGTCTTCAGTTTCTGTTTCCCACTTAGCTTCTATATACTAGCAGCCAGGCTTGCACCTGTCAAGCAAGGACATTAGAGGATTCTTCTCTACGGTAAAAGACAGTCCAAGAGGAGACCTAGGGCACCTGGGTGGCTCAGATGGTTAAGCGTCTGCCTTCGGCTCAGGTCATGATCCCAGGGTCCTGGGATCGAGTCCCACATCGGGCTTCCTGCTCCTTGGGAGCCTGCTTCTCCCTCTGCCTCTCTCTCTCTGTCTCTCATGAATAAATAAATAAAATCTTTAAAAAAAAAAAAAAGAGGAGACCTAAAGATACAGACATCAGGGAATTCCCACTGGAAAACCCACTTCTTGCGTCATCCTACATTGAATTTCAAAATTAACAAAGCTTACCACATGTTGGGTGCTCACAGTGAGATATATATTGTGCCACTCTTAAATTTAGACAGAAAAGAAACAGGGATTACAAGATCTAGAGGCCAGAACAAACAGGAAAAAAAAAACAAAAAGAAAAACCAACAGAAATTGTTCAGAGAGAAGAAAACTTCAAAAAAGGTACCATTATTCAGAAAGATTTATTAATATTTGAGCATCTTAATACCACTATCCTAGGAGCTAGGAATACAGCAGCAAACAAAACATACCAAAATCCTTGCCCTCATTGAAAGATGAGAGAATACTGCATTCATGAACCCAAAAGCAGATTGCTATATTAAAAAGGGAGCATTTAGTGGCACAAAAATAGACATGAGATCAATGGAACAGAATAGAGAGCCCAGAAATAAACCCATGGTTTATATGGTCAATTAACTTATGACAAAGGAGGCAAGAATATACAATACAGAAAAGACAGTCTCTTCAATAAATGGTGCTGAGGGAACTGGACAGCTACATAAAAAAGAATGAAACTGGACCACTTTCTAACATCATACACAAAAATAAGCTCAAAATGGATTAAAGACTAAATGTGAGACCTAAAAACATAAAATTCCTAGAAGAGAACATAGGCAGTAATTTCTCTGACATTGACCATAACATTTTTCTATATATGTCTCCTAAGGCAAGGAAAACAAGAACAAAAATAAACTACTGTGATTACATTAAAATAAAAAGCTTTTGCCCAGAGAAGGAAACCATCAACAAAACAAAAAGACAGCGCACTGGATGGGTGTCCATCAATAGATGGATAGAGAAGTTGTGGTATGTATGTACACACACACACACACACACACAGAGAAATATTATGCAACCATTATAGAGGATGAGATCTTGCCATTTGCAACAACATGAATGGACCTAGACGGTATTATGCTAAGTGATTAAGTCAGACTGAGAAAAACAAATGCTATATATTTTGCTTACGTGTGGAATCTAAAAAATGAAACGAATAAAAAACAAAAAAGCAGGGGCGCCTGGGTAGCTCAGTTGGTTAAGCAACTGCCTTCGGCTCAGGTCATGATCCTGGAGTCCCAGGATCGAGTCCCGCATCGGGCTCCCTGCTCAGCAGGGAGTCTGCTTCTCCCTCTCCCACTCCCTCCTCTTGTGCTCTGTCTCTAAAATAAATAAATAAAATCTTTAAAAAAAAAAAAACAAAAAAGCAGAATCAGACCTATAAATACAGAGAACAAACTGGTGGTTCCCAGAGGGAGGGAGAGTGAGGGGATGAGCAAAATGAGTAAAGGAGTAGGAGGTACAGGCTTCCAGTTATGGAATGAATAAATCATGGGAATAAAGGGCACAACTTAGGGAATATATATTACATTATGATTATATATGATATATATATTACAGTATGATTACAGTATGATCTGTAATCAGATCTGGGGGTATTACAGTATGATACTGTAATAACGTTCTTTGGTGACACATGGTAGCTACACTTGCGAGGATAGCATAAGGTATAGAGATGTTGAGTCACTACATTGTGGTCAGGTATACTCAAAAAAATTTTTTTAAGGGGAGCACTTAGAGAAGAAGGAAGTGCTAATGGTAAAAATGAAAAACTCAATAGAAAGGTTGAAAATTTTGAAAAAATTTTTGGAAAATGTCTCACAAAGCAGAATAAAACAACAAATTGATGAAAAATAGAGAAATAAAAAGAAAATTAAAGAAGCAGCCTAGGAGGTCCAACATTTGAATATTAGGAGTTTCAGAAAAAGGGAACAGAGAAAATGGGGGAAGATAGCATCAGTGGAGAAATATAAAAAACATTTCTCAGAATGAAAGGAGCTGGGTTTCTAGACTGAAAGAAACAGTGCGCAGCAGAATGCATGAAAAGAAACATACCAAGGTTGTCATTGTGAAATGTGAGAACATTTTACTGTTGTAACACTGATGTCAAAGAGAAGATCCTGGGCACCTGGGTGGCTCAGTCGTTAAGTGTCTGCCTTCAGCTTAGGTCATGATCCCAGGGTCCTGGGATCGAGCCCAGCTTCAGGCTCCCTGCTCTGCAGGAAGCCTGTTTCTCCCTCTCCCAATCCCCCTGCTTGTATTCCCTCTCTTGCTGTGTCTCTCTCTGTCAAATAAATGAATAAAATCTTAAAAAAAAAAAGAAGATCCAACAAGCTTCCAGATGGGAGGGGAGATATCATACATAAAGGAATTAAAACAGCTTTGAACTTTTAACAGCAGCTTTCAAAATTCTTAAATCTATATGTAGTCAAACTGTCAATCAAGTGTGAGAGTAGAATAAGCATTTTACAGACATTTGCTTTCCAAGCATCTGTTTTCAGAAAGCTGCTACAGGATTTGTAACACCAAAACCTGGCATAACCTAAGAAAGAGAAGACATGGGATTATAGGAAAAAGAATCCCTAGGATGATGATGATTCCAGGGTAACACCAGTGTAGATGGCAATCAGACCAGATTGGAATAGGTCAGAAAACTTTGGGAATAATTTCTTCAGGATGATCATATTTCTTCTTATGAAAATGACAGAATACTTGATGCATCTCAACATTTTGAGAGGAGTTTTGAGCACTTGGTGGTTAGTTTGGGGTTGAATTATTGATAAGTATCTGGAAAACTAAGAAATGAGAGAAAACAATAATACCAAGGCAAACAAAAATATGCAGGAAAAAAACCATTAGTTACTGAATGTCTCAGCTGTAACTAATGTTTATATATGTATTGTAATGTAATCACTGACTTGATCTAACCAAAATTATGATAATTACTTCAGAATGGTGAGAGGGAGAGTTAGTGTGTTGGAGACACAAGGGAAGATAAGAGAGATAAACTTCCTCTTTAATAGTTAATAGCCAATGGGGCGCCTGGGTGGCTCAGTCATTAAGTGTCTGCCTTTGGCTCAGGTCATGGTGCCGGGGTCCTGGGATCGAGCCCCACATCGGGCTCTCTGCTCATGAGGAGCCTACTTCTCCTCGCTCTGCCTACTTGTGCTCTCTCTCTCTGTCAAGTAAATGAATAAAATCTTAAAAAAAAAAAAAAGTTAATAGCCAATACCTAAGGCTGAAGTCATAATAACAAACTTTGATTATTGAACTAACCAAAATAGTAAAATTAGGAAGATAGAAGTTACAGGAAGTATGGGTATATGTGGTAGGGGCAGGGCTGGTGATGAAAGAAAGCTAAATCCTCATTTCCATAGTGGGAAATCAACAGATAATGTCTGAAATGGAAAAACTAAGAAATATCAATATTAGAATGTTATTAGAAATACAGATATAAATACTAAATGGATTCACTAAAAGAATTGAAAATGGGTGCTTCTGGGGAACAGAAAATGGGGAGGGGAGGGAATAGAGGACTGAAATTTTTCATTGTAAGCCTCGAGAAACTACTTAACCTTACTTACATAAAGTATGTGCATATGTAATTTCAATTTTTTTTAATTAAAAACAAGATAAAATACAATAAAAATTCCTGAATCAAGTAAAAATCTGCAGATTTAGGGCGCCTGGGGGGCTCAGTCGTTAAGCGTCTGCCTTCAGCTCAGGTCATGATCCCAAAGTCCTGGGATCAAGCCCAGCATCGGGCTCCCTGCTCCGCAGGGAAGCCTGCTTCTTCCTCTTCCACTCCCCCTGCTTGTGTTCCCTCTCTTGCTGTGTCTCTCTCTCTCAAATAAATAAATAAAGTCTTTAAAAAAAAAAAAAATCTGCAAATTTTATGGGGCACCTGGATGGCTTAGTCAGTTAAGCCTCTGCCTTCAGTTCAGGTCATGTTCCCAGGGTCCTGGGATCCAGCCCTGCATCTGGCTCCCTGCTCAGCGGGAGCCTGCTTCGCCCTCTGCCCCTCCCCCACTCATATTCTCTCTCTCTCTCTCTCTCTCTCTCTCTCTCTATCAAATAAATAAAATATTTTTAAAAGAATCTGCAAATTTTAAGAGTATTGTGTGTTCTAAGAAAATTTGGCCAGATCTATCCTAGTAAACTTACCAAACTTTAGGGTCATGAAATCCAGCCCTGCATCAGGCTCCATGCTCAGCACCATCTGCTTGAGATTCTTTCCTTCTCCCTCTCCCTCTCCTCCTCCCTGCTAATGCGCGTGTGCATGCTCTCTCTCTCATATAAATAAGTAAAATCTTTTTTCAAAGATAAATATAAGGGCAACAGGAAGACAAATCTCAAACATGAAGGGACTCACAGATACGGCACCTATGAGCCCTTCTAAGGGAAAAAAAAAAAAAACACCTTCTTGACAGGTAGCTGCCATGTCATGAGAACATTCAAGCAGGTTATGGAGAAACCCATGTGGTGAGGAACTGCCAGCAACCACATTAATGAGCTTGGAAGCAGATATTCTGAGACTTGTCAATAGCATGTTGAAAGCAGATTCTCCTCCAGTCGGCCTGGAGATGATTGCAGCCCTTGGCCAGCAGCTTGACTACAGCCTCCTGAGAGAACCTGAGTCACAACCATGAAACCACTCCCCAATTCCAAAAACTGAGATAATAGTTTGTTATTTTAAGCCTCTGAGTTTGAGGTAATCTGTTATATAACTATAGATGACCAATAGATTCTAAATCTCTAGGCTCTGGATCAAGAGTTTTCCATAAATAGTGAAGTTGAAAGACATCTTGGAAGGAAAAAAATAATGTGCTTATATAGCACAGTTCCTTTCCTTTCCACCTCAGTTTGTTCCCCACATATCTTGGAAGTAGGGAAAGTCATGTGGACATAAATGTGGGATGCATCCTGTCTTAGCTAAGATCTTGGACAAACTGTCAGCTCGGTCCAAAACATTAAGGAAATGGGCAGTCATCCTATGGTCTTACTAAACTTGAAGGGTTTTTGTTGTTTAAACATTGGCAACTAACAGTCTCATAATTTTTCTTTCTTGTGTTTCTAGGGAGAGAGGCCTGGGTTAGAATGAATTCTTGAGAAAAGGAACCACCTCTTGACCCACAGGGTTCATTGTTACAGTGCCATATGATAGACATAGTGGTAAAATGCCTAGGTACCCCTTCAAGGAAGGATTTGCTGCTCATCTATAAGGAGCGTAGTAGTGTAGTAGCCTCTAGCTGTCACCTTCAGGATCTCCCTCATCTGTAAGAGCCACATTGCCTGAGGTCATACCCTTGCTGGGGGGGCAGCCTGCATCCCAAGACTAAATGAGGGATGGGTTTAAAGGCCCAGTCCCTCTGATAGGCAATACCTGCTCCAGAGCTCCCTGCTGGGTTGGCCGAGGCTTTGTGGAACCTGCATCTCAGTTCAGTTTGCCTCTGCCCTGTCTTGCTTCCTCCTCTTCCTTTTGCAGGTATTGATCCCTAATAAACATCTTGCCCCCCAAATGCTGTCTCAGCTCACTTCTTGTGAATCCAGACTTCGACACACAATAATGGTTTTCCTCGTGGTTTGCTACCACCTGGTAAAGCAAATTTTCTCACCCTCGGGATGATCATTTTTGCAATTGTAGAATTAAGCTGCCTGGATTATTAAATTATTTTCTTTCTCAGGAAGGAAACCTGATGCATTGGCCTCTGCATGTATAAAAACTATGATGAATGTTATGTAATAACATGCACGCCTTTTATAACTCCTGACTGAGCATGTACCAAGAAATATATATCTGTTCAATCAGAGTCTTTCCAGCTTCACTACTGTAAGCACTAATTTCTTCTCTGCTCTTCTCACAAGACCAATAGTTCTCAACCCTGGGGAACATTTTTTAAGATGCTGATGGCTGAGCCCCACCACTAGAGATTCTTATTTAATTGGTCTGGCATAGGATGGGCATTTTTAAAAAGCTTCTTGGATGATGGTAATGTACCAACGTTCAAAACCCACTCCTGTTCAACTTACCAGTTTGTGGCCCAATAGTGCTGCTCTTCTCTCTATAAATATTTTATAAAGGGATAGTCATTTATTCTATCAGTCTAAAGGAATTTTCCAGCACCCCAGGAGTAAATGGAAGCATAATGAAAGTGAATCAGACACCTGAAACTTCTGCTTAGAGCTGATTCTCATTCTTCAGGGGCTTCAGGCTATATCCATAGCTCAAGGAAAAGGCTCCAGCTAGTGTAGGCAGCATCTGTCCAACACTGTAGACATGTCTGCAGAACCAAATAAACCCTAGAGTATTCAAATGGCAGCCCACTAGATTTGTGGTGTTGCAGTCAGACCCAATGATATGGCTGGCATTTGAGCACTCAGGGCTAGATGATTCGGGAGAATTAAATGACATATCAGCTAAAAAGTACTTAGTCAGTGGGGTGCCTGGGTGGATCAGTTGGTTAAGGTCTGCCTTCGGCTCAGGTCATGATCTTATGGTCCTGGGATCAAGCGCTGCATTGGGCTCCCTGCTGGGGGCAAGGGGGGTGGGTGTTGTCTGCTTCTCCCTTTCCCTCTTCTCCTCCCCAACACTCATGCGTGCACTCTTTCTCTCTCAAATAAATAAATAAAATCTTAAAAAAAAAAAATGTACAAAAAGTACTTAGTCAACTATTTGTCTTCCTCTCATAAATACCCTGGTAATTATATTGGGCTCACCAGGATAATCTAGGATAACCTATCCATCTCCAAGAACCTTAACTTAATTGTGCCTGCAAAGTCCCTTTTGCCATATAAGGTAATACAATCACAGGTTCCAAAGTAGACATCTTTGAAAGGCCATTGTCCTGACTATCACAATCCTCTTAGTTTTTTAATATGGTTTTCAATAGCTGTATAATTATCTGTCATGTGAATATATACATATACCATCATTTATCTAAACATACCCAGTGCTGGACATTTAGATTGTTTCTAATTACCTAGAACTTGATTTTTTTTTTAAGTTCATTGAAGTGTCATTTATATACAGTAAAATGTACTCTTTGTAGTATACAGTTCTGTGTATTTGAGAAAAGTAGGTGCAAATACTGTATGTGTCTGTGATTCCTGGGATGGTACCCTCTCATGCCAGCTCACATCATTACCTGAGCCTAAATCAAGAGTCAGACACTTAACTGACTGAGCTACCCAGGCGCCCCTGTTTTTTCTTTTTAAAAATATAACAGCCTTATTGAGCTATAAATATACAATGTACAATTCATCCATTTAAAGTGACAGTTCAGTGGTTTTTAATATATTCACAGAGTTGTACAACCATCACCACAATTTTTTAGAGCATTTTTACTACCCCAATAGGAAACTCAATACCCATTAAGTCACTCCCTGTTTTTCTCCAATCCTCCCTTCCCACCCTAGGCAACCTAAACTAATCTACTTTATATCTGTATATATTTGCCTATTCTGGACATTTCATATAAATATAATCATATAATATGTGGCCTTTGTGGCTGGTTTCATTCACTTAGCATAATGTTTCCAAGATTTATTTGTATTGTAGCTTATGTCAGTACTTCATTCCTTTTTATTGTTGAATAATATTCTGTTGTATGGATATACATCACATTTTAGGTATCCATTATTTATCACTTGATGCTGGTGCTTGATTTTATTTTATTTTTTACTATGTTAATTAGCATACATTACATCATTAGTTTTTGATGTAGTGTTCCATGATTCATTGTTTGCATATAACACCCAGTGCTCCATGCAGAACGTGCCCTCTTTAATACCCACCACCAGGCCAACCCATCCTCCCACCATTGGCGCTTGATTTTAAATCTTTTCTTCCACCAATGAGTTATTTAGATTTCATTGTTCAGAATTTTGAAGGATCCCCAAAAGAACATAAAACATACTTATTTCCTCAGACAACTTCTATGCATATTGGAGAGGTATGACCAACACTATAAAAGAGAAGGGGCACCTGGGTGGCTCAGTCAGTTAAGTGGCTGCCTTTGGCTCGGGTCATGATCTCAGGGTCCTGGGATCGAGCCCCACATGGGGCTCCCTGCTGCGCAGGGACCCTGCTTCTCCCTCTCTTCCCCACTTGTGCTCTCTCTTGCTATCTCTCTCTCTCTCTCTCAAATAAATAAATAAAATCTTAAAAAAAATAAAAGAGAGAAAAAAGTAGGCTCTCACCATTTACTTGTTGGATTAAATTAGAAAAAACTATATAAATTTTTTAGGCTGTTCAGCTTTTTAAAAATTACAGTTCTCACAAGTGAGGAAATTGGTTTGTTACCAAATTTGAGTAGATGGTTGATTTAGGAGGTAGTGATAAGTCAGTGGCATCATTTAATTTCACATTGTCTTATAATGTTGTTGCTTAAGTTTGGGACTGCAAGCACACTCTAATTTCTCAAGAGAGGTGTTCATGAACTCAAATCATATTTGTTTTCCTAATAAACTCTGAAAAAGATACCGAGTTCTTGATATATCTGGTGTCAGAGGACTTGTGGGGTCAACTGCCATTTTGTATCAAAAGAGCATTCCCTATTTTTTTTTTAAAGATTTTATTTATTTATTTGACAGAGAGAGAAACAGCAAGAGAAGGAACACAAGCAGGGGGAGTGGGAGCGGGAGAAGCAGGCTTCCCACCGAGCAGGGAGCCCGATGCAGGGCTCGATCCCAGGACCCTGGGATCATGACGTGAGCCACAGGCAGACACTTAACGACTGAGCCACCCAGGTGCCACCCCCTCCGTTTTTTTGTGGTTAATCTGAGTGCTGTCAAAATAAAGCTCTTTCCTAAGCATGAAGTCAAGCTTCAAGGAGGCTAGGGTTCTCTCCTTTCACTTAGGTGGTCATGGCCATCAGCGAGAGCCTGCTTCTTCCTAGGACATCAGGAAAGGATGGTGGTGATGGTGGTGGTGGTGGTGGTGGTGGTGGTGATAATGATGATGATATTTGCTCTCATTTTTCAAATTTTGTGTCAGGCATTGTGTTAAAGGCTTTATAATGCTTACAATAACTCTGTGAAGTAGATATTATAATATGCCATTTTACAGATGAGGAAATTGAATGATTTAGTTAGAAATAAAAAATCCGGGCGCCTGGGTGGCTCAGTTGGTTAAGCGACTGCCTTTGGCTCAGGTCATGATCCTGGAGTCCCGGGATCGAGTCCCACATCGGGCTCCCTGCTCAGCAGGGGGTCTGCTTCTCCCTCTGCCCTCTTCCCTCTCGTGCTCTCTGTCTCTCATTCTCTCTCAAATAAATAAATAAAATCTTTAAAAAAAAAAAAAAATCCCCGGGCGCCTGGGTGGCTCAGTCGTTAAGCATCTGCCTTCGGCTCAGGTCATGATCCCAGGGTCCTGGGATCGAGTCCCACATCGGGCTCCCTGCTCAGCGGGAAGCCTGCTTCTCCCTCTCCCACTCCCCCTGCTTGTGTTCCTGCTCTCGCTCTCTCTCTGTCAAATAAATAAATAAAATCTTTAAAAAAAAAAAAAATCCCGGGGCGCCTGGGTGGCTCAGATGGTTGAGCGTCTGCCTTCGGCTCAGGTCATGATCTCAGGGTCCTGGGATCGAGCCCCGCATCGGGCTCCCCGCTCCACGGGAAGCCTGCTTCTCCCTCTCCCACTCCCCCTGCTTGTGTTCCCTCTCTCTCTGTGTCTGTCTCTGTCAAATACATAAATAAAATCTTAAAAAATAAAATAAAAATAAAAAATCCCAATAAATATTTGTTGAACGAATTAGTGGGAGATCACCTAGTGACCAGTTGTGATTAAGGGTCTGTAATCTAGGGCTTTGGCACTTTGTGATGAATGTTGAGATATAAAACAAGGATTGGCAGACTTTTTCTGTAAGGGCAAATTCTAAATATTTTAGACTTTGCAGACCATATGGTGTTAACGTTTATTCAACTCTGCTGTTTTAGCACAGAAGCATCCTAAGATATGTAACAAATGAGCATGGCTGTGTTCCAGTACAACTTTATCTACAAAAACAGACATCAGGGCCATCCAACTGGCAGGCTGTAGTTTGCCAGCTCCATTGGAGTTCTTTTTTTTTTCTTCTCAATAAGGAATAGTTATGATGGTACCTTGTTAACACAGCTTATTTCTTAGCCAGGATATAGCTGACTGAATTGGAATTCTTTCTATAAGAAAAAGAAGGGGTTTGTTATGGATTTTTTTTCTTTTTTTCTAAGTTCATTTATCAAAATTAAAATTTTAGGAACCAGGGGCGGGGGGGTGTTCTTTGTATTTTAGAAAAGGTCACCATAAGATACAATTAAATAATATCTCTTATTGCATTGAAAATATGATCTTAGTTGTAAGATCAGATCATAGACTGCCACAGCTAGAATATCACTTAGTCCAGTCACCTATATTTCAGATAATGATGCTGAAAGCCAGAGGAAAAAGGGTTTGTTTCATATCCTTTACCTAATTAGGGACAGATCTGGGCCTTTCCCATTAGCTCAGCCTTTCTATTTTTCAGGAACACATTGTTCAACTGACAAATGTTTATCAAATTACCTCTTCGGGTCAAATCACTGTCTTAGTATTTAAGGGGATCCTTGAGGCAGGAGACAATCTCAAAGAATTTATTCACCTCAGTGGAAGATAAGATTATGCATATAAAAGGCTAACAAACAGGTGTGTCTGGGTGGCTCAGTTGAGCAGTTGAGTGTCAGGCTCTTGGTTTCAGCTCAGGTCATGATCATGGGTCGGGAGATCAGGCTCTGTGTCAGTGGGCTCCACACTCAGCGGGGAATCTGCTTGAAGATTCTTTCCCTCTGCCCCTCCCCCCACTCATGTGCACATGCGCGCACTCTCTCTCTAAAATAAATATATCTTTAAAAAAAAAAAAGGTTAACAAACAATAGCAACCTATATCAGATATTGAACAATTACAGCCAGCAGGGTTCTAAGAATTTAGAGGAGGTAGCAGTCCCTAGGGGCTCAGGTGGTCCGGAAAATGTAAGAGAAAAATTTGGACCTGAAGGATGGATATAGATCAGGTATGGAAAGGGACATAGGAAGCTGGGTCCTGCGTGAGGAAAATCCTATGAGCAAATGTGTGGAGACAGGGTATGCAAGATTTCTTTAAGAACAGTCTGACCCAAATTGAGGGTCCCTGTTGGGGAATACTAAGAGATAAGGCTGGGAAGTTACGTCGGTACGATAACAGAGGGCCTTGAACACTGGGGAATTATTAAAGACTTTTTGAAAAGGGAAATGATTCAAATTCAGGATTCTGGAAAGATAATCTGACAGCAGTATGCAGGATAGATTTAAGGTATAAGACCTAAAAAGTTATCACAGTGTTGCATTGCTAAATTCACAAGACTCCAAAGAGTCAAGGGATTATGTCCGTTGGAATGCAGAAAGAACTGTGATTATCTATTATTATGTGAAACAAGGGACCCAACTCATTTATGCATCCATCAAGCACTAATGTTTATGCTTTGCTCTATATTAGAGTTGGCAGGCTAAGACATTAAGTTCTTAGAAGCTAGTCATATGTTTCTGTAATTACAACTAGAGGGCGGAGACTGTCTCCTGCTTTCTCTTTCACCTCCCTGGGAACTAGCTGATGGCTCCATATGGTGGACTGTTAGTAAATGCCTCATCCTAGTGGTCTCTGCCAAAGAGAGCAAGGTTTGGGCTTGATAGGAGCAAAGAAGAAGGAAATAGCCAGACGTAAGGTGAAAATGAAGAGCAGATGGAGATGTATTTTTCCCTCATAGCTGCTGAGTTGGGGGCCTTGGGTAAGCACTGGGGTCATTAACACCATTAACACCAGTTTCCTAGAACTAGATTACATTTTTGATTGTTGGCAGATTATTTTCCCTCCATTCTTCTAACTTGTAATCTACACACTCCAAGGATTCAGGATCTTTGGTTTGTAGTTATAATAGGGCAGCTGGCTAGATAAGTGAGCAGTAAAAATATTCTTGCCCCCATTCCTATGACCCTCTGGGGTATTGTGCTCCTCCCGGCCTCAATGAGATGGTGGGTAAAAACTAATTAAATTCAGATTTTTCAAGCACTTTTGAATATGAGAATATGATACTTCCTATCTTTTTTTTTTTTAAACTGAATTCCCAAAGGCGAGGGCTAGTTCTTATTGGGCAGACACCAAAGTTATCTTGGAAAAGGTCTTTGTGTATATAGGAGAGCCTGAAACCTCTTGTTTTAAAGTTTTCTAACTTCATACTGCTTGTAGGAGAAAGAAACAGTGATAATGGAATGTACATCTCCTTTGTTTTCTCCCTTTCTGAGAGAAGATGAAGTGTTTCCTTGATTGCAAAGAGAGTGTTCTGTTTTGAGGACCTCAGGCATATTTGGTCCTGAAAAGGGAAATATTATAAGACATTTGCTAGGGGCGCCTGGGTGGCTCAGTTGGTTAAGCGACTGCCTTCAGCTCAGGTCATGATCCCGGAGTCCCTGGATCGAGTCCCGCATCGGGCTCCCTGCTCAGCAGGGCGTCTGCTTCTCCCTCTGACCCTCCTCCCTCGCATGCTCTCTGTCTCTCATTCTCTCTCTCTCAAATAAGTAAATAAAATCTTTAAAAAAATAAATAAATAAGACATTTGCTAGAGTAGGACTACTGCTACCCCTATAGTCAGGTACAGAGGCAGTCTTCCCAGCAAGCTGTTTAGTCATCAGACGGTACTGGTAACTTCACTCCAGTGGCCCCAGATTCCACAACATCAGTGGATTTGAAGACAGCACACCTTTCCTACATGTCAAATTGATGCATTCATGACTTAGAGAGGCATTACAAGTAGTTGGAAGGGAGTGTTGCTGGTAGAAAGAGTATGTACTGGAAATTAAAGTCTAGAGGTTTTGGAATTTAGTTTAGAGACAAACCAGCTATATGACCTTGAGCAAATAACTTTGCTTCTCTAAACCTCAGTTTCCCTAACTGAAATTGGCTTAGTTTTTCTTTAAAGATGCCCCCCAGCTCTAAAATTCCTATTTCTGAAAGACATGTGTTTTTAATAATTCATAAGTAAAAGGTGTTTGTGCCAAATATTTAATAAGAAAGTCATGTAGCTTTTCTCCAGTATTATGTTGTTTTCTTTTGAGTACTAGTGAAGGTTTTTCACTGGAAGGGTAATGATAATATTAAAACAAGCTTCTAAAGGATATCTTTTAAAATGGGATAAAATGTTTACACATTGGTCTTGTTTAAGTTTAGACATTTAAATCTGGGAAGAAAAGGACTTAAGTCAAAACCTCAACGATCACGTATTTCTGGAACTCCAAATAATGAGAAATAGGTTTATGCTCTTGATTATTTTCCCAAAGGTATGGAAAGTCTTGAAATACTATTTAATACTATCTAAATTAATATCCCCAATGCTACTAACCAGCCATAATTCCTAAAGTACTTCTCTAATTTGAAGCTTTTTGTGGGGAGGGTTGCAGAGTGACTCATGGACATCAGAATCAAGAAACTTTCCCAAGTTATCTTGACCAGTCTAGGCACTGAGACTCTTTTTCTTACTCCTCTGTACTTTTATTTATTTATTTATTTATTTATTTATTTATTTATTTATTTATTTTAAGATTTTATTTATTTATTTGAGAGAGAGAGAATGAGAGACAGAGAGCACGAGAGGGAAGAGGGCAGAGGGAGAAGCAGACCCCCCGCTGAGCAGGGAGCCCGACACGGGACTTGATCCCGGGACTCCAGGATCATGACCTGAGCCGAAGGCAGTCGCTTAACCAACTGAGCCACCCAGGCGCCCTCCTCTGTACTTTTAACTCTCACTTCCATAAAGTGATGTAGACAGGTTATTTGTAAAAGAATTTTCATGTCCGTATCCTTAAGCCTTTTCTTTTGGACTGTCTACAGACTTCAGAGGAAAATCTTCCAATCTCCTTTCTAGGTGGGTAAAAGCTATGCTGCAACTCCTGACCATTTTAGGGCTTCTGCAGGACAAATCAGGTTGCTCCTCAGCTTTCCTTATGGCTGGTTTGGGATTTAGCTTTCTTAGATGTGCTGAATCTGCAACCACCATCCACCTTCCAAATTGTTTCACTATTCTCTTCTACTCTTTGTCTTTGGAGTTTATACCCTTTCAAAAAACAATGAGGACAACAACAGAAACCCTTTACTGTCACTTTAATGAGCTTTCAAAAGGAATAGGGCTGGGGTGCCTGGGTGGCTCAGTTGGTTAAGCATCTGCCTTTGGCTCAGGTCGTGGTCCTGGGGTCCTGGGATCTTGGGATTATGGGATCCTAGGATCCACCCCAAGCCCCATGCCCCACACCCCACATTGGCTGGCTCCCTGCTCAGTGGAGTCTGCTTCTCCCTCTCCCTGTGCACCTCCCCTCCGCTCATGCTCTCTCTCTTTCTCAAGTAAACAAATTTTAAAAATCTTAAAAAAAAAAAAAAAAGCAATAGGGCTTAATGCCTGTGTTTAATCTGCCATCTTTACCTAGAAAACTGTTTCTTTCATTTCAGTCTCTATATCTTTCAGTTCCTCTATTCCCTCCTTCACTCCCTCCCTCTTTCTCTTTTTCCTCTTTCTCTCCCTCATTTCCTTCTTCATCTAGTCTAGACTCTATGATGTGTGACTTCAGGCATTTCCCTCCATATCCTCACTCATTGTCCTTTTGCAGTATCTGCCCTCATAACCCTCAACTTTGGATTACTCACTCTAACATCTATTTTGTCTATTCCTACATCTGTTTTATTTGAGTCTTCAGGAAGAATATTATGCAATGTTATAAATTGGCACCACTATAAATTCATGGTTCCAATCTTAGCTGAACCCTTAAAAACCACTCTGCATTCTTAACTTCTCCTGAACCAACCCTTCCACTTCTCTTAGTTATTCTCAACCATCACCACCTTGCTCTCTCAGAAAATTATTTGCCTCCTCCTCCTGCAAGAAAATCCTGACTAACAGATACTGATTTCCCCAGCATACTATCCCTACCCATAATTTTATCTTTACTTAGACCCACTTTCACTTTTATTCTAGCCTTAGAGGAAGAAGTTTCCTGATCCCTTTACTTACGCCTTTTACCCCATTCTCCTCTGTTTCCTCTGGAACCTTGCTCTATGAGTTTTTCTAGCACTCTCTCAAATTTTCAACTTTGCTTTCTACTACCACTTTCCCTCTACACCTATAAACACATAGCTTGTAAAATAAGGCACAAAATCCCAAAGGCCCTTAGTCATCTAAGCATGCATACCCCTTTCAGCCTTGTATCTCACCATTCCCCACTACAACCCCTACCCAACACTCTACCCTATAGCAATGGAGAGTTGCTTACAGGTCTCTGACTTCTGCATTCTTTTTCACACCTCTGTCCTTTTGTTTCATCATACCCAGCATTCCTTCAACCAGTTACCCTTCTCTACCTGGCTAAATACCTGCTCTTCTTTCAAGACTAAGTTCATAAATTGGGGCACCTGGGTGGCTCAGTTGTTAAGCATCTGCCTTCGGCTCAGGTCATGATCCCAGGGTGCTGGGATCGAGCCCCGCATCGGGCTCCAGCCCCGCATCGGGCTCCCTGCTCCACGGGAAGCCTGTTTCTCCCTCTCCCACACTCCCCCTGCTTGTGTTCCCTCTCTCGCTGTGTCTCTCTTTGTCAAATAAATAAAGAAAATCTTAAAAAAAAAAAAAAAAAAGACTAAGTTCATAAATTACTTCTCTATGAAGCTTCTCCTGACCCTCTTTGCACTAGGCAAAATTGACTCTTTCCTTTTTGGTCTCCTGTATACTGTAGAGGTTTCTAGATAATGTCTATAACCCTTTATTACTTTGGCCTATAAGTTATATGAAGACAATTATTGTATTTTTGTCTTTGTAACCCTAGTATCTAATACATGGCCTAACATACAGTAAGAACCAATGGATTTGTTGGAAGAGGACATTAATAGATCCAGAGTGTCTTCTTGTGTTTGAAAGTATTCTGGCATGGAATTTTTATGGGCAGAATTGAGTGAGACCCTTTAATTTTGTATACTGGAGAAAGGGCTGAAACAGCGTCATTCCTACCACATTCTTTTGGCCAAAGCAGTCACAAGTCCAGCCCAGATTCATGGGATGGTAAAATAAACTCTACCTCTTGATGGGAGTTGCTGCAAAGTCACTGTACAAAGGGATGTGAGTACAGGGAAGGGAATAATTATGGCCATTTTTGAAAATGATCTACTACCTAAAAGGTTTTAAGTAGGAGAATGACATGATCAGATTTGCCTTTTGAAAAGATAACTCTGGATGTAGTGTGAAGAATGGATTGGCATTTGGAAAGAGGATATAGAGAGACCAGATAAGGGAGGGTATTGTAGTAATCCAGGTGAGAAATAATGGTAGTTTGAACTAGGGTATTGGCAGTGGAAATGGAGAAAAGTGGATAAATTAGGGAAGGATTTAGCAGGTAAAAACTGAGGACTTGGTGTGTAGAAAGGTGCCAGGAATGATTCACATTTCTGGTTTGCTTGCCAACTCCCCTGATAGGTCCATAACAGGGTAGATAGTGAGGTAGATAATGAGATGGGAGCACTCAGTTGGTAGAGGTGAGATCCAAAGTTCAGTTTGGGGTATGCTGAATTTGAGGTGCCTTTAAGATATCCAGGTAAAGGTGTCAGTAAGAAGTTTTATATATATACTGGAGCTCAGAGGCTAGGACTATGCCTAAGATAAAAATTTGTAATCTTTGATGTATAGATGGTGACTGATGGCATGGACATGGATGAAGTCACTTAGGAAGAGAAAAAAAGAGACTTAGGAACAAGCTTAGGCCAGCTAGAGGATCATGAGCTTCCAAAGGAAATTTAGAGCAGAGAGAGGAAGAGAAAAGGAAAACCAAGAGAACATAACATTAAGGAGCCAGAGCGAAGAAGTAGCAGTAGTGTTGATACGAGGTTAGGTAAGATAATAACTTAAAAATGATCACTGTGTTTTACTAAAATGGAAGGCATTAGTGACCTTATTGACAGGGGTAGAGTAGAAGATGATGAAATGGTGATAGCACATTGGACAACGCTTTTGAGAAATTTGGCTGTGAAAGATAGGAGAGAGAAAGGACTGAAGGGAGATTCAGAAGGGAGACTTGAAAAAGGATATTTTAATTTTGGAAAAATTGAGAACGTGTTAAGGTTATATGAGGGATTTTTCATGTTAGGCAGCCCTTAAGGGTTCATCTAGCCTGTCTCTCTAAAGCTGCTGTGTGAGAGCTGAGTTGAGAGGAGGAGATCCTCAGCTGCTACCCTGACTGTCAGAGGCATAACTGTTATAGTGGGACTAGCTGTCTTACTCAGTAGTCCGTCCCATTCCTACCCCTATCTTCCCATTCCCTGCTGTGTACCTAAGCTTGCCAACTCCCCTGAACCTATCAGAAATATTCTGAAGTACACCCAAACTCATCAGGACTTTCCTGAAATCTCCCAACATTTGTTTTTGATGAGTCTGTATCTCTCTTATCAGAATGTATATACTCTTTTAGGACATTCAGTAATATTATTTGGTGCCTGCCTTATAAGGCACTGTTCTGGGCATTATGCTGATATGATCTAGTCTCAAATCCTCCTTCCCTGAAAGAGGTAGGTGATAGTTACACACCATGTAGAATAGTACTGTAAGATACTTTTCTGGTGAAATTTTGTGAGTATGTAGAAGAGGAAAAAAAAAACACACTAGATTTAGGAGAATCAGGAAAAATTTTAAGAAGAAAATGACATTTGAGCCTAGAGCTTTAAGGATTTATATATTTTAGGAGTAGTGAGTGAACATGGGTAGAGGCAGTCATTCCAGAAGGAACCACATAAGCAACAGCACAGAGAAAGGAAAGCAAAATAACTAGGTCACTTAGTTTCTCTGAAGCATAGAATATAATATGAAAGTGTTTAATATAAGCAAAGGGAAGTCTTTAAAGGTTTACAAAAAATAGTGATTACTAGATTAGATCTGTGTTTCATTCAGTATTATAGATCTAATACAGGTCTGTGCTTAGCACACATCTGTCACTCAAGAGAAACTTTTTTTACTCAAGTGTTGAACCTCAAAGGGTAGGGAATACCTGAGCAGGTTGGCTTGTAATAACTTTGGAATTTGTTGGAACTCTAGCCATGCAAAAGCTGGAACCAAGCTTTGAGAAAGAAAGAAAGAAAATCACCCCCTGAGTGATTCTTAACTGGTCCCTTGCCTCTGGCCATCTACATAACCAGCTTGAAACTGGGTCTGAAGCCAGTAGGAATACTGCATTGTGTCCTGGAAGAATTGAGGACTGAAAGGCAGACCTGCTAAAAGGTCGTATTAGCTAGGGCAGGGGGACTGAGTGGAGTGTAAATTAATATGTCAGTTTTCACCCAGTTTCTATGGAGGGTCTAAATCTTGTTTATTAAATTCTTCAGATATAATGGACCACGCAGCTTAGAAGAATAACCGGAGAGACAGCTCTCTTTCCTGGGCTTGTCTTTAAGTAGGAGCCCTTTGTCAGTGGGGCTGTGCAGATTGCTGTCTAGAGTACATCTTGGGAAGGGTCATGGACATTCCAGACCTCAGCAGGTTCCAGCATTCTGGGCTGGAATGACAGGGAGGCTGAGTGGCCATGTGATCCTGTCTAGGAAGGCTTTGCTGACTCCTGTGTTAATGTTAGACATCGGTCTATGTGATAGTTATTTTTATAAGTCAATTTGGCTAGGCTCTGGTACCCAGTTTTTCAATTAAATGTTAATCTAGGTGTTATTCTGTAGGTATTTTGTAGATGTGGCTAATATAAAAAATCTCTTGATTTTAAGTGTGGGAGACTATCCTGGTTAATCTGGATAGGTCATCCAATCAGTTGAAAGACCTTTAAACCTAATCAGGGTGCCTGGCTGGCTCAGTCAGTAGAGCACGCAACTCCTCATCTTGGGGTCATGAGTTTGAACCCCATGTTGGGGGTAGAGATTACTTAATAAATAAAAAATAAATTAAAATGGGTCACCTGGGTGGCTCAGTCAGTTAAGCATCAGCCTTCGGCTCAGGTCATGATTCCAGGGTTCTAGGATTGAGTCCTGCATCAGGCTCTTTGGTCAGTGGGGGGCCTGCTTCTCCCTCTGCCTGCCACTCCCCCAGCTTGTGCGCTCACACTCTCTCTCTCTCTCTCTGACAAATAAATAAAATCTTTAAAAATAAATAATAAATTAAATAAACCTAATCAAATCAGAGAACTAATTGTAAGTAATACAGAATCAGTTCAGGAACCCATCCTTAAGGTTCTGATCTTCCAGGACCACTTTTTTTTTTATTTTTATTTTTTAACTAGGCTCCATGCTCAGTGTGGGGCTTGAACTCACAACCCTGCAATCAAGAGTTGCATGCTCTACCAACTGAGCGAGCCAGGAGCCCCTCTCCTGGACTAGTTCTGGCAGCAGTTTTTTGTGTTTTTTTTTTAAGATTTTATTTATTTATTTGTGAGAGAGAGAATGAGAGAGAGCACATGAGAGGGGGGAGGGTCAGAGGGAGAAGCAGACTCCCTGCCGAGCAGGGAGCCCCATGCGGGACTCGATCCAGGGACTCCGGGATCATGACCTGAGCCGAAGGCAGCCGCTTAACCAACTGAGCCACCCAGGCGCCCCTGGCAGCAGTTTTTATATCATAGAAACAGAACTGCTATGAGCCATACAGAATAAGGATTTATTATTTAATTGTGGAAACTGGTAGAGCAGTTATGCATGCTGTTGCTTCTGTGTCTAGTGTTCAGAGTGAGATTGCTATCAGTCAGCCAGACCAACAGTCAGAGAGGAAAGCTGGATGTGGACAAACAGGGACCCACAAGGACAAACTGGAACCCACATCTATCTCTCACAACCTTCAGCCTCATTGTGTGGGTGACCTGTAGGAGAAGCTGGCATCCTTCACCACAGAGCTACTCAGTACTTGGCTCAGGACTCAAGAGAAGCTGAAGGAAGATATCTGATAGGGTCTGGAGGATCTGTAAGTCTGGATACCATTGCATGCCTATTAGGTGAGCTAGCATATCAGTGATATCATGAGCAAGTTGCCACAGTACGTGGCACCATCCACTGACCTTTAGAACATTACAATTGTGGCTGTAGCTTTACTTCTGCCTTTTAAATGTCACATAAAATATCTCTGTGGCCTTCACTACCTCAGAACCATTCAGAGAAGAGAATTTTGCATAACCTAATTCCAGCCCAGCTTAGGTAATACATACAAAGCCAATATACCATGTGTATGTATTTCTATAAAACAGTAACTTTCCATGGTTTTCTATCACCTAAGAAACAAAATACAAATGCTTTTTTTTTTTTTTTTTTTTAAACACGGGGCTTGAACTCACAATCCTGAGATCAAGAGCTGAACTGAAATCAAGAGTCGGATGCTTAACCAACTAAGCCACCCAGGAACCCCAATCCAAATGCTTTAATAGGACATGTAAGCATCATAGAAGGCTTTTCAGGATCAGACCTCTGGCTGCCTCTACAGCTTGAAACTTTATCATTGTATCCTGGAATTTTTTTCATACCTCTTTGCCTTTGTTGATACTAGCCCTTCAATTAAAATATCTTCTTCCTACTTTGCCTGCCTAGCAAGTTTCTCCTCATCTTTCAGAGCCAACCTCCAGCTTCATCCATCCCTGTGAAACCTTACCATATTCTTGCTGTCTTAGACAGCTCACTGCATCCTCTTCTGTACCAGCTCCCTGCATTATTATGTATACCACATTATATTATAAAATGTTTTTTAACATGTAGTCTTGCCTACTAGATTGTGAGCTCCTAAGGGCAACATCCATTTATTTCAACTCTGTGTCCCTATTTACCAAGCACAGTACTTGGCCTGTGATAATAACAATAACAGTTATCAATTAATGAGTGCCTAATGTATGACAAGTACCATGCAACATACTTCGAGTAATTTCTAATCATCCTAATAATTCTGTAGTAGGTAGGCAATATGATCAATCTCCACGTTTGTTGAATAAAATTAATTAATGAATATATTATCTAAGATTAAAAATTGCGATCATTTTCTAACATTCTTTTAAGGCAGTGGAACTTTTCTTTACATGAAATTTTATGCAGAAGCCTAAGACATAAAACATAGAACATGAGGTTATTCTCCTTCAGGTTTCCTGTAGTTTTCTGAAGCACCTCTACAAAACTCTGGAACTTTGAAGTACAATACTTCGTTTCATAAGAAGGAAACTGGCATGAAGAAGGATTGTGCCATATGTAGTGGCAAGATGAAATCTGGAACCCTGACTTTCAGCCCAGTGCTACACCAAGCTGCCTTTTAACTTTAATTTAGTTCACTATTAAGTCAATGGTATCATTACAGAATATAAGTTGTCCATAGTCTTAATATACTGAATATGCTAGAGATACAGGAGATGATTCTGTATTATATACCTCTACCTTTACCTGTAATGTAACCTGAGACCTACTTCCTTTATTTATTTTTAAGTAGTTCTATGCCCAATGGGGGCTTGAACTCACAACCACAAAATCAATACTCACATGCTCTACCGACTGAGCCAGCCAGCCACCCGAGATCTACTTCCTTTAGAATAAAGATCAAAATCCTTAACCTGGCCTAAACCTCTGTAAGCTTCATCTTGCACCTCTCCTCATCTTGTTTTGTGTGCTTCATCCGTGTGGAGCACCTTTAGTTCCTCACCCTCACCAACCTGCCTCAAGGTCTTGGTACTTACTGTTTTCTCTGCCAGAATGCCCATCTCAGTTTCTCCACCCCTTTCACCTGGCTAACTCCTGCGCGTCCTTCAAGTCTAAGCTTAAAGGAAAGTTTCCCATCATCTTCCAGCCTGGGCAAGGTCCCTTGTTATACAGTTCCATAGTATTCTGTGCTTGCCATTCATTTATTGTACACTTAGAATAATTACACTGTACACTTCATGCAACTTTCATGTCCATTTTATTCACTGCTGTATCCCCAGTGTTTGGCACATGGTAGGTATTCAGTGAATGTAAGCTATAGACTGTCACTCCTAGAGGAGTGAATTGATTGCTTTTAACATGGACAAAAATAATTTCCTTTTGTTTTTCGGTCAGTACAATGAGGAGCAGCCCTTAGAACTCTAAAGAACTCGGGGCGCCTGGGTGGCTCATATGGTTAAGCATCTGCCTTCGGCTCAGGTCATGATCCCAGGGTCCTGGGATCGAGTCCCGCATCAGGCTCTCTGCTCCTTGGGAGCCTGCTTCTCCCTCTGCCTCTCTCTCTCTCTCTGTCTCTCATGAATAAATAAATAAAATCTTTAAAAAAAAAAAAGAAGAAGAACTCTAAAGAACTCTTCCAGCTCTGGAAGCCTCTGTCTGCTACTTTGAGTCTAGGGCTTTCACTTCAATACAACTGCTTTTCCTGGTTGGGGCCTGAGCCCCAACAGTGCCATAGCCTCTCTGCTGCAGGCCAACCTTTGGTTTGGAACTCCTTATGCACACCTGATGATAACAGCCTGTCACTCCTACCACTTACAGTGCCACCAAGATGAGGCATTTGGGGTGGTCTGGCAAGGAAGTGCCTTCCTATAAAATAGCTACCAGGTAGTTATGCAACGGGTGCTTGCCCCAGAATCTGTCTCATTAGGCAGATTCTCTAGTTTATTTTAAACTGTAATGATTAGGCATGCAGCTGCCAAGGAGTGGACACCAGGTCTGTGCCCACTGTCTCCCTTCCCCACTTTCTTCCTGCATTTCCCACTCCTTCCCCTGCCCTCCCAACACTGCCCACCCCGAGGAACTGCCCAGAGCTCCTCGGATGACCAGGTGGTTATTCTGCTGGGAAACAGGAGAGTACTTCTTGTGTAAAAAGTATGCCTTCCAAGGTCAAGCACCACCTAAATGATGATGATGTCACTGGTTCTGTGAAAAGTGAAAGGAGAAGTCTTTTGGAAGATGATTCAGATGAAGAAGTGGACTTTTTTCTAAGGGGACCATCTGGGCCAGGATTTGGACCTAGAAATGATGAAATTAAGCATGTTCAGAGTGAAGTGGATGAAATTATTGATGTCATGCAAGAAAATATTACAAAGATAAAAGAATCCTATTAGGTCATTTAATTCTCTCCATCCTCTATGTGATATAGAAAGCTTATTGGATAATGCAGCTGCTTTTAGCAACAGGTCCAAACAACTTTGAAGGAAATGTGGTGGCATGGATGCAAAATAAAAGCCATCATGGCTTTGGCTGCTGTTATCCTTCTGCTGGTGATTAGCATTCTTATAGTCGTGAAATACCATACTTGATTTGGTGACAGAGATCTTCATTATACAAAATCTGGGACAACAATAAGAAAAGACTGCTGCAGGGGCACCTGGGTGGCTCAGTCAGTTAAGTAAGCATCTGCCTTCGGCTCGGATCGTGATCCCAGAGTCCTGGGATTGAGCCCCATGTCAGGATCCCTGCTCAGCAGGGAATCTGCTTCTCCCTCTCCCTCTGCCCCTGCTTGTGTGCTCTTTCTCTCGCTCTCTCTCTCAAATAAATAAATAAAATCTTCAAAAAAAAAAAAAAAAAGAAAAGACTGCTGCATAATTTAAATGAAACCTCTGTATATAACTTTCAAAAATTCTTTTTCAAGAAGCTGAGGCAGGAATCACTTCAAAGTGGAGCATTGAGAATGTCGTTATCTTCTCCCCTTCTAACAAAAGGGAACTTTTATTTATTTTTTAAAGATTTTATTTATTTATTTGAGAGAGAGCACGAAAGAGAGGGGGGCAGAGGGAGAGGGAGAAGCAGACTCCCCACTGAGCAGGAAGCCCTATATAGGGCTCTCAGTCCTAGGACCCTGGGATCATGACCTGAGCCAAAGGCAGACACTTAACCAACTGAGCCACCCAGGTGTCCCAAAAGGGAACTTTTATTTTTTTTAAACATTTTTTTTTAGATTTTATTTATTTGACAGAGAGAGACAGCAAGAGAGGGAACACAAGCAGGGGGAGTGGGAGAGGGAGAAGCAGGCTTCCCGCTGAGCAGGGAGTCCGAAAAGGGGCTCGATCCCAGGACCCTGGGATTGTGACCTGAGCCAAAGGCAGACACTTAATGACTGAGCCACCCAGGCGCCCCCAAAAGGGAACTTTTAAATAATTATGTTTAAGGCAAAGATAACTAGCCTAGGGACACCTGGGTGGCTCAGTCAGTTAAGCCTCTGACTCCTGATTTCGGCTCAGGTCATGATCTCAGGGTCGTGAGATCTGGCACTGCGTCAGGCTCCATGCTTGCCATGTTTGCCACTGCTTAAGATTTTCTCTCTCCCTGGCCTTTGTTCCCCACCCCCACTCCCCCACCCCCGTTCCTGCTGATGCATGCAAGTGTGCATGTGCTCTAAAATCAATGTAAAAAAAGATGTACAGGGACACCTGGGTGGTTCAGTCAGTTAAGTGTCTGCCTTCGGCTCAGGTCATGAGCCCAGGGTCCTGGGATTGAGCCCCACATTGGGCTCCTTGCTCGGTAGGGAGTCTGCTTCTCCCTATGCTTGCCACTCCCCCTGCTTGTGCTCTCTCTCTTTCTCTCTGACAAATAAATAAAATCTTTTAAAAAATAATAAAGAAGGATGTACAAATGGCTAAATAAGCACATGAAAAGATTCTCAACGTCATTAGTCACTAGAGAAATGCAAATTTAAACCACAGTGAAATACTACTTCACACCCACTAGAATGGCTATAATCAAAAAGATAGAAAAGGCAAATCTATAGAGACAAAAGGCAGGTTGCTGATTGCCTGAAACTGAGGGTGAGAAAGGGGAACTGATTGGTTGTATTGTCATGTAAGATTTTATTCAAATGATAGAAATGTTCTATAACTGGATTGTGGTAGTAGTTGTACAGCTGTACAAATTTTCTAAAAACAATTCAGTTGTACACCTAAAATAGGTAAATTTTATGATATATAAATTATACTTCAATAAACAAACTGATGGTTGCCAGAAGGGAGGTGGGTAGATGGATGGGTGAAATGAGTGATGTGGATTAAAGAGTACACTCATCATGATGAGCACTGAGTAATGTATAGAACTGTTGAATCACTATATTGTACACCTGAAACTGATATAACACTATATGTTAACTATACTGGAATTAAAATTTAAAAATTTTTTTTTTAATTAGGCTTCCGGGGGGCACCCGGTGGCTCAGTTGGTTAAGTGTCAACTCTTGATTTCAGCTCAGGTCATGATCTCAGGATCCAGAGATCTAGCCCCTGCATCGGGCTCCGCACTCAGCAGGGAGTCTGCTTAAGATTCTCTCTCCCTCTGCCCCTCCCCTCCCTTGCGTGCTCTCTCTAAAATAAATAAGTAAATCTTTGGGATGCCTGGGTGGCTTATTCAGTTAAGTGTCTGCCTTCAGCTCAGGTCATGATCCCAGAGTCCTGGGATCAAGTCCCACATCGGGCTCCTTGCTCTGCGGGGAGCCTGCTTCTCCCTCTGCCTGCCACCCCCCCTCCTTGTGCACGCTCTTTCTCTCTCTCTGGTGCTCTCTCTGGCAAATAAATAAATAAATAATCGTTAAATAAATAAATAAAAAGGAGAGACAGAGAAAGTCACATGTTCTACCAACTGAGACAGCCAGGTGCCCCAGAAATTGCTGCCCATAAGCTGTATTCCAGCAAAGATCAGACCTCTCTTGTTCACCTCTTCATCTATCACAATGCTTGTTACCATCACAAGGCCATTAATCAGTGTTGTAGACAACACGTTTGCAGTGGTAGATCCCTAAGTATATTGACTTCCAGAAATCATTTTTCAAAAGGAATTTTCTCTTCATTAGATTGCATTATGTGCATTTGGAAAAGAACAGATCAGAATAAAATCACAAGCATATAATTTATACCATCTTTTACAGTATTCTGGGAGACATTCTGTTTCAGTATGATTTAAAATGGGTGAAGGGGCAGCCGCCTGGCTCAGTCAGAAAAGCATTAAATTCTTGATCTCAGGGTTGTGAGTTCAAGCCTCATGTTGGGTCTAGAGATTACTTAAATAAATTAAATAAATAAATAAATGTAAAAAAAAAGAAAAAGTGCTTAAAAATAAAATAAAAGGGGCGCCTGGGTGGCTTAGTCGTTAAGCATCTGCCTTCGGCTCAGGTCATAATCCCAGGGTCCTGGGATCGAGCCCCACATCGGACTCCTTGCTCCGCCAAGAGCCTGCTTCTCCCTCTCCCACTCCCCCTGCTTGTGTTCTCTCTCTAGCTGTCTCTCTCTCTCTGTCAAATAAATAAATAAAATCTTAAAAAAAAAATTGTTATAATTATTTCACCTATTGGTTTTGTTCCTTGCCTTAAAAATTGATATTCCTGTTTTTAAGATCATAAAAACATGCTTTATTTCTCTCAAAATTTTAAACATTACAAATTCAAATTCTAAAATCTGTAGCTTTTTAAAAAATATGTCTATAAAAATAACCCAAATATATTCTTTATGTTCCTGATGGCTCTATTGTCTTAGGTTTCCTAGACTTTTGTATCTTTGACCATTATCTATTCCACTTTTCCAAGATCTTCTTTTCTTCTCCATATTTCTTTTTTTAATAATAGACCATTTTAATGGCATTTTAAAAATTCTTTCTGTGTTAGAAGAAAGGAAGAAAAACCTGTGGGAGCTTTTCAAAAGTATGATAGACTGTTAAGTTTTTTTTATACCATTTGTCTGAGCTCTTATTTTTATCATTGGAAGGATTCCCACAAGTTTTTCATATATTTTCTTTTTTATTGTAATGGATTTTTCTGTGGTTGGCAAATTATGTTTTTAAAACAATTTTAAGGGGTGCCTGGGTGGCTCAGTCAGTTAAGCATCTGCCTTCGGCTCAGGTCATGATCCCAGGGTCCTGGGATCGAGCCCTGCATCGCTTCTCCCTCTGCCTCTGCCTGCAGCTCCCCTTGCAGCTCCAGCTTGGCCAGCTGAGCTTCCCAGGCACCCTATTTTTTCAAACTCTTAGGTGATTACTTTCCTGTGTATATAATATAAATTGACCTCAGCTATAAAAATAAGAATAATATATCTACCTTGTGAGGTAGTTATGAGGATTAATATAGGTAGAATGTGTTGAATGATTCAAGGAATTTGTAAACCAAGGGACTGAACAGGAGAGTGTAACTTTCCAAATTGGTTAGATCAAGGGAGAGGATTATCAGGGTGTGGACTTCATTTTTTTTTTAAGATTTTATTTATTTATTTATTTGAGAGAGAAAGAGAGCATGAGCGGGGGAGGGGAGGCAGAGGGATCAGCAGACTCCCCACTGAGCTGGGAGCCCAATGCCAATGTGGGGCTCCATCCCAGAACTGTGGGATCATGACCTGAGCCCAACGCTTTAACCGACTGAGCCACCCAGGCGCCCCTAGGGTGTGGACTTCAGATGAAACCCTGGCACCACAAAGTAACCACATTCACATTTGTAAAATTCTATTTCCTCAAGAACTTAGTACTCAAGAATCTAAAAATTGGGAAGTACTTTCGACTTTCTTCATCCTAATTGTATACATTAATTGGCTTGTGGGGGCAGGGGAGCAGGTTATGAGTGTGGGGTCCTAAGTCTGACAGCTCTGTTGCTGTTAGAGAAGCATGTTGTTCCCCTCTCCCAATCTCCCAAAAGAGTGGAAGCCCAGGGTGGTGCACCTTAACTTACTTGATAAATTATTTCTAGGGTATCTAGATCTCATGAGAGTAATTTTCCTTAAAACTGTAAGCCAGTCAAAGCAAAGTAACACAACACAGAAGAAAGATGACAACCAATAGCTATGATTGGAATCTCTATTTTTCTACCTGCTTCTCCCCTTCTCTCCTTCAGCTGTCTATTTTTATTAAATAAAATGACCTTGGACATTATAAGCATGGCATTTCTTTTTTTTTTAAGATTTTATTTATTTATTTGACAGAGAGAGAGCACAAGCAGGGGGAGCCGCAGAGAGAGGGAGAAACAGGCTCCCCACTGAGCAGGGAGCCCAATGTGGGGCTCAATCCCAGGACCCCGGGATCATGACCTGAGCTGAAGACAGACGCTCAACCTACTGAGCCACCCAGGCGCCCCTAAGCATGGCATTTCTTAAGGCTAAAATCAAAATGGCAAACTAAAATAGACAGCAACTAAGCAGAGCTTTAATTTGACCTAATTCATTCATTTGTTTGTTTATTCAACAGCTATTTATTAAACATATTCTCTGTATGAGGTATAATGCTAAGTGCTAAGGCTATAAAGATAAATCTCTGCCTTCAGGGAACTCCCAGTCTAGCGGGAGAAAGAGCCAAGTAAGTAGGCTATTACTTACTGGATGATAACTTATCTGATAGAGGTGGGCACCCAGTGCTGTGGGAGCATAAACTTGGGTTGTCAGTGAAGGTTTCCTGGAGGAAGTATATCTGGGGAAAGTCTGATGAATACATGAGAGTAGGGAGTTAGTGAGTATTCATAGATTTTTACTTCATTTTCTATGAAAATGGACTAATAATACATGCCAAATCCTGGAGGAAAGCATGGCTAAAGTATGATCTGCAGGAAGTAGGGCAGTTGGAGTAAAAGCAGGAAAATGTTAGTTATAAGAACTGTGAGGGGCACCTGGGTGGCTCAGTCAGTTAAGCGGCCTACTCTTGATTTTAGTTCAGGTCATGATCTCAGGGTCCTGGGATCAAGCCCCGTGTTATTCTACACTCAGCGGGGAGTCTGCTTCAGGATTCTCTCCCTCTGCCCTTCCCCCTGCTCGTGCTCTCATGCTCTCTCTCTGTCTCTAAAATAAATAAATCTTTAAAAAAAAAATTGTGAGTAGGAGTTTGTAATAGAATAGAAGAAGATGACTTGTCAGTGATTTGATGGTTCACCTAAAGGCCTGATAAAGTGTGAGGTAAGGTTTCTATAAAAAGAAGGCCTTTTCTGTGGTAGGATCAGAACTGGTATCCATCATCTTGGTCTCCCAGAGTAGGAGACCAGTGGGGATCATGGCTTTGACCCTTATAAAGTTTTTAATGCCTACTACCTAATAATAGGATAGAACCCATGTTACTTGATTGTGAGCCCCTTCTCTCTTATTGTTTTTGCAGGCACCCTAGAATACATTTCCACACAGGCCTTGTGGATGCCCATCTCTACTGCTTGAAAAAATACGTTGTGGACTTCCTAATGGAAAATAAGTAAGAAAGAGGGAGGTGGAGTCAAACTCACAGTGTTTAAGCTACCTTGGTTCTTATTTAACAGTTTTAAACCTTGATAATGTTAGATAGCTGGTTCATATAAATAACAGTTGATTCTTGCCTTTGTTTTAAAAAAAAATGAAATCGTGTTATCTAAATACTCTTATTTTGTCTGTATCACAGAATCCCCTGCTTGTATTTTTGGGGCCTATGTTATAATAAACCAACAAAATATTTTTGTAAAACTAATATAGTAATCTATGATGCCTCTTTCTGCACAGTTCCAGACTCTTCTTACTTCCTTCTGCAACGTTGAGCTCCCTAGCTCTAGTGCTATTTTGTTTCCAAGCAGGTGTTCTTCCCCTAGGCAATTATCCTATAGGTGGGCCCTCTTAGCAAAGGTTCAGAGTAAACTTACCCAAGAAGAGGGAGAAAAAAGTTTCCCTCCAATTTTGGAAAAGTCCACTTCACTGAGTGGTCTTTCATGAATGCAGAGAAACAAAATTTGATACTTTCTCTGATTTTCTTTGAGAACAGAATTGTGAACCTTAAATACTTTCCACAGATCTGTCTGACAGATCCCAGGACTTGGATTTCCAGAGAAAAAAACCTCCTCTGAGGTTGATCTCAAGGATTTTTTTTTTTTTTAAAGATTTTATTTATTTATTTGACAGAGACAGCGAGAGCAGGAACACAAGCAGGGGGAGTGGGAGAGGGAGAAGCAGGCTTCCTGCTGAGCCGGGAGCCCGATGTGGGACTCGATCCCAGGACCCTGGGATCACGACCTAAGCCGAAGGCAGTCGCTTAACCAACTGAGCCACCCAGGCGCCCCCGGATTTTTTATAGTAAATGCAATTAGAGTCCTCAGAGGAACAGGTAGGAAAAGATTTAATAACTGCGTGGTTAGGAAGAGGAGCAGCTAGTCTCCCTTGATGGCTGCTGAGTAAGTTTCTACCTTGAATAGCACTGATGGACTGGAAGGCAGTTATGCTAACCACTATACCACCAACGCAGCACTGATGGACTGGAAAGCAAGTAGGCTGATGCCGCAGCAGCAAGTTCCTCAGACCAGCTGAGGAAGAGAGTCTGATAACCTGAGTTTAAATGCTAGAGCATGGCTTTGGCTGATAGACTTGGATATATACAGGAATATTATAATAGGGGAAGAGGAAGTGTTCCTTTGTGCCCAGTCTATTTCTTGTAACATCCTAACCCTCACCCTTGACTACACCTGCTAAACCTCCCCATCCCCCAGGAGACCCGTGTAGAACCAATGGTAAAAAATCATTTGGACTCCTAGAAAACTTTTCCAAGGATTATTTCTCTATTTCCCTACCCTAGGACACCCTCTTGCCCTGCTCCCCTCTGACTTACTATTCTGTTTTATCGTTCAGTCAACAAATATTTATTAAGTGCCTGTGATGAGGCAGGCATTGTGCTAGGTCAACTGCAGGATCAATGGTAAATAAGCAGACATGGGCCCTGCCTTCAGGAAATTTGCAGAGACTTTGCTTTTTAAATAGCAAGGAAACTTACACCAAGATTAGACAGTAATTCAGTCTTTTCCAGTCACCAGTCCGGGCTATCTGTATTCCACAGATGAAGTTAACTCAGGCTACCTGGGTGACTCAGATGGTTAAGCGTCTGCCTTAGGCTCGGGTCATGATCCCGGGGTCCTGGGATCGAGTCCCACATCGGGCTCCCTGCTGGGTGGGGAGCCTGCTTCTCCCTCTGCCTCTCTCTCTCTCTGTCTCATGAATAAATAAATTAAAACTTTAAAAAAAAAAAAATGAAGTTAACTCTTGGCCTTTAAGAGCATGTTTTTTATTCTCAAGTGAAAATGAAGCCCTGTGAAGTAGGCCCTGTGATGTGTTGAGAGAGAACTCAGTAGTGGTAGAAATTTTTTTTTTTTTAACTACTTACTAGGGCAAACTTCACACAAAGCCAAAAGTAGAGAAAGTAACGTAATGAACTCCCCGTATCCATCGCACAGTTTCGACGAGTATCAGTTCGTGGCCAGTCTTGTTTTATATGTGCCACCACCCATCTCTCCACTGTCATGCTAGATTTTTTTTTTTTTTTAAGATTTTTATTTATTTATTTGACAGAGAGAGACACAGCGAGAGAGGGAACACAAACAGGGGGAGTGGGAGAGGGAGAAGCAGGCTTCCTGCTGAGCAGAGAGCCCGATGCGGGACTCGATCCCAGGACCCTGGGATCATGACCTGAGCCGAAGGCAGACGCTTAACGACTGAGCCACCCAGGCGCCCCTAGATTATTTTTAAACCAAGTCATCTTGATGTAATTTCATCTGTAATTATTTCAGTTGTTATTATCTATAAATATTTGCATATGTATCTGTAAAATATAAAGTCTTTTTATCTTTTAAACAAATACCTCAATGCCATTATCACTCCTTAAAAAACAAAAAACAAAAAACTAACATGCTCCTTAGTACTACCAAATGGGATTTTAGCTTTTGGTGCCTGGATATGTAGACACTTTTGCACCAGAGCTAGCTTCATCCTAGCTGCTATAGCTCCTTTGTAACTCATTAGGCCACCAGGGAGCTGTTCCCACACCTGGCTCCTGTACTGCAGTGGTATGTGCCTTGAGGACAAGCCTTAATCTGGTGATTCTGTGGCTCGTGGCCAGAAGCTCTGCCAAATGGGACTTTCCCAGAGCCTGCTGCAATAGAGAATGATACAGAGCCTCAGCTCAAACAACCTCCCCATCTCAGGATCTGTTAAAGAGACCCTTATCTCTTCATTCCTCCCCCCCCCCCCCGCCCCATCTACCTGTCAGAGTCACTGGGACTCAAGGCATTATATTGAAAAGTGATAAATTTCAATGTGTTAGAAAAAGTATAAAGGTACAGCAGGACAAATTAGAATGGTACTCGAGAGATTCTTTATTCCCAGCTGGATGGAATAGTGGAGGTCTTGTCTCAAAGTTGTGGGAGATGGGCCTGAATAGGTTGGTGGGGGCAGCATGTAGAAGGCTTTGAAAGCTTAACAGGGAGATACAGATCTTCAAACAGAATAGTCCCTTTTGGAATGAGCCGTGGTACAACCTGGCAGGAGAACATAGACCATGCTGGCTGGGAAAGAGACTCCTTCAAGGTAAGTAGGAAGCTTATAATTATCTGGTTATGAAATGATGAATCCTTGAGGGATGGAAGGCAAGAGGTAAACCTGGTAGGCACAGCTTCAAGAAAGGACACTTTAGCAATCTCCTGCTGTCTTTCACCTGTGAAAGTCAACAGTTTTGCCCTGTGTTGGGGTGGGGGGCGGGGAGTGTTGTTTTTCAGTTGTTTACATGTTAATGTCTTCCACCCAAATTCTTTTGAGATTAGATACCTACCTGGATTGCTAATGCATTCGATATATGGTGAATGGGATGGGAAGAGATGTGATGATAGTTCAGACAGCAGAAGTAATGTGATAGATAGATCAGTAACATCAGTAGTGGAAGAAGAGATGAGGGTTTCTATAGTTGACCAAGTAGAAAAGCTATAGAGAAAGCTGTAGAGAAAAGAAAACCTGCACTCTCTTTGACAAGAGAAGTTTAGTAACTGAGCTGTGTGAACTTGGATGGATGTCCACTTTTCTGAACCTCACTTTTCTCATCTGAAAATTAGGGATAATAGTACCTGACCCATATGGTTGTTGAAAATACTTGTAAAGAACTGAGAGCAGGAGGGGCTCCTGGGTGGCTCAGTCGTTAAGCGTCTGCCTTCGGCTCAGGTCATGATCCCAGGGTCCTGGGATCGAGCCCCACATCAGGCTCCCTGCTCAGCGGGGAGCCTGCTTCTCCCTCTCCCAATTCCCCTGCTTGTGTTCCCTCTCCGCTGTGTCTCTCTCTGTCAAATAAATAAATAAAACCTTTAAAAAAAAAAAGAACTGAGAGCAGGAGAGCCTCGGTGGCTCAGTTGGTTAAGTGTCCAACTCTTGATCTCAGCTCAAGCCCTGATCTCAGGATCATGAGGTCAAGCCCCGTGTTGGGCTCCACACCCACTTTAAAAAATAAAAATCAAATTAAAAAAAGAGCTGAGAGCAGCAGTCGGTGCACAGTAAGAACTCGAATTAACTTTTAATTGATCACCTACTCAGGCACTTTGTTCCTAGGTGGTAAAGATAAAAACATGGAGTTTCTGCTTCAGGTTCCTCGCAGTTTAGAGTGAGGGGGACAGGTTAAACAAATTATTACAATAAAATATGGTAAGTAGTGTTAAGAGTATAGTAGAGTAGGGGCGCCTGGGTGGCTCAGTTGGTTGGGCCACTGCCTTCGGCTCGGGTCACGATCCTGGAGTCCCTGGATCGAGTACCACATCGGGCTCCCTGCTCGGCGGGGAGTCTGCTTCTCCCTCTGACCCTCCACCTCTCATGTGCTTTCTCTCTCTCAAATAAATAAAAATAAAAATCTTAAAAAAAAAAAAAAAAAGAGTATAGTAGAGTAGTATAATAGTATAATGAAAGCATAAGGGAATTTGGGGGGTTGATGAAAATACTCCATATCTTGATTGGGGGTAGTGGTTACGGTGGTATACATTTGACAAAACTCATTATACGGCACACTGAAAATAGATGTATTTTATTAAATATACATCACATTTCAAAGAATTGTTTTTAAATTTTTAAAAAATGAGTTGGACTTACCATAATTTTTTAAAAACTCAAAGCAACAGACATTTAATAAATACCCAAATATATTCTTATTGGATTGACATAAGCCTAAACAATCTCTCCAGCCTGTAAGACGTGAACATGTTTTTCTTTCTCAAGCCATAAGCACCAACATTGAAAATTTATTCTCATAGCCGTTTTCAGTATTTTTGTTTAAAGGGAAATGGTATCACAGGATACTGTATGCCAAATCCTAGCTTTAAAGTCAGTACCTTTTAGGGGTGCCTGGGTGGCTCATTCGGTTAAGTGTCTGCCTTCAGCTCAGGTCATGATCCCAGGACCAAGCCCTGCATCGGGCTCCCTGCTCAGGGGGAAGCCTCCTTCTCCCTTTCACTCTCCCTCTGTGCTCTCTCTCTCTCAGATAAAGAAATAAAATACTGGGAAAAAAAAAGTCAGTGCCTTTTAATCTGAAATAATTTCCTGTTTACTATTCCATATTGTATCTATTTACTTTGAAGGAAAAAAAAAAAACTGAAAACAAAGCAGAGTTAACTTAGCAATCACCTTATCCTCCCAATTACAGCTCCGCTGCGAGCTGAGAGAAGAGGCAAGAAAACCTAAGTCCTTAATATTCTGCTCTGCAGACTTGAGTTTCCTGTTCTACCTCTTTCCTAACTAATATTTTGAAGGACTGACTTGAAGTGGAAGACATTTAGAGGATTTGCTCTTGTGATTTGCTTACAAAGACAGAAAAGCCAGAATGCAAAAGAAGCCAAATGTTTCCCTTTGTCATGGACATCATTTTTAGGCCTTCCCTGGAAGCTTGTAGCCACAAGGAGGACCTGATCAGAGACCAAGGCAAAATGCTAAAAATATCAGATTTCAGTAGAACTGATAATCATATGTTTTTTCAAAGGTTGGATTTTTAATGGTAGTAATATTAATAATAGAAAAACATATTTGGAGTTCATTACAATGCCAAATCAGGAAAGCTCTACTTTCTATGTCCAAAAATCAGAAGAAGAAATTATTGGGCGCCTGGGTGGCTCAGTTGGTTAAGCGACTGCCTTCGGCTCAGGTCATGATCCTGGAGTCCCAGGATCGAGTCCCGCATCGGGCTCCCTGCTCGGCAGGGAGTCTGCTTCTTCCTCTGACCCTCCCCCCTCTCATGTGCTCTCTCTCATTCTCTCTCCAAATAAATAAATAAAATCTTAAAAAAAAAAAAGAAGAAGAAGAAGAAATTATTGGCAGCTGTCTGGCCTAGAGGGAAGACAGTCATTTACACATTTACTCATTCACTTATTCAAATAAATATTTATTTAGCACTTCCTTCATGTCTATCTGTAGAGACAATAAGCAAAAAATTATAAATCCTGTGGAAAGTACTATGGTTACAGTAAACAGGGTACTAGTTACCATGGTATAGTGGATGGTATAGTGGAAAGAGTCATGGGCTTTGGGATAGATATGGAGTAAGTTTCAGCTCTGCCAAGTATAAAAGCTGCATTAACCTTAAGAAAGATAATTAATCTTTCTAAGCTCTAATTACCTCACTTATAAAATAAGGACAATAATACCTACCATGAAGATTGCTATAAGAATTTGAGATGATGTCTATTAATTTCCTAACATAACACTCAAAAATGATATGGACTAAAAAGCAGTATATAATTGTCTTTGCTGTGAGCATTCAGAAGCTAGAAGTGTTATGAAAGGCTTTCAAGGAGAAATGGTATTTGAGAGCAGTCTTACGGCTCAATAAATTTTCACAGTGAACACACCCTTGTAACTACTATTCTAGTCAAGAAACAGAACATTAGCAGATTTCCAGGATCTCTCCTCACGCTACCTACCAGACAGTAACTATCCCCCACAACACACAAAAGTAACCACTATCCTGAGCATTAAATTTAAGGAGATAAGATCAGATTTGTACTTGAGAAAAACCACAATATAGAGGGGTAGATAGAAGGGATAAGACCCATGATCAGATTATACTTTAGAGAGAGTATTCTGTCTACAATATGAAGGACAGATTTCAAGAGGCAAGACTGGAGGAAGGAAGACCAATTAAAAGCAGTTGAAAGAGGGGCGCCTGGGTGGCTCAGTCCTTGAGCGTCTGCGTTCGGCTCAGGTCATGATCCCAGGGTCCTGGGCTCAAGCCCCACATCGGGCTCCCTCCCTCTCCCACTCACCCCGCTTGTGTTCCCTCTCTCCCTGTGTCTCTCTGTCAAATAAATAAATAAAATCTTTTAAAAAATAAAAGCAATTGAAGGAGTCCAAACAGATGACGACAGTGGCTTAGACTACGCTATGGCAATAGAGACAGAGAAGTTGGTGGGTTTTAGGGCATAAAAATCAGCAGTGTTTGGTGGATGGTTATGTGAAGAGTGGAGGAAGACGGTGATTATTAGATTTCTTGCTTGGGTGACTAAATGAATCTTCATATCACTAAGCAAGATAACTGGTGTTGGTGAGGGGAGGTTTGGGAAAACGATGATGGGTTCAGTTTTAGACACTGAGTTTAAGGTATCTGTGGGTCATCTAAATGGCAGGGTCCTTCCAACAGTTGGAAATGTGAGACTAAAGTAGAGGAGAGGGACACCTGGGTGGCTCAGTCAGTTAAGCGTCTGCCTTCGGCTCAGGTCATGATCCCAGGGTCCTGAGATGGAGCCCCGCATCAGGCTCCCTGCTCTGTGGGAAGCCTGCTTCTCCCTCTACTGCTCCCCCTGCTTGTGTTCCCTCTCTAGATGTCTCTCTCTGTGTGTCAAATAAATAAATAAAATCTTTTAATAAATAAATAAAAATAAAGTAAAGGAGAGACGGGCACCTGGGTGGCTCAGTCGTTAAGTGTCTGCCTTCAGCTCAGGTCATGGTCCCAGGGTCCTGGGATCAAGCCTCTCATCAGGCTCCCTGCTCAGCAGGAGGCCTGCTTCTCCCTCTCCCACTCTCCCTGCTTGTGTTCCCTCTCTCTCTGTGTCTCTCTCTGTCAAATAAAAAAATAAAATAAAGTAAAGGAGAGAGGTCTTGGCTGTGGGTCCACATTTGGGAATGAGCAGCAAAGAAGCCACTAAGTGATGATCTGTCTCAGGGAGATAAATAACATGAGAAAAATCATAGGCAAAAAGAAAAATACTAAGAAACACCCAATATTTTAGGGGAAACAGGTATCAGAAATAGGAACAGATCAAGACAGTGATGCCACAGAAGGTAAGGGAAGAAGAAATAAGGAATGGCTAATGACTGTGGAATTTGGAAAATTCAAAAAATACAAAAAAAATATTACCCATAATTCTACTGTGTGATAACTGAGAGCATCTTAGTGTATTTCTTTCCATTATTTTATTTTTATATATACATATACATACTTGAAATCATGCTGTAAAAATAACTTGTTTTTCTTCAGTATTTCATGAGCATTTCATTTTCTTTATTCAGTACTATTTCATGAGCATTATCCTGTCATTAAAACGTTCTTTACAATCAGAGTTTTGCCTATATGATACTGTATTACACAGATGTATTATTATTATTCTTCCATTGTTGAACATTTGGTTGTTCTCTATTTTTATAAATAACATTAGGAGGAATTTTTTTTTTCCCCAAAGATCCTTTTTTTTTTTTAAGATTTACTTATTTATTTTAGAGAGAGAGCACAAGCAGGAGGGGAGCCGGGGAGAGGGAGAAAGAATCCCAAGCAGACTCCACACCCAGCACGGAGCCCGACATGGGGCTCAACCCCAAGATCATGACATGAGCCAAAACCAAGAGTGGGGCACTCAACCAACTGTGCCACCCAGGCGCCCCTCAGATCCTTTTTATAATCTGATTCTTTCATTCATTTCAGCAAATATTTATTGAGCATAATATGTTTTCCTTGGATAGGTTTATAGATATAAAATTACAGGGTGAAATAATATGAATATCTTGAACACCTTTTCTATGTATTGCCAGTTACTTTTCAGGAAAGATTTTACCAGTTTATACTCTGACTCCCACTGTATGAGAGTAACTGTCTCAAAGCATCCTATCAGTAATGAGAATTATTTTAAATCTGCTAATTTGAGGGGCAGCTGGGTGACTTAGTCAGTTGAGCATCTGAATCTTGGTTTCAGCTCAGGTCGTGATCTCAGGGCCTGGGATTGAGCCCCACGTCTGGCTCCTGGGCACAGTGCAGAGTCTGCTCTTCCCTCTCCTTTCCCCTCTGGTCCTCCCCTCCCCCACCACACTCCCCCGTTCATTCACTCTCAAATAAATAAAATCTTTTAAAAAATTTAAAGATTTAGGGGCGCCTGGGTGGCTCAGTCGTTAAGCATCTGCCTTGGGCTCAGGTCATGATCCCAGGAGGGTGCCCGATGGGGGGAGGGGGGCCCTGATCCCAGGACCTTGAGGCCATGACTTGAGCGGAAGGGTTACCAACTGAGCCACCCAGGCACCCCTAAAAAAATTTTTTTTTAAATCTGCTAATTTGATTGGGGGAGAAATTGCGTCTTGTTTTAATTTTTATTTCTTTTAAAAATATCTTTTGAACACATATCTATTTAGGATATTAATCTTTTGTTCTATTTGTAGCAATTATTTTGTCTTTAATTTGGTGGAGTTGTTTGTTGATAGCTAATGGTCAAAATCTATTGTTCTCCTTTGTGATTTCTTATTTCTTAGAAGCTTATAATTCATGAGATGAGGCAGGTGTTTCTGGAAGGCTGTGTATAAGAGGGAAGGGGAAAAGTGAGGTTGCCCAGGCCTAGGGCAATAAATCCAGCTGCTTATCTTAGGCCCCAAGGTCAGGATGTTCACAAAGGTTCACAGTGGCCTATTCCACTTCTTGGCATAGCATTGAGCTGCCTCTACTTTGAGTAGGAAACAGGAAGAGTAATTTTGTCCTCTGTAATGCTGCTGAGCTAACTGCATTATGGGAACTGACTGATGCTGAGTGCCAGCAGAAGCAGGTGGGACCTGGCAGGACTGCTTCATGTCCTCTCTTTAAATCACTGTCTGATCTCCTTAAAGAGCTCGGCCCTAAGGGGCTGTGTGCCAAGGCTTGTTTACTTGCTTCTACAGTGACAGTTCTGTTTGGCCCGTAATGTAAATATCGTGGCTCTGAAATCCCCCAGCTGTCCATGCTTTGTCATTCCTTCAAAGGGAACTGACTTGTTTTCCACCAGAGGGGTCCAAGGAACATTTGCTATCCACACTGGTTTGGTGCCTTAAAGGGGGAGAAAAAGAGCTAAGAGTAAGTGTTGTTTCATTCTTTGTATTCATATGGAAATTTTTAATCTCCATCAAAGGATCAGGAGAAAAATCACATTGAAATTCAATACAAGAGCTTCCAGCTTACACAGAATTTTTCAAAGATGTCTGACTTGATCCTTTAAAAATGACAAAAACCATGAACTGTGTAGCTCCAGGGTTCATAATTTTGCTTACCCTCCTCAGCCTCTGCCTCTGTCTTGCCTTCCTATCAACACTCCTTCTGTGTGGTCCCCTGTCAGCCTACAGAGCTTCTTTGAATGGGGGTGGGGGAGGGGGCGTGAAGTAGGCAGCAGCAGTGGGGTTTATAGGGCTGCTTATACATTAACACCTCTCTCTCTCTCTCTCTCTCTCTCTCTCTCTCTCTCGGGCCACATTATCTCATCTTTAAGAGTCTTGTAACTGGTCTCCCTGTCTTCATTCTCCTTATAGCAGGCCTATTGCCACTGCTTCCAGAATTACCTTACAAAGAAATAAAACTGATCAATGTCACTTTCCTGCTTAAAAACGCCACTAGCTTCTCAGTCCAAATTAGAGACTGCCACAGAAGGCTTCTGATTTGGCTCCCTTGCCTACCTGATCAGACTCATCTCCTTCTACGCTCTTCCTTAAATCCTGGATCAGGCTACTGTCCACTGGATTATGAATTCTTTGAAGTCGGAAACAGTATATTTCCAAGGCCTAGCACAGTAATTGGCGTAATAATAGATGCTTGTGAAATCCTAAATAAATTAATTAGTGATTTAAAGTTCTAACAAGGTCACAGCTTGAGAGAGAAAACTAAAAATCTTGTGCTGGTCTCTCACCCTTCTGTGCTTTTATTTCAAAAGCATACTCACTGTATTAAGGATTGGGTCCCTTCTTCCCTGTTACAGGAATTAGGAAGAAAAAAAAGTGTTGTTTTCAAAGTTGGTATGATTGTCAGAATGTACAGATAAATTATTAGAATTAGTAAAATTGTTTAGCGAGGCAATCGGCTACAAGATTAAAATACAGAGTAAATTAAACTTCTACAAACCAACAAGAAGAAAATAATTGTTTAAAAGACACCATTTATAATACCAACAAACAATGTAAGATCCTTAGGATTAATCTAACAGAAGATATGCAAGTCCTTTATAGAGAAAAATTTTTAATGTTTTTAAACAACTTTTCTCAGGGCGCCTGGGTGGCTCATTCAGTTGCGCATCGGACTCTTGGTTTCGGCTCGAGTCATGATCTCAGGGTCCTGGGATCAGCCCTACGTGGGGTCCGTGCTCAGCAGGAAGTCTGCTTGAGATTCTCCCCCTCTCCCTCTGCCCCTCCTCTCTCTCTAAAATAAGTAGATAAATCTTTGAAAAAAAATAAACAACTTTTTTCAAGACTGGAGCATTCTTCCTTCAAATAGGTTATTGCCAGTTAAGAGTCAAGACACCATGTTAAAATATGCTCACACACACAAATACTTGTGCATACACACCATGTAAATTGGATGTTGTAAAAGACTGTTTTCTGCATAAATTCTTGGATTTAATGCACTGCCCTCCCACCTCCAGCCTGAAGCTGATAGAGAACTTAGATCCTCTCCACTTCTCCAGAACTACCAAATCCAGGCCACTTTTGATCCCTGTCAGTCCCAAGGTGGCATGACAGGAAGGAATTTGGCTTTTCCTTGGATGCAGAGTTTTTGATCCCAGAGCATCCAGACAGTCGGTTTTCTCATATTTGACCACTCTTTCTTCCTAGGTCAATCACTTCCGTCCGGAGTGAACTGATTCCATACCTAATAAGAAAACAGTTCTCCTCAGCTGCCTCACAACAAGGACAAGAAGAAAAAGAGGAGGATCTAAAGAAAAAGGAGCTGAAGTCCTTAGGTCAGTGCTTGGGTTGCTGCAGGAAGATAGGGGTAGCAGCACCTTTGGAAAGAGTAGCTAGCCAACAAGGCAACAGCTTCTTGTCTAACCACCGGGCAAGACAGGGTAGCTGACACCATTCCCTGAGCTCTGGGTAGGCTTGCTCAAGCAGATTCTGTCACTATGCTCTAAGGATTGGCTAATCATGCCTCAAGTCCATTCTCTGGTTCATAGCCCTGGTTTGGCTGTGTTTCTCACTAGACTGTTTTGAGTAAACTCTGCCTCCCACTTCTCAGTTCCCCTGTTCTCTAGGCTCTGGGCAGCCCTACTCCTGACTAAATTCAGCCTCTTCTGTAAAGGAAGAAAGGTAAAGGAGTATACTATTACAGTTCAAACAGAGGCCTACCAGACTACCTTCTTTCCAAGATGTTGGGGAGAGGTCTGTCTTGTTTGCTCTCATATCCCTGCCTAGTCCCTGGCCAGTCCTGGGTTCATAGTAGGTGTTCCAAAAAAATATTTATCAAATGAATAAATGGAAGCAGTACAGCATGATGGTTAAGATATCAGGACTTGGCATCAGACAGACCTCGGTTTGAAATCTGACTCTGCCTCTTATTAGCTCTGTGACCTGAGGCAGGTTACTCAGTCCCCTCAGCCCCAGTTTTCTTATCATACAATAAAAGATCTCACATGGTTGTTTTAAGAATTGAAAAAACTGGGGCCCAGATAACTCTGGCTTCAAGTCCTAGACTATTTCTGTCATAGCACAACTACCAGATATGGTAGTAGAGGCCAGCAGCACAAAGCCAACATGGCTGGTCACTAAAGCCTAGACCCTTGCTTGCTTTAGGTCATGATTTACAAGAGTCCTCTATTTTATTGTCCTTAGTAGTACTTTCAAACTTGCTTTTAGGACCTCTTTTTAAATCATTTTTGTATCATACAATATTTCAGATGTTCAGGAAAGCACGTTGCCTCTTTGAATTTCACTTAGTCTTTAAGGTTTTAATGGGATTTCCCCAGGGTTCATGTTGTATGGGTAAGTTCCAAGGAGAGAGGTGTGAGCTGTACCCTCTTTGAAAATGTGACTGAGTCTCTATTTCTTCTGTTTATTCTGAAGATATTTTCAGTTTTATAAAAGAAGGCAGTACACTGACCTTTGCTCCCTATGATGCCTGCTGGAATATCTGTCGAGGAGACAGGTGGGAAGACTTGTCCAAATCACAGGTGCGCTGCTATGTCCATATCATGAAAGAGGGGCTCTGCTCTCGAGTAAGCACCCTGGGACTCTACATGGAAGCAAACAGACAGGTAAGAGGATGGGTTTAGAAGAGAAATCATGGGAGCTCCTGTCCAAGAAACAGACTGAGCCTTTTGTCTTATTTCTTCATTAAGTACCCAGTGACTTGTTTAGAATCCCTCTCATTCCCAAGGTTGAGCAAGACCTGGCATGTCCAGGGATACCACTGGGTGGGCACCCAGGTACAGCAAAAGGGGAAGTAGTGGGCCTAGTCCATAGAGGTAGAGCAAAAAAGGGCTAAGATCCCCAGGAAGGCTAACTTTTGGCCTCTGGGTTCAGCAGCTTTCTCCTGTTCTGCTGGGCATGAGGAGATTTGCAGTACTTCGTAAACAAGCAGATAAATACTGTGTAATCATTACTGTGATGAAATAAACATAGGCACAGAGAGGAGGCTTTCCTAAGAAGGTAAAGGAACAGAGTATAGTCCGATGGTAGAGCCTCAAAGAAGGAATATCTATGAGAGGGAAGTGTCTGGAAACAGCATTAGAGAGCTACCCCTCCTTTTAACCGTGAGGTTTGTGAGATATGGAGAATGAGCAGCTTCCGTTGAAGGGGAAGCGGTGCTCAAAAGGATAGGCCAGGGTTTAGTTAAAAGGGGATGGAGTGAGGAGACAGTGAAGAGACTGAGGATGTAGAGGAGTTCTTTACGGTGTGGCAGGCCCAGGAGGAAGGCTTTAGGGAGGGAGGGATGATGAGACCATGAAAAGGAGGCAGAGCAGTAATGGGTTGAGATGAGAAGAAGAAAAGATGGGTAACTGAGGGAACTACACTGGGGTGGCATGCAAGGACAACAGAGATGAGAGGATGAAGAGATTAGCTCTTGACATGGTTTCTGGTAGAACTCTGTGGAAACTGTCCGTGTAGGTATAAGCTGGGGAGTGAAGGGAGAAGGTCAAGTAGAATGATAAAAGATACTGTTGAAAATCGGGATTGGAATGTAGTCCCTGAAGAAAACCTGGCTCAGAAACCTTGAGGACCCACACTATATGATGGGTATAGCCCCAGCCCCAGACCTCAAGCTGACTTTACCCTGGGTTGGTTATAGATCCAAGAGCATCCAAGCCAGAGGGTTTATGAGAAATCATAACTAGTCTCACATTTACCCAGGGCAGTCTTCAGTAAAGTTAGCCCCAATTTAGGGTCAGAGTTATGAGAAACCTTCCTTAATTTGACTTTCAGGTCTCATTTTTCAGTTCTCTGACTACAGTCTGTCAGGCTGGTCCGAAAGCACGCCCATGGATGCCTGGGCTAGGGACGTGTGCTCTGAAGTACCAGCAGGGCCTGTGCAGCAGAGAGGCCTGAATGGCCGTGGTTGAAGTGTAATGAAGGAAGGAGATGCTGGGGATAAGGGGTGAGGTATTAGCCTTCACACTGCCAGCGTGGCCAGTCCCGGCACGGCATCCCTCAGCCAGTGTGGCCACCACACATAATGCTCTGCCCAGCACTCTGTCCATGCTGGAGAATGACAGTAGGCACACTACCTGTGCCTTCCTAATGGGTCCAGAGCTAAAATTCTCCGTATCTGTAGCCTTTTCCATTTTCTCATACTGGAGACAGTCTAGTGTGAACACTTTCAACATTTTAATTTGGCTGGTGAAGAACATGGGTGCCTTCTCAGTACCTGTCCTGATTGTAGAATTTGTCTGACATTGCTCCTACCCTCACTTTAGGCATGGCCACACTGGTCTACGAGGGGAGCAGGAACCTGGAATGATTATGGTCGGGACTCAGAATGCTCCTTGCCCTTAGTAGGCCTCTTGAAGGCTTGTCTCAGTGCCTCCCAGTTGGGGCATGTGGCATTACTTTCAGGGAGGAGATTTTCAGCTAGGAAGCTAAGGATAAGACCATCTAGAATTTACTGCATATATGATCCTTGTCCTAGGGAAAATATAGCAGCCTCGCGCTCTGCCTCACCCCAACAGAAAAGCTGTGGCTGAAAACTCCCTGCATCTCTAGCTGGGCATTGAGTTCTACCTAAGATGCTTTCAGGTGTTTTCTGCTCTTAACTTTGGTGACCAAACCTCTTTCCTCAAGGTGCCCAAATTGCTGTCTGTTCTCTGTCCAGAAGAATCTCTGATTCATTCATCAGCCCAGATTGTCAGCAAACATCTGGTAAGTGTTATCTTGGGCAGGGCAGGTATGGACAGTCTCTGGTGCATTGAGGTGTATCCTTGAGAAGATGGATTGGGGTTCTGAAGCCCTGAAACTCATTAGTCCTAGGTAAATCCCAACTGGATTCTGGTTATAAAATACCGTCTTCTAGCCCAGACACTCAAGAACCTGGACAGGTGCTGACCCCAGGCATACAAATTCTGTAAGGAAGATCCATTATGGTCTTGGGACTCAGACACAGGAGCTTTCCATCTCTTTCCCTCTTCTTACCCTGATTTGAGCACTCTCTTCAAGAGAGCACATCTATACACAAATGCATGAGTGTGTAAGTTTGAGTTGATCTCAGAGGTATTATGTGACCTTGTGGCCCTGAGAAATATGATCACATGCTGGTGACCATGATGGGATGGAGCAGAGGGATGATGGTCCCTCTACTGAAGTGTCTCTGGGGGAAGATTGCATTAGACCCCAACTCAAGGGATCTGAGGGGTTGGTTTGCAGTTGGTTGAGATGGATGGACAAGGTTTTATATTTGCCTTTTGCAGATTGGAGTTGAGAGCCTCATTGGGCCAGATACACAGGTTGGAGAGAAGTCATCCATTAAGCACTCAGTCATTGGTTCATCCTGTGTCATAAGAAATAGAGTGACTATCACCAGTTGCCTTCTCATGAACTCAGTCACCGTGGAGGAAGGGTATGTTTCCCCTGTGCCCACTTGAGGCAAGGTCCCTGGCATCTCTGGAAGGTTTGAGGGGCCAGTCCAGCCTCGGAAAGGGCTCAGCTTGAGGAGGGGGAGAAAAGGAAAAAGGCAAAGGAAGGAACAGTACCTAGGCCCTTTGAGGCCTTGGTTTTGGCTCCATTAAGACATGGTCTCTGAAAACGTTTCCAGCAACTTTCTCACACTTACTCCGGTTGTGGTCCTGAGAGAGGCTGCCTTCTCTTGCTTTGATCAGCTGCTTGATGGGATGGCCACCGTAGGGCACCACTGGCAGTGCTGGAATGACCCTTACCAACGTCTAAGGGTCATCTTGCTTCTCAGTGTCCCAGAACAGCCCCGAAGAAGGCAGGGGACTAGGAGGTGTGGTCGTTTAAGCCACATACTATTTTTAAGGGAGAGCTTCTTTGTTACAAGTTATGGAGACTCTTCCCCCATTTTGACACTTTAGAGTATCCTAAAATCTTGGTTTATGAACAGCTTGAACTTGGAATAAGACTTGAATGATATTTAATAAGATTATTCATACTCTGTATGGACCTCAGGTTTTTCCTGTATAAAATGCAGGCATAGGCAGTGGAAGAGAGGAAGGATATTACCAAAGCAGTAGTCTTCAGACTTTTTAGAAAGTGAACTTTTTGTCAAGATAAATCTTATGCAGAAACTCAATATTTAAAACTGATAAAAGCACAGTTGTTTGCAATACAGTGGGGAAGGGGCACTTGGCCTTCCTAGAGGATGTGAAGCAGATCTGTAAACAAATTTTGAAAAACACTAGACTGGATCAGCCTGAAAGAGCTGATTCTAAAGCCTTGATTCTAGATCTGATACCTGTCGATTTCTCCATCCAGGAACTGATAGGAGAGAAGGATAGGAAAGACTGCAATTTCAGTGAAAGCTGAACTACGTCTCCTCGCTGCCAGTGAGGGGCAGGGGGAAAGGTTAAGCCTTTGCTCTTTAGGAAGAGTGACTCATGGAAGATAATAGACAGGATTGAAGGAGGAAGTACCATAATTAAAAACCAGGAAAGTTGGAGACTATAGGGATATTGGCCACTAAGATCTGTCCTCCCCCAAGCCCCCTTCCCAACTTGATTCCCAAACCCTGACAACCAGGCATAAAGCCTTCAGTCTGGTTTGGAAGAATCTTCTCTGGAGATTCTGACCAGCCCAAGAAAAAAAACATAAAGTGATTTATGTCAGAGATTTCTAACAGTCCACTCAAGTCACCCTGCAGTGAAAATTATGGGTGACAAATTCCATTCATGTGCTTAGAGCTTCCAATCAGGCTTTTTAGAATCCTCCCCTAAAGATGAAGAGATAATCAAAGATTACCAGAGGTCTAAAGAAAGCCTATCATGAAAGATCCACAGATCAAACAGTTAGAAGAAAGCTACTTAGAAGAAACAGAGACTCTGCAGGGAGAGAAAAATACTTTCAAACAACCTGTTATTTCAAAGAACAAAAAAAGAACTCTAGGAAATTAAAACTATGATAACAAAAGGAAAACCCCAATAAAAAAGAATTGTAAGATAAATGTCACATTTCCCAGAAAGTAGAGCAAAGAGATAGAACGTAGAAGAGAAAAGATAAGGAAATGAGAGGACCCGTTCAGGATGTTTAACATCTGAAAAGGAGTTCTGTAAAAAAAAGAGAGTTCAGATATCAGAGGAGGAAATTATTTAAGAAATAATATAGGGAAATGTCTCACAACTAAGAGATAGGAATTTACAGAATGAAAAGGCCTACTAAATAAGTGCCCAGTACAATGGGTAAAAATAAACCTCCATCATTTTGAAACTTCATAACACTGGAGAATAAAGCATGCTACAAACTTACAAAGAGAAAATAATAGGTCCTATACAACCAATCAGGAACCAAAATGGCTTTGTTTTGGACTTACCAGTAGCAACAATGGAAACTGGAAGATAATAGAACAACGCCTTCAAAATTCTGAAGGAAAACTAATTTCAGCCTAGAATTCTACACCCCAGCAAAAGGTTAAGTGTGACCATGGAAAAGTCTCAAAAACTTTTCTGATGTTTTCCACCAAAATGAAGAGTAAACAAAGAGGTAAGATACAAGAGATCCAACTCTAAAAAAGCAAAAAGTATCCATAGGATGATACTGAAGGCAGATCCAAGGATGACAACTTTATGAACAACTGCATGAAGCATACAGGGAGCAGTTAGCTCAGAGTGGAATCCACAGAGCACTTACTCAGGAAGATGAAAGTGATAAAATACCAGACGCATATAAACATCTTGAAAGATTTAGACAACTGGCTAAAAGTTCGTGTTGAATTAGTAATAGCATAGAATACTATCTAACAAACACAAAACAATTATGAGCTCTGTTTAAAAAGTTGTACACGAAAGGAAAAGGCATCATAGTTCACTGTGTAACTCAACTATGAAAAAGAATTTATGTAGTCATAAGAAACACTATAGATCAAAATTATGCTATAACAATATTGAAAGAATGAGGGATAGGAATGGAAAGACGGAGCAGGGGGGGGAAGGGAAGCTAAATCTTCCATTGTGGAAGTCTACTGATAATGCCTAAAACTGAAAAATCAAGAAGTAGTAATATATGTAGCATGTTAGTATGTAGAGACGGGGAGGTGAATACTGAAATACTCAGCAAAAAGAAGTCCAAAGTTGTCTCTGGGGGTGCGCCTGGCTGGCTCAGTCGGTTAAGCATCTGACCAGCTCAGGTCATGATCTCAGGGTCCTGGGATCGAGCCCCGTGTCGGGCTCCCCGCTCAGCAGGGAGTCTGCTTCTTGCTTTCTTTCTCCCTTTCTCTGTCTCTGTCTGTCCATTTCTCTCTCAAATATATAAATAAGTTAAGAAAAGATATATACATGCATATATAACTTTAATTGCCAAACAAAAAGGTCAGAATTTTGTGGTACACCGCTCCCGGTGGCGTGCTGAGAAATTGTTAACAGCCAGCTCTCCAAAGGAAAAAAATAAGTGGTCTGATTTATAACATTTGCCAGTTTCCATAGTGTAAATTCACCCAAGCAGAACAGTCTGGCTCCAGCACATCACTGATGATAGAGACCTGTCAAAAGTATTTCACTCTTTCATCAAACACAAAGACCCACTGGATGCTGAAGACTGTGCCTGAGTGCTGTGGTAGAAATCTGTGTGGTCACAAAGGAGAAAAGGGTCAGGAAAGAATTAAGGAAATGACCCTTGATCTGAATCTTGAAAAATGATTAGAGCCACCAGGTTGGAGAAAGGAATGTTCTAGATACATCAAGAGTGTGAAGTGTGAGAGAGCATATCTTATTCCAGAAACATCTCTTCATTTTGATTTTACCTGGAATTTCATCACTTAAGAAGAGGCTTCACTGACTACCTATCAGATATAATCTGTCCCAGGATGCCTGAGTGACTCAGTCAGTTGAGTGTCTGATTCTCAGTTTTGGCTCAGGTCATGAGAGCAAGTCTCGTGTCAGGCTCTGTGCTCTGCGGCAGAGTCTGCTTAAGATTCTCTCTCCCTTTCCCTCTCTTCCCTGCTCCTATGCACACACACTCTCTCTCTAAAATAAATAAATAGGGGTGCCTGGGTGGCTCAGTCGTTAAGCGTCTGCCTTCGGCTCAGGTTGTGATCCCAGGGTCCTGGGATCGAGCCCCACATCGGGCTCCCTGCTCCGCGGGAAGCCTGCTTCTCCCTCTTCTACTCCCCCTGCTTGTGTTCCCTCTCTCGCTATGTCTGTCTCCATCAAATAAATAAATAAAATCTTTAAAAAATAATAATAATAAAATAAAATAAATAAATAAATAAATAAATAAATCTTAAAAAAAAAAGGAAGCAGCAATCTGTCCCAATACTCTCCATTACACCAACCTGTTTTATTTCCTTCCTAGCATTATCACTCTCTGGCCTTATCTTGTTTACCTGTCACAAGTAAATGTTAGTTTGAGAATGTAAGTACCTTATCTTTCTGTTTCACTGTTATATCTTGAGAGCCTACAGGAACTCAATAAATATTTGTTATATGAAAGAATGGTAAATAATTCATAATAACCAAAATACAGAATTCAAAGAGGAATGGATAGACAGGAGACAAGGCTATACAGATGGCCAAGGGCCAAATCGTGGACTATCCCCTAAGACATTTAATAGGTAACAGTAATTTGAGAGTTGAAAGGAAAGGAATAACATAATTAAATCCACATTTTACGAAGATCATTTTGGCTACACTGTAGAGTACGGTGTGAGGGTAAACATGAAGGCGAGGAGGACTACTGAAAGAGTCCTGATAAAGTAGGAGTCCTAAATTAAGGCATAGCAGTAGCAATAGGAAAGAGAAATAATAAGGTGATTAATAACTATAAAGCATGGTGATTGCCTGGATATGTGAGGTGAAAGAGAAATTAGGGAAAACTTCCACATTTCTTACTTGAGCAATAAGGTTTCTGGTGTGCTATTCGCTAAGATAGAAATCAGCAGAGGATTTGCAGGGTGGGAAACAGGGAAATGAGTTCCATTTGGGATAAGTTGAGTTCCTGGCAGGCGGCATTGACATGCAGGACTTGATGTGCAGGACTGGAGCTCAGGAAAGAAGCCTGTGTTTGAAGGTTTGGGAGAGTGGGGGGCATAGAAATGGTAACCGAAGCTGTGGGAGTAGAGGAGATCACCCAGGGAGATTGTGTGGCCTTAAAACAAAAGAAACTAAGACAAAACCATGGGGAACATCAACAATTTTAGACATAATAGAAGGAATCTAAGGAGACTGACAAGGAAAAGGCAAGGAAGGAACCTAAGGGATAAGGGAGAGGACAGTTGGTAGGTGAAGCCCAGGTTTCTAGTTGGGGAAACGGGGTAGATGGTAGTGTACTCACTGAGATGAGGAAGGGTGAGGGAGGAGCAGATTTGTGGGTTGAAGAGGCCTGTATGGGGCACATGAAGTTGGAAGTACCTGTAGGACATCCAAGTATGTGGAGATATCCAGTAGCCAGTTTGTGACTAGAGGTTAGAAGAAGTCAGACCCAGAGACCTCTTCCTGAACCACTGTGGTGTTCTCTAACTTATTTTGCTGTCTCTATTTCTCTTATTCTTCCATATCTGCCCTTCTGCCCTTCCTCCTATGGATTAGAACATGAACTTTGGAGTCAGACTGCCAGACCGAATCCCAGATCTGTCACTTAATGGTCACTTAGGGAATTGACTTTAGATCTTCATGCCTGATTTTCTCACTGTAAAATGGGGTGAAAATTGAACTACCTCTTAGGTTTATTGGGAATACTAAGTTAATAGACATAAAGCACTTAGAACAGTGCTTGGACATAGAATGTTAGCTGTCATTTGTTTACCATCCTCATCATCATTTATCATTTATCTCATTTCACAGAAGTGACATGTTGCCAGTGTTGTCTTCCTAACAGATAGCTCTGATCATGTCCCTGTTCTATTCAGAAACTCTTTTTTTTTAAGATTTATTTATTTATTTGAGAGAGCGAGAATGAGAGAGAGAGAGAGTACACGAGAGGGGGTAGGGTTAGAGGGAGAAGCAGGCTCCTCGCCGAGCAGGGAGCCCGATGCGGGACTTGATCCAGGGACTCCAGGATCATGACCTGAGCCGAAGGCAGTTGCTTAACCAACTGAGCCACCCAGGTGCCCCAATTCAGAAACTTTTTTTGAAGACTTCCCCCTACCTTTAGAATAAAGTTTGAACTTCCAGATTTCTCGTGATCTAGCTCCAACACTGAGTCCTGGAATGTTAGTGAGATGGGGCCTCAGAAGTCACCCAGCTCAACTTCTGCATTTTTACAGATGAGCAGAGTATGAAATTCCAGACTTTCTTCTCATTGCACCCTTACTACTCTTTGTCCCATTCCGGATTCATGCATGAGACCAACAGCATCACCATTCTCTCCAAACCAGAACCACACTTGCCTTTATCCATTTGATCCCCTAATTCCAGAGTAGCTCATGAGGCTTTGTAACTTCCACTCTGTCTCATCTTGCCTCAGACCTTCCAGGGAAGACAATGCCATGACTTTTCCATTTGCTTTAATTAGCAACCTCTCCCTCCCCTCCTGTGGGCGGGCAGACAAAGGAACAGCTCTCTGGCACCTCTTTAAAGTCCAGTATTGGTGTCCTGAATTGACATGAAGAGACTTGGTGAGAAACCAACGCTCGGTAAGAAACTCCAGCTTTGGGGCGCCTGGGTGGCTCAGTTGGTTAAGCAACTGCCTTTGGCTCAGGTCATGATCCTGGAGTCCCTGGATCAAGTCCCGCATCGGGCTCCCTGCTCGGCGGGGAGTCTGCTTCTCCCTCTGACCCTCCCCACTCTCATGTGCTCTCTCTCATTCTCTCTCTCTCAAATAAATAAATAAAATCTTTAAAAAAAAGAAAGAAAGAAAGAAAGAAACTCCAGCTTGCTCATATGAGAGAAGTTCATAGAGAATGCCTAGCATAATATCCTAGAGTCAGTTGCTGTTTTGGAGGAGGTATAGTCTTGGATGGCCTCATAAGCTAGGGAAACAATAAAGGTTTAGATGGTGGTGGCTGCTATTTTTTCCACTAAAAAGGTTGAAGGAGGGCTATAGGCAGCCCGCATGGGGCTAATGACTAGGGAGGCCATTAGAGGTTAGCCAATCTGGCAAATTAGCTCCTCGTGATAAGATCAGACATCCTGCATCCCATATGAACCTTTTGCCATTATTTTCAGGTCATTTCGTTTTAATTACTTATGGTAAATTTGAGGAAAGTAATTAAATTGCAGTCGTGTGAGACTTTATTACCCTGCTGCTATTACATCTGAACTGAGCGGCAGAGTAGGAGCGTGAATTTGTCCAGAAGGGAGTTTCTCATATTCTAGGCTTGCTTGTCTCTGCCAGCAGCGGTGAGCTGCCGAGGCTTTCTGGACAGTGGCTTGGACATCTGCCCAAGGCCCTCAGGGCTTGAGGGGTGCTAATGGGACCACCTTGGGGAAGGTGTAGGCGAGACTATGCAAGGAAGGCTCCTGCCTGTCCTTCTCATTTTCAGTTTCTGGTAGAAATTCCAAGTTCTGTGACAGCTGATGCCCAGGAATCCAAAGTCTAGTGAAAACTTCATTGTCAAGACTTAATTGTCAGTTCTGTGTTCTGTATCTTTGGCTTTCTGGTTCTGAACAACATCTCCTGCATCTCCTCCTTGTCCACGGTGAATGACCCAAGCAGCAGTGTAAGGTAGCTCCTTCACATGCAGGCAGGCAGGCCAGGGAGCCAGGTTTTCACCTAGATTTCCTGTGCTTTCTGTAGGCAGCAAGTGCCAACTGTCAGAGCCAAACTATATATTATTGCTTCTCATTGTTACCCTGAGTGTCCTCTTCACCTACACTCAACTGACTGCCCTGCTCACTGGGTTGCTTACTTTTCTACTCCCCTTTATTCCTGACATTCACTCTGCCTCAATTGCCTCTTTCTAGAGATCTTTACCTATAGAAATCCTCCTGCTCATCTTTCAAGGTCCAGTACATGTGCCAACTCCTCCATGCAGCCTTCTTGAACTGTCCTGGCCAGAAATTATTTCCCCCACCCCTGTGTTCCCTGTGCACCCATAACACTTGATGTATGCTCATGTGCCATTTAGTGCATCTTTCTTTTTCCCTCAGTAGGCTATAGATTCCTTCAATACAGAAATAGTCTCCTATATCTTTGTACCTCTTAATGCCTAATACTATACTCTTTACATGCTAGATATCTTATTAAGTATTTACTGAATGAAAAGTAGGAGTCCCTGATTTAAACTTCCCCACTATAATTGGCTGAGTATCTGTCAAAAGAGAGCCGTGTGTACTTCTAGAAAAAATGGTGGAACGCTTCAATCCTTAAAACTTACCAAAATAGGGGCACCTGGGTGGCTCAGTCGTTAAGCGGCTGCTTTTGGCTCAGGTCATGAGCCCCGCGTCGTGCTCCCTGCTCGGTGGGAGGCCTGCTTCTCCCTCTCCCACTTCCCCTGCTTGTGTTCCTGCTCTCACTATCTCTCTCTGTCAAATAAATAAATAAAATCTTAAAAAAAAAAAAAACTCACCAGAATAAAAACATACAAGCAAAACCAGAAAAGGAAACTTCATCTATAATAAAACTAGATAATACCACGTATCTGTACACAGACTGAAGAATATCTGCCAGATACAATGGAATGTAGATCAAATCCAAAGAGAACACCAAGATTTGACCAGCGAAAGGAATAAGGGCATGGGTAAACCAAAGAATTGGCAAACATCTCTTTTGCAAAATCTCAAGGCACATAGAACTGAAAGAAAAAAAAACCATTGAGGCACATAGGAGGGCTGGCCTCAGACTTTTCTGTGATAACATTGAAGGCAACCATTTAGGAGTGAAACAACATTTAGAAAATTTGGAGGGAGGGTGCCTGGGTGGCTCAGTTGGCCAAGCGACTGCCTTCGGCTCAGGTCATGATCCTGGAGTCCCAGGATCGAGTCCCGCATCGGGCTCCCTGCTCAGCAGGGGGTCTGCTTCTCCCTCTGCCCTCTTCCCTCTCGTGCTCTCTGTCTCTCATTCTCTCTCTCTCAAATAAATAAATAAAATCTTTTAAAAAAAAAGAAAATTTGGAGGGAAAATGATTGTGACCTCTAAGAATCCCATAGCTAGTCAAGTTATGGTTGAAATATAAAATCATCAGAAATACTCCAGTATTTCTGGAGTAGATCTTCTGGCTCAGGAGATGTGTCACCCATGAACCCTCTGGAAAACTCTACTTGAAGACGTAATATAACCAAGTAAGAAATGAAACAAAATATTGATTAATGGGTTGGTTGGGTATAAGAGTGAACTCCCTTAAACATAAAATTAAGTCTGTGGTAATTAGAGTTGCAAAAGGACTGTGATTATTAGAAGAATTTTGTCCATGTTTCTTCAGTAACACTCTTGAAAATACCAAATTATGAAACTTTGGAAAGATCCCCTGGACTTAAAAGGGCTCCTTAGGACTTTTGACTCATTCCTTGCCTCCATGCTAAACCCATCTTCTTAGATGGAGAATATTCAGCTTAATTCTTTGAGGGTGTTACCTCGTTACTTTGATTCCCTCCAAACCCTTCTTTTTCTTAGCCTCTCTTTAGGGAATGGAAGGACTTAGATTTCTTAGGAGGGAGACATTTCTCACCACTAAACCTTTATTTTTTTATTTTTTTTAAGATTTTTTTTTTTTTTTAATTTATTTATTTGACAGAGAGAGAGACAGTGAGAGCAGGAACACAAGCAGGGGGAGTGGGAGAGGGAGAAGCAGGCTTCCCGCCGAGCAGGGAGCCCGATGCGGGGCTCGATCCCAGGACCCCGGATCATGACCCGAGCCGAAGGCAGACGCCTAACGACTGAGCCACCCAGGCGCCCCACCACTAAACCTTTATATAGTGAAGGGAGGCACATGGAACTAAAGGGAGGAAATTTTCAGCCTGTTCACTGAAGCCAATACATTTTCATCCAGAGGACCAAGAGCAAGATTGATCAGAGACTGGAAGGTGAAATATTTCTTCAAGCATTATGCATGAATTAACCTGGATAAATATCACAATGATGTTGAAGGAGAAAAAAGCAAGTTGCAGAAGGAAACAGAGAGAATTATAGCATTTATATAAAATTTGGAAACATGGAAAACAATACTATATACTGTCTGCTAGTGTAGCCCTTTTCTGTGCCTGAAATAGTTCATTAAAAATAATCATGGTTCTTCATCTAGAGGGACTCCTGGACAGGGACCCCTTGGGCTAAGGTTAGGAGGCTCTTACCTCTGGGGAAATCCCGGTGACTCAACCATAATCTTTGGGCTGAAGTAGTGAGCTGGCCTAAAGTAGGCCTTTAGTCATATACTTAGAAAAACTCCAGTTCCATACTCTTTTCTCACCCAAGGTTATGAGTAAGTTTAGAAAGCCTACCAGCTTCTCTCCGGAGAAGAACCTACCTGTCCTCAGAGTTACTGAAAAGTTTCGTGGCTCTTTGCCAGATACTGCCCAGTCACCAGCTGAGTCCAAGCCCCTCACACAATGGAGAGTCACTTACCACTATGTACGCTTGGGCACGTTGCTTAATCTCTGTGAGCCTCAAATTTCTCTGTAAAAATTAGAATAAATACCACCATCCCTGCAGGCTTGCCAAAAGGATTAAGTTACATAATGAACATAAAATGCTTTGTGTAATGACTGAGAAATATTCGACATCAGAGTTATGTGAATTCCCTTTCCTTCTGTAATAAACTGAAGAAAGTTCTAACCAAAGCCAGAAGAGCAACTAGAATTTGGAGACCATTTTACTTCCCGGGCCAGGGCTTCTTCCCTTTTTTTTTTTTTTTTTTTAAAGATTTTATTTATTTGTTTATTTGAGAGAGAGTAGGGGGCAGGGGCAGAGGGAGAGAGATGAGAAGCAAGCTCCCTGCTCAGTGGGGAGCCTGACACGCAGGGCTCTGGGATTATGACCTGAGCTGGAAGCAGATACTTAACCAACTGAGCCACCCAGGCACCCCCAGGACTTCTTCCTTATGTCTAGGCCACAACATGCTGTGGCATAATATGCCTGGCCATTCAATGGATCTACAGATCTTACTGTAGACCTCTGTGTTTTTCTCATGGTCTCTTCTCCACCTGAAGCATTAGGATTTTCAGGGTAATTTCTCAAAGCCTGCAGTTTTGCTTAAAATTTAACCACACCAAGGGGCGCCTGGGTGATTCAGTCGGTTAAGCATCCAACTCTTGATTTTGGCTCAGGTCATGATCTCAAGGTTGTGAACCAGCCCAGTCTTCAGCTCACTCCGAGCTGGGCATGGAGCGTGGTTAAGATTCTCTCTCCCTCTTCCTTTGCCCCTCCCCACCCCTCAAAAAAAAAAAAAAATAGGGCGCCTGGGTGGCTCAGTTGGTTAAGCGACTGCCTTCGGCTCAGGTCATGATCCTGGAGTCCCGGATCGAGTCCTGCATCGGGCTCCCTGCTCGGCAGGGAGTCTGCTTCTCCCTCTGACCCTCCTCCCTTTCATGCTCTCTGTCTCTCATTCTCTCTGTCTCAAATAAATAAATAAAATCTTTAAATAATAATAATAATAATAATAATAATAATAATAATAATTTAACCCCACCAAGGAGAAATGAGGACCAAAACCCCGTTAATCTTAGCCATCTTTCAACAGCTTCTTAGAAAACACAACCAGGTATTAGCACAGCAGAGTCCTTAGTACCAAGCTAAGAGTTAAAACTACATTGCAAAAACCATAGTTTTGGCATTGAGCCAGTTCTTTGCTTGAGCTGTAGAGGAAGTCACCTCTGCTCTGCTTTATGCACTGAGCAGAAAAGGCAAAGCCATTATTGTAGATTGGCAGCCAAGCCTTGGAGAGGGCTTATTTGATATGGTAATACCAGTCCTTCCTCTCCAGCATGAGCTACCCACACTTCCAGGAAAATCCTTAATCTTGGAATTTCTTCCTGGACAGATAGAAAGCTATATTGGCTTGACATTTTTCCAGAATGCCTCAGCCTTGCTAATGGAGGTGACTTGTGACCATTAGCAGGGGTAATAGGAAACAATGAAGAAACAAATGGCAGAAAAGAGCTTCATACTCACTAAGCATTTTGTCAGGTGTTCATCTCAAAGCCTTCCACAGATCCACTGACCAAGAGCTTCAGGAGAGCCCCCAGCTTCTTTTCAGTCAACCCACTTTTTCTCCATCATATCTGCAGATTCTACATGGGTAGTTTATGGGTCTCATAGGGAGTTACACATAAACTAGATGAGACGAGGTTCCTGAACACCTCAATCAGACTGGCTGGACATAAGGAGAACCCAGGCTATCCATTGCTATGGAAATCTGACCTCAGTCAATCGAGCCTCTTCCTTCCAGAAATGGTTCCCACTTATATCCCAAATTCCAAAATAGCCATGTAGTAGTCTCTAATTATGGCTGCTTGAATTCCTCTTGGCTGTTTCTTGTCTGCCAACTATGTTTACCCCTTCCCTAGCTCCAGAGCATGCGTTCTCAGGCTCTTAAACTACTAAGCAGGAAGTATCCTCCTACTCCCACTCTGGAAAAAGAAAGGAGACTTTTCAGTGACAAACTAGTAGCCAAATATAAGCCTGCTTTGCCCCAGGAGCCTGTTTTCTGAGGCTTTCTATACTTCCTTACTACTCTCTGGGGGAATTTTCATCAAGAAGCAGGAACCACTCTAACTGCTAACTGAACTGCTTTGCCTAAAGCAGAAGGCAAGTTGGAAAGTTCTAGGAGGTCCCTTAATGCCCACCCACTGTGTATCCCAATTTTTTTTTTAGTGTATTCTGAATTTGAGCTAAAAAGCTAAAAAAACAAATTAATACTGTCTGCCTATCTCTAGCCCACACCACAGAGGTGCTGTGGCTTTTGCCTTTTGCTGCTTTCTGACTGGCTTAACCTTCCAGAAGAATAGAGATAAAGAAGACTCTGGAATGCCATAACGGGGCTAGAATTCCTTTTCTGCATTTTACTGAGCTGGAAGCAGTTTTGGCATTTGGGAAGAATCTTTTTTAATGGCCTGTGCATTAATAGTTTCAGTCTTTGGAATGTCCTCCTCCCCATCCCCCACGCCTCCTGGGTTGCCTGAGGATTTTTCCTTAATTGGTGTTTTGTTTTGTTTTGTTTAAATGGAGCTCACACCCTTCCTACTCACCTTCCTTCTCCTCTCTAGCCCACTTGTGACTCTTTAGGGTAGTGAATATTCCCCTGTTAGAACAGAGCCCTTCCTTCCACAGAGCCATTTGGCTCTGAAAAGCAACTTGGCAGTTCCAAGCAAGCTTCCTCCAGTCTTTTCTTCTTTTGATTTCTTTATATGCCATTATGATTAAATGTATGGATTCTGGAGTCAGGCAGACCTAGATTTGAATCTGATACTTGGCAGTTTTGTGGTTTGGGGCAAATGGTTTAACTTCCCTAGATCTGTTACCTCATCTGCAAAATGTGGTTGTTATTTTTACTGCATCAGAGGCAAAAATAATACTCCTAGAATCATCTAGGAAGCTCTTTTTTTCTAATTAAATACATGAAGCCCCCATCTCAGACCTACCAAAAAGATTGATGGAAGCCAGGACAATGAGGGTGTTTTTGTTTGTTATTTTTTACACTGCCCAGGTGATTTTTCTGATGAAATGGCTAGATTTGTAAGTCACTCCTATAATGTACATAGAGTATTTACTTGCACAACACCTAGCATAGAGTAGGGTAGGCAATGTGTGATGTGTGCTAGCAAAGATTTTCAAAAGGACCTTTCTTCTCATGCACCGATCTTCAGGAGCCAGAAGGATGCTCTTTCAACACATTCAAATGCTGAGAACAAGAGGTGCTACTCTTGAGAATTGGCTTTAGGATCTGGAGTAGTCTTTGATGTGTCACGGAGCTAGTTTAAAAAACATTGGGTTTTGGGTTTTGGTTTTTTGTCTTCTAAGTGAGTTTGGTTTTGATTAACCAGAGTCTGTAGTGAGAGCTGTGGGGCACCTATTGTTTCCATAGCTGACCTAAGAAGATTCATGGGATCTAAGCCTTAAATGAAATTTGGGATATATTCCCAGATGAGAAGCAGAGTGATGGGTCAGTCCAGGGACTAGTGCCAGCTTCTAGCCACCCAGACCAAATAAGGAGAGACAGGGTGGAGTTTAGACCTCCAGGTCTGGGGTACCTAAAGAACTGAAGTCACGGGGTCTGCAGTTTTCAAGCCTTGGCAGGAAAGATCATTATGAGCATATCCGAACTCTGGACTTTGCTAAAGCTAGGTCCACGCTTGCTGCCACTGAGCCATTCTGTCTCCTAGTGATAACTTGAGGCATGTAGCCATTAACTGGATGGAGCAGCTATTCCTAGTCTGTGGAGGAGCCAGAACCGCCAACCCATAGTGGTGAGGATGGTGATGAGAGCCACGGGCATTCTTTAACTTGGCTCCTGTGTTACAGAAGCAACATCCAGGGCAGCGTCATCTGCAACAATGCTGTGATCGAGAAGGGAGCGGACATCAAGAACTGCCTAATTGGAAGTGGCCAGAGGATTGACGCCAAAGGTAAACCAAATTACAGTCACAGGTGCCATTTTTTACTTAGCGTAGTAGTACAGATGGAACTCAGTGCTGGTGACGATTAGGGAACAAGCACAAGCATACTCTGTGGGTGAGAACATGAATCGATAAAGCCATCTTTGGAGGGGAATTGACATCATTGTCAGACCTTTTAACTTTGACTTAACAGTTCCATTTTTAGGAATGTATCTTACAGATAAGCTCATAAATGGATGCAGCCTTATTGCCAAAAATTTTAAAACAGGGCGCCTGGGTGGCTCAGTTGGTTAAGCGACTGCCTTCAGCTCAGGTCATGATCCTGGAGTCCCGGGATCGAGTCCCGCATTGGGCTCCCTGCTCAGCAGGGAGTCTGCTTCTCCCTCTGACCCTCTGTCCTCTCATGCTCTCTCTCTCACTCTCTCTCTCTCAAATAAATAATTAAAAAAAAAAAAATTTTAAACATACCAAAAAGATCTGAAGGCCCAGACTAGCACCAATACTTTACAGTGGCTCTTGGACCTATGTGAGAAGGGCCAGTAATCCAACAAAAGCACTGAAACCAGCTTTTGACGTCCTAGACTCCTTGAGCACCTTGTCTCACCTGATATTTCACAGAGGTAGTCCCGTAGGCTCCTGGAGGAAGGTTAGCAGCTTCTTCAGAAGCACTTCATTCAGAGCTGTTCTCTCAGAGGCGATGCTACGAGCTCACTCTGCTCTGTAGCTGGAGAAGAACTGTCCAGGTACCTTGTTTTGTTGTGCTTCACAGATACTGCATTTCTTTTACAAGTGCGAGGTTTGTGGCAACCTTGCATCAAGCAAGTCTCTGGGTGCCGTTTTTCCAACAGCATTTGCTCACTTCATGTCTCTGTGTCACATTTTGGTAATTCTTGGCAATATTTCAAACTTTTTCATTATTATCATATTTGTTCTGGTGATCTATGATCAGTGATTTTTTTCTTTTTTAAAGATTTTATTTATTTATTTGACAGAGAGAGACACAGTGAGAGAGGGAACACAAGCAGGGGGAGTGGGAGAGGGAGAAGCAGGCTTCCCGCGGAGCAGGGAGCCCGATGCGGGGCTCGATCCCAGGACCCTGAGATCATGACCTGAGCTGAAGGCAGACGCTTAACGACTGAGCCACCCAGGCGCCCCAATGATCAGTGATTCTTGATGTTACTATTGTAATTGGGGAGCGGGGCCTCTATGAACTGCATCCGTATAAGATGGCCAACTTAACTGATAAACTTTGTGTCTGTTCTAACTGCTTGACCAACCAGTCATTTCCCAGTCTCTTTCCTATCCTCCAGCCTCCCTATTCCCTGAGAGACAATATTGAAATTAGGCCAATGGGGACGCCTGGGTGGCTCAGTCAGTTAAGTGTCTACCTTTGGCTCGGGTCATGATCTCAAGGTCCTGGGATCAAGCCCCACATCGGGCTCCCTGCTCAGTGGGGAGTCTGCTTGTTCCTCTCCCTCTGCCCCTCCCTCAGCTTGTGCACTAACACTCTCTCTCTCTGTCAAATGAATAAATAAAATCTTTTTTAAAAAATTTTAAAAAATGAAATTAGGCCAATTAATAACCCTACAGTGGCCTCTAAGCGTTCAAGTGAAAGGAAGAGCTGCACGTCTCTCACTTTAAATCAAAAGCTAGAAACGATTAAGCTCTTAAGTGAGGGAAGCATGTTAAAAGCCGAGATAGGCTGAAAGCTGGGCCTCTTGCGCCAGTCAGCCAAGGTGTGAATTCAAAGGAGAAGTTCTTGAAGGAAATTAAAAGTGCTACTCTAGTGAACACACAAATGATACTCAAAACAACCTTATTGCTGATATGGAGAAAGTTTGAGAGGCCTGAATAGAAGATCAGACCAGCCACAACATTCCCTTAAGCCAAAGCCTAACCCAGAGCAAGGCCCTCACTCTCTTCAATTCCGAGAGAAGGGAGGAAGTTGCAGAAGAAAAGTTGGAAGCTAGCAGGGTGGGTTCATGAGGTTGGAGGAAAGAAGCCATCTTGTAACAAAAAAGTGCAAGGTGAAGCAGCGAGTGCTGCTGTAGAAGCTGCAGCAAGTTTTCCAGATCTGGCTAAGATAGGAGGCCAGTGCCTTATCCATTAGGCAACTGGGACTTCTGCTCTGGCTAAGATAATTCATGAAGGTGGCTACACTAAACAACAGATTTTCAGGGGTGCCTGGGTGGCTCAGTCATTAAGCGTCTGCCTTCGGCTCAGGTCATGATCCCAGGGTCCTGGGTTCGAGCCCCGCATCGGGCTCCCTGCTCCGCGGGAAGCCTGCTTCTCCCTCTCCCACTCCCCCTGCTTGTGTTCCCTCTCTCGCTGTGTGTCTCTCTCTGTCAAATAAATAAATAAAATTTTAAAAATAAATAAAATAAAATAAACAACATATTTTCAGTGTAGACAAAACAGCCCGTGCATGCCCCCAGAGTCTTTAAGCTGATGCCAGTGCTCATTCGTCATTCTAGAAATCCTAAGGCCCCTAAGAATTAGCTAAATCTATTCTTCCTGTGCTCTGTACATGCAACAACAAAGCCTAGATGACAGCACATCTGTTTACAGCTATTTCCTGAATAGTTTAAGCCCACTGTTGAGAACTCCTGCTCAGAAAAAAAGATTATTTTCGAAATATTACTGCTCATTAATGATGCACTTGGTCACCCAAGAGCTCTGATTGAGATGTACAATAAGAGTCATATTGTTTTCATGCCTGCTAACACAACATCCATTCTGTGGCCCACGGATCAAGGAGTAAAAGTCTTATTATTTATTTAAGAAATACATTTCTTGGGGCTCCTGGGTGGCTCATTCCATTAAGCGTCTGACTTGATTTCGGCTCAGGGTCATGAGATCAAGCCCACATTAGGCTCCATGCTAGGCGTAGAGCCTGCTTAAGATTCTCTCTCTCCTTCTTCCTCTGCCCCTGCCCCGCACCACCGGCCCCGCACCCTCCCCCCCACCCCACTTGCTCATCCTCTCTAAAAAAAAAAGAAATACATTTCTTTTTTTTTTTTTTTTAAGATTTTATTTATTTATTTGAGAGAGAGAATGAGAGAGAGCACATGAGAGGGGGGAGGGTCAGAGGGAGAAGCAGACTCCCCGCCGAGCAGGGAGCCCAATGCAGGACTCGATCCAGGGACTCCAGGATCATGACCTGAGCCAAAGGCAGTCGCTTAACCAACTGAGCCACCCAGGCGCCCAAGAAATACATTTCTTAAGGCTATAGCTGCCATAGTGATTCCTCTGATGTATCTGGGAGAAGTAAATTGAAAACCTTCCAGAGGGGCGCCTGGGTGGCTCAGTCGGTTAAGCGTCTGCCTTCGGCTCAGGTCATGATCCCAGGGTCCTGGGATCGAGCCCCACGTTGGGCCCCTGCTTCATGGGGAGTCTGCTTCTCCCTCTGCTGCTCCTCCCACTCGTTCTCTCAACCTCTCTCTCTCTCTCTCTCTCTCCCCCCCCGACAAATAAATAAATAAAATCTTTTTTTTTTTTTTAAAGATTTTATTTATTTATTCATGAGAGACAGAAATAGAGAGAGAGAGAGAAGCAGGCTCCCAAGGAGCAGGGAGCCCAATGCGGGACTCGATCCCAGGACCCTGGGATCATGACCTGAGCCGAAGGCAGACACTTAACCATCTGAGCCACCCAGGTGCCCATAAATAAATAAAATCTTAAAAAAAAAAAGAAAGAGAGAAAACCTTCTAGAAAAGATTCACCATTCTAGATGTCCTTAGAACATTTGTGATTCAGGGACGCCTGGGTGGCTTAGTTGGTTGAGCGTCTAACTCTTGATTTCGGCTCGGGTCATAATCTCAGGGTCGTACGATTGAGCCTGCAGTGGGCTCCGAGCTCAGTGGGGAGTCTGCTTGAGATCCTCTCTCTCCCTTCCCCTCTGCCCTTCCCCATATGCTCTCTCTCTCTCTCTCTGTCTCTCTAAAATAAATAAATAAATCATTTAAAAGAAAGAAGAAGAAGAACAGTTGTAATCCACAGGAAGAGGTCAAAATAGCAACATTAACAGGACTTTGGAAGAAGTTGATTCCAACCCTCATGGGTGATTTTGAGGGGTTCACTTCAGTGGGGGAAGTAACCGCAGATGGGTGGAAAGAACAAGAGAATTACTAGGTTCAAAAGTGGAGCCTGAAGATGTGGCTGAATCACTGCCATCTCTTGATAAAACCTGAACAGATGAGGAGTTACATCTGATGGATGAACAAAGAAAGTGGTTTCTTGAGATGGAATCTACTCCTGGTAAAATGCTGTGAAGATTGTAGAATTGACAAGAAAATATTTAGACTATATAAACTCGTTGCTAAAGCAGCTGCAGGGTTTGAGAGCATTGACTCCAATTTTGAAAGAAGTTCTGCCATGAGTAAAATTCTGTCAAACTGCATCACATGCTACAGGGAAATCATTTCTGAAAGGAAGAGTCAATCAGTGCGGCAAACTTCACTGTTGTCTTATGTTAAGAAATCATCACAGCCTCCCCAGCCTTCAGCACCCACCACCGTGACCAGGCAGCGGCCGTCAACATCAAGGCCAGACCCTCCACCAACACAAAGATTATGACTTGCTGAGAGCTCAGATGATAGCATTTTGTAGCAATAAAGCATTTTTAATGTATGTATATATATTTTTTAGACATAATGTTATTGCACAATTCATAGACTACCGTATAGTGTAAACACAACTTTTATATGCACTGGGAAACCAAAAAATTCACTTGACTTGCTTTAGTGTGATATTCACTTTATTGTAGTGGAACCGAACACACACTGTCTCTGAGCTGTGCCTGTGTGTGGTGCATGAGAGACATACAAACATCAGGGTTTCTCTGCTGGGCTGAGAATTTGAATGGTCCATACTGCTTCTACCACCCAGCAGGCCCAGCGTGGATTCTCTCTGGTTCCTGCTTCTTAGTATCACTAGCTCCCAGCCCCGAGTTTGGGGTGGCTGCATCTGTAGGTGAAGCCTGGTCATACGTCCATGCCCGTGTGACAAGGAAGGCTGGCATTTTTAGTTGAATTAGTGGCAGACACCTTGCACCCAGTGCCCCACCAGAGAACTTTCAAGCAGGAGTGTTGGTCAAGGGCAGCACCGCAGCCTTTGGTGTTTTCTTCTGTAATCGTGGGCGAGGGCGAGGGCTGGTACACCCAACACTCGCCACATGAATGGCGCTCCCCTCCTGGAATGCCATTGGCTTACAGTTGTTGTTTGTAGCTTTTTTTAGAGAGAGAGAGTGTGCACACACACAGGAGGAGTGCGAGGGACAGTGGGAGAGGGACAAGCAGACTCCGTGCTGAGTGCGGAGCCCTGTGCAGGGCTCGATCTAACCATCCTGAGATCACAACCTGAGCTGAAACCAAGAGCCAGACGCTTAACCGACTGCACCACCCAGGCGCCCCTGTTGTTTATATCTTTAAAATGTTCTCACATACACTATCTTACTAGACTCTCATGAAAACTCTCTGAGGTAGGGATTCATTATTGACCCATTTGGTGAAGTGGAAACTGAGACTTTGAAAAGTTGAAATTTACCCAAGGTACATAGCTAGTAAATGACAAAACTGGGTCTTCAGCCTGAATTATTGCAAGACAGCCTCCAAAAAGACCAGAGAAAGAAGCCACTCCTGGCTTGCCCAGCAGAATTTGATCAGTCATAGACCTTTTCTCCCTTTAGTCCATCTTTCCCAGACCAGTTGGAAAAATACATTTGGCCTCCATATCCCAGCTCTTTCTGGTCTTCAGGAACCCCAGGTCTTCGTTCTTTCTCCTACTCAACATACCAGCTCACTCAGGCCTACCCTTGGGCTACAGAGAAACTTCTTTCTTGAGCAACTGGGGCCTATTGGTAATTTCTTTAAAACTGGATTCAGGGGCGCCTGGGTGGCTCAGTTGGTTAAGCAATTGCCTTCAGCTCAGGTCATGATTCCAGGGTCCTGGGATCGAGTCCCACATTGGGCTCCCTGCTTGGCAGGGAGCCTGCTTCTCCCTCTCCCTCTGCCTACAGCTCCCCCCACTTGTGTGCGCTCTCTGTCTCTCTCTGTCAAATAAATAAATGAGATTTTTAAAAAAAGGATTCAAAATAAATAAATAAATAAATAAAAATAAAATAGGATTCGACTGGGACACCTGGCTGGCTCAGTCTGTAAAGCATGTAACTCTTGATCTTGGGGTTGTGAGTTCAAGCCCCATGCTGGGCCTAGAGCTTACTTTAAAAAATAAAAATAAAACTCTTAATAAAAAAAAAAAATTTTTTTAATAGGATTCACAGGACCCAACCTTTTCTCTGACTCCATGGAAGGCCTTGGGAAGGGTCCCCAGAGTTCCAAAAGCAGCTGCTCAGCTGGTCTGTGGAGCTGCTTTCTTATCCTGTCCCCTCCCTGTCACCTCATTGCATTTCTCTGTCCTTCTTTGTTCTCTTCTCTTTGGGTTTTTGGCCCCAAACAATGTTTCTTCCACCTCCTTCCTGCCTCTTTGTCTCTGTAAATTCTCTCCTGCTCAGCAAAAAGTAGAAGCATCCTCCAGTGCTTTCTTCTTTCAATCCCTCCTGGAGCCAGGAGCTGCTGCCTTTTGTGGTTTTTAAGAGTTTAGACTCCATGGGGCGCCTGGATGGCTCAGTCATTGTTAAGAGTGTCTGTCTTTGGCTCAGGTCATGATCCCAGGGTTCTGGGATGGAGCCCTGCATCAGGGTCCCTGCTCCGTGGGAAGTCTGCTTCCCCCTCTCCCATTCCCCGTGCTTGTGTTCCCTCTCTCCCTGTGCCTCTCTCTCTGTCAAATAAATAAATAAAATCTTAAAAAAAAAAAAAAAGAGTTTAGATTCCATAGGCATATTTGAATGCATGAACTCCATTTGCCACCACCCTAGAGGATCCCTCCTTTCTTGTGTGCTGGAACCTGGAACCTCACAGTTTCTGCTTCTTCCCATTTCCAACAAAGTAATGGTGCTCCTTCCTTTTGTTTTGCCAAGGACCTTTTCCAGTCTGTATGCAGAATGCATGCATGACAACTGAATGCCAGATATTGAGATTTGAGTCATGGCCTCTCCCATCAGGGAGCACAAGGCTGGGCTAGCCAAACTCCTAGGATGTCATAGGCTTTAGCATCTCATGGACTTCTGGCTCTAACACTGTGTGTCCCCATTTTAGAAGGAGGCCCTTTAATGGTCCTCCTGAAAGAGAGGTGGCCAGGGAGGTCATCTGGACTCTAAACTGGAGAATCCCAGCCCTTCCTGCTCTGTCCTCTATGCTGGATGGACCAGTGCATCCAACACAGGAGTCAGTGCCTTCCTGCCACAGGTACTTCTGGCCAGTCACCTGTTCACACTGTCACTTGTCCTTGCAGCTGAGCCGTCTGGAGAAGGCAAATTCCTAGCCATTAGTGAAGCACTCGAGACCTTTTACTGTGAATGACCCAGACAAAGATCAACAACTCAGATCCTCAGCAGCAGACACCTCAGCAGATGGCAGAGTCCCCAGTCAATCTTCCTCACGTGGAGGGATTTCAGAAAAAAACATTCATCCTCAGAAGCAACGCTGTCCCCTCTCCAGATTTCAATCATGTGCATACCACAGAGTTAGTACGTCCATATGAGTCTTACACCCCCAAAATGTGATTCTTACAACCCAGTGTAGCCCTCTCTGCCCTGTTCTAGCACCACCAGCAGAACAAGCCATTTTCTAACAGAACTCTGGGTTTTCTCACCCGCGCCCCAGCATGCTCAGTTAATGAGATTATCTCTGGCAAAAATCCTGGCAGTCAAGTTTGACCTCCTGCTCAAGCCAGTGGAAAAGCCACAGCCAACAAAGTCAAAACCTAGAGACTCTAATTGGAAACTTCATGTGAGTCTCTTCTTATTGTCAGTGAGGTAACTTGGATCGCTTCCCTGTGACCACAGTGACCAGTCCTGTGGCCATGAAAGTAGACCTGACAGGCATATAGGCCAAGTCCTGGCTAGCAGGAATCCTTCCCAGCTTCCCAGCAGTGCAGCTTTTCATATGCAGCTTGTCATTCCCTTCTGTCCCAGTGGTTTCTCCTCAGCTTACCAGCCCCCCTTTGTACTCTCAGGGAAGGATCCTTAGGATCTGATTCCAGCCCAGAACTTTTCAGGTGTTTACTGGAACCTGCTTCCAGCCCTGGCCAAGCAGAACGAGTACGGCATGTTGCTCCCTCCAGGTTTCCTCCACCTTACAGAATCCCCATGAAAATACATCCGTCCCCAAAATGCCAGATCTAGTCTCTCTTCCCTGAATCCCAATAAGCAAGTCTTCTCCCACCCCCAGGCCAAGAGCAGACCAGAGGGTAGAGGGGAAAGTGGGTAGGGCAGGCCAAAGAGGGCTCAGGTGTTTATTTGGAGCCTGGCAGAGCAAAAGAAAGCATTGTCTGCCCCAGCCAGACACCTCATTTGCCCTTCTGGTCTGGAGCACTGAGGGCCAAGTAGAGTGTTAATTAGAACTAAGACTGTCGGGGGCGCCTGGGTGGCTCAGATGGTTAAACGTCTGCCTTCGGCTCAGGTCATGATCCCAGGGTTCCGGGATCGAGTCCCGCATCGGGCTCCCTGCTCCTTGGGAGCCTGCTTCTCCCTCTGCCTCTCTCTCTCTCTCTCTCTCTCTCTCTCTCTGTCATGAATAAAAAAAAAAAATCTTTTAAAAAAAAAAAAAAAAGAACTAAGACTGTCGGGGTGCCTGGGTGACTCAGTTGTTAGGCATCTGCCTTTGGCTCAGGTCATGATCCCAGGGTCCTGGGATCGAGTCCCGCATCGGGCTCCCTGCTCAGTGGGAAGCCTGCTTCTCCCTCTCCCACTCCCCCTGCTTGTGTTCCCTCTCTCGCTGTGTCTCTCTCTCTGTCAAATAATTAAATAAAATCTTAAAAAAAAAAAAAAAAAAGAACTAAGACTGTCTTCAGAACAGCCCAGTATCTGTGGAAACTAGGGAGAGACTGGGTGAAGGAAGAATAAATGTCAGAGTCTAGATAGGCGATGATGAGGCTGACTTACGGCTGTAGAGGGATAAAGGGTAAAAAGGAGCTTTTGGAGGTCCCCTGAGAAGCTAGCCAAAGAAGTATTTCCTTTGTTCTTTTCTGGTCAGTCTTATCTCAAGGGTGGATCCTGATTGACAGTCACACTCCAGGACCATCCCCAGCGCTATGGAATTTAGCAGCCTGAGCAGTATCTGGGCCTCCTTCCCATTCCTTTCACTGAAGAAAACAGATGGCTATGAAGCGTAAAAAGGAGGCCAGCCCCAGCCCCATTCTGTAACTTCTGTTTAATACTTATCAAAGCACCATGCTGGGCTCTTTCTCTCCATCATCTTATAGAATCCCTACTTGATGAGGAAACTAAAGCCCAAAGACATGAAATAATCTGCTCAAAGGCAAAGTAGAACTCAAGTCCTTTTGACTCAGAAGGTCTTTTCTGCGTTGTCACCTTTTCTTCCTCCCTTTCCTATCTTTTCCTTCTCTTGAGTTTGCCTCTGTCCAAAATGGTGCCTTAACAGCAAACTTGGTGAAAAGCCGAGACCGAGTTTTCTCTTTCTATGGGGAAAGTTAGAGAAATAGGCCTGAGGATGCTCTGGATCTCTAAGTGCCCTTGCCGTAATGCACCAAATGTGTCAATTACACTCTCGACAAAGAGATTGGGGGCCTTCTCTTCTGTATATGCTTCGTTTCCTACATCTGTACTCTCACATAACCCCCAAAACACACATTCAACAAACTATTATTGCCTCCTATATTCTAAGCTAGAGGTATAAAGATGAATAAGATTTGCCTCTTGCTGTCCAACTGCCCCCAGTACAGAAACAGACAAGTAAATAATTATTGAAAAGTCTCTCAGGTATGATGGTAGGAGACTGTCAGGGTTAATTAAGGACATAGAAGAGAACTCTGTCAGTTCTGGCCCAAGGAAGGCATTAATGCTAAATCTTGAACTTTTGGGCTATTTATCAAATACACAAAGGGAAGAACCACTCAAGCAAAGGGGAACCATGTAAGCAAGCACTTGAAGGCCAAAAAAATCCAGTGTGTTGGAAACTGCAAACCATTTGCAAAATCTAGAATATAGGGTACAAGGGAGATCTAGCAAGAAGCAAAGCTGAAAAGGTGGGTAGAACGGAAGACATGTCTGAATTCTTAAGGTCTCCAAAGCTGCAGTCAGATACCCCCTTAGAGGCTCCAGCCTATGGGCAATATGAACAAACCCAGACATGTCTCTGTCAGTCTTGGTCCCATCATCAAGGATCTTCATTTTGCTGCACCAAAGCCGCCTAAGACTGAAGTAGAGCATCAGGAAAGCCAAATTGGGCAGCCTGGCCCCCAATCCCTATCAGGGTCACATTCAAGCTCCCAAGTTTGACAAGAAGCATGTTGGATCCTTAGAAACCATGGGAAGCTTGCCCAGGAAGAATCCATTTCCAGCCAGCTGGTCAGCTTTTTCTGTCTGAGCCAACAGAGGGCAGGAAAACTCTCCTGTCTCCTGCATGTGCCCCCTACCTCCAGGCAAGAAGTAGATAACATGCCCCTAGGTCCCCCTACCCCTTCCAGACCATTAGTTCACTGCCTCCATTCTATTGCTCTTATTCCTAGAAAACTAACCCTCTTCTTACCCTTCACCCCATCACTGGTCAACTTCCATGGTGCTCCCCTAAATGTATTGAGGGCTCATAGTCTTCCTCTTCGCTCCTTCTCTTCTAAATATCTTGGACTACTTACACTCAGTTTTACAATTCTCTGAGCTTCTCTACTCTTACCAACCCTCATCTCCTTTCAACTTTCGCTCTCCACTTAATAATCGTACCCTATCCTCCTCACTACCCGGGACCCCTGAAATCTTTCCCTTGCCGGTAGCTGTGCTAGACACTGGGGTAGAAACATAAATACACTGGCCCCCCTTGAGATTCTTACAGGGAAGTGTAGGAGAATGAGATAATGACGTAGAGACAGAGGTATGTATCCGGTAGTGTTTTCACAAAGCAGGAAATGGACAGTTTGGAAGGGAAGGCACCACTAATAGTGGAGGTGCTTGATTAGGGCATTTAGGGCAAGAGTGTGATGGGATGAGGGGCAAGAAAGGCATTCTAGACAGAGGGAACAGCCAGTGCAGAGGTCTAGAGCTACAAAATAGTATGGCTTATAGGTATAATTGCAGAATGGTGGAACATGAAGCTGGAGAGGTAAGCAAGGATCAGGTCAGGGAGGGCCATATTTTGGACTTCACAAAATAATGGCCACTGCTTATCCAGCACTTGAGGATTCTTTAAGTCATTGAATTCTCACAACTCTGCAGTAGGTGGTATTATTTCCATGTTATATGTGGAGCATCACCCCTTCTCCTTTGGATATCTCCATTTAACTGTTTAGTGCCACTGCTTCTCACCTTTCCCCCCCACCCCCTACCATTTGGCCACACCAAAGTATTTCATGTTTGCCTTCCTTGTATTTTTATACCTTTGCTCACGTTGTTCCAACAGCCTGGAATGCCTTCCCTTTGATACACTGCCTGAAAAAAACTCTATTCATCCTGTAAGACCCATCCAGTTCCCCTCCTATGTGAAGTCTCCCGGAAGCTAGGTTTAAAAGAGTGAGTCCCTTCCTCCTGTGTGAGAAAATGCTGCCTCTCCTATAATCCTTTTAGCAAATTGTATTCCCAAGATCTTCTCAAGAGCAGAGCCACATAGGAGACGAATAAATGTTTATGAACATAGAAATTAGAAATAATTTGGTTTGAAATGACACCTTTACTGCCAGTTCTCAAACAACTTTTTTCTTCTCTTTTGTAGCCAAACGAGTGAACGAGGTGATCGTGGGGAGTGACCAGCTCATGGAGATCTGAGTTCTGAGCAAGTCAGACTCCTTTCTCTTGGCCCTCAGAACTACAGATGTTGGCTGGCCCACCTGTTTGACTCTGTATTTATTTCCCAATAAAGAAGGGCTCCCATGGGGGCTCAGTCAGTAGAGCATGAGGCTCTTGATCTTGGGGTTGTGAGTTCGAGCCCCACGTTGGGTGTAATATTTATTTAAATAAACTTTAAAAGGGGGGGGGGCATTCCCAAAGGTATGCCAGAGACTTGGGGAGTAGTCCCAAGCTCTGGGTTTGAGTCACGTGGTAAAAACCATCTAGAGCCAGTGTGTAGAACAGGATAAGACACAGTGACCTGGCTCTTGTGTACTGTGGTTATCAGGCAGGGGGCAGTAGGGTAAAGCTCTTAGGAGGACTGCTTTCTGACTGGTTGGCCCAGCCTAGCCCATAAAAGCATCTTCCACCTGAAAGGACCTGGAAGTACTTCAGTTCCTCACCCTAATCAGGCTTTCTAGACCCATAGGCCCAGCAGCTGGCAGTGCCACCTCCATACGTGATGGTCCTTCTCCAGCTGCCAATTTGGGCAGCCTGGCCCCCAATCCTTAGTCCAGGACTTAATACTCTACTCTGTTCCCTTACCTGCCACACAGATTCCCAGCCCCTGCCACCTCCCCACCCCCAGCCTCACCTGCCATTCACTCCCTACTTCCCAGTCACTAGTCAGTTTTTCCACGTCAACTGTTGACTTTTGGAGACTTAAAACAGGCAGGAGGCAGCCTTGGCCTAGGCATCAAGCCTAACTCCACTGGTCTTAGCGGAGGCAAGAGCAATAAAAGAAAGCCGTGGGGTGCCTGGGTGGCTCAGTCAGTTAGGCGGCTGCCTTCCGCTCAGGTCATGATCCCAGGGCCCTGGGATCGAGCCCCGCATCGGGCGCCCTGCTCAGCAGGAAGCCTGCTTCTCCCTCTCCCTCTGCTGCTCCCCCTGCTTGTGCACATGCACGCTCTCTCATCAAATAGGTAAATAAAATCTTTTTTAAAATAAATAAATAGGGGCGCCTGGGTGGCTCAGTTGGTTAAGCAGCTGCCTTCAGCTCAGGTCATGATCCCAAGGTCCTGGGATCGAGCCCCGCATCGGCCTCCCTGCTTGGCAGGGAGCCTGCTGCTCCCTCTGCCTGCTGCTCCCCCTGCTTGTGCTCTCTCTCTCTGTCAAATAAACAAATAAAATCTTTAAAAAAAAATAAATAAAATAAAATAAAATAAATAAATAAAAATAAAAGCCGTGATCTATGAAGCCAGACAGACTCCTTCTCACCTCCCCTTAGTGAGGAGTCTATGGTCTATTCAACCTGGTAAGTAAGAGCCAGGAACCTTTATCATTATTTGAGTCTTTCTGAGTCTTCTCCAGCTGCACTCCTTTATATCCTAATTATACTGCCTCTCCTGCTTCAGATAATTAAGAAGTAAGACTTCCATACTCATAGCCCTTCTGGAATCCTGTCCGCCTTCCCTTTTCCACCCCCACTCCCAAACACACGTACCCTGGGCTCTTGCCTCCCCCTGCACTACTTTACAACCTGCAGGTGTTTGGTGGAAGATAAAAGTGGTTCCTGGGGTGAGATTTTACCTCCTAGAATTATGAAAGTAAAGGTTTCCCTTGATGTGCTCACCGTGGGTGGCAGTAATTATAAAGAATGATTTGAAATACTGGTTTCCACGTTGCTTCAAAAATCCCAAGTCTCTAAAGTTCATTGGTGTAATCTTGCCTGAATCTTAGTGCTGTTCTCATTGAACTTGTGAGAGACTGGACGAGCATTCCTCGATCTCCACCTCCACCAGCCTTCTTGGGAGCTCTCGAGCTCCACATTCCTACCACTGGTGGGGACAAGGTTCCTGAACACTTGTGCTCGTCAGACAGGAGCCGAAATGGCCCAGCAGAAGTGGTTCAAAGAGAGAGAAATGCGGGGGAGGGGAGCGGGAGAAAAGAGGCGCGGAGGGCCCGGGGGGGGGGGGGGGGGGGTCCCCTTTGGAAATGAAATGAAATCTGTGGAGCCCAGATGACACCGGCTGGAAGGAGACCTGCCCTCTAGAATGTTGCTTGGCTTTGGCCCAGTCACCGCCTCTCCTCTGTCCCTGTGTTTCCACATCTGCAAAATGGGAAAGTTGCACTGGACAACTTCTAAAGGCTCTTCTATTCTCAAGTTCTGTCCCCTCTCTCAGAGCTTTCTGACCCTTGGGATCCGGGTGGCCCAAGAGGCCAGAAGGCTGCTCCTTGTCAACAGAAAGGGGATGGAGCTGAATAGGTTTGGAAAGAGGTAGGTGGGGGACAAGAAGGGATTGATTAAACTGTCCCAGAGCCTTCCCATACCCCTTCCTGATCTTCCCCACAGAGCCCTTGTGGAATCCCTGACTGTAAGGTAGAGGAAAGACCTCTCCTCTAACTTCCCTTGCACAAGCCCATGAGCAGCCCTGCTCCAAGAAAAGGAGGGAGCTGGAGAAAACAGGACAACAAGGTAAGGGTTTCCCCGGGGAAGGCCTCGCTTGAGTTTAAGTCCCAGCCGGGAACAACCCCAGCCCAGGACACTGCTGCTATTTTCTCCAACAACACCGGGATTGACTGGGTGCCCGAGATGCTTTCATTTCTCTTCTCTTTGCTCTATTTGTTTGCCATAAGGCAGGGACCATTTTTGTTCCCTTTTGGCAGCAGCTACAGAGAGTTTGAATATATCTAAAAGATGGTGAGCAACTGAATTTCCACTGGCCAGCCACCTCTCCACGGGGCGGAAGCCAGAAGAGCCAGGCAGGTGAAGGGGTCGCCTGCCCCACCTCTCCCAGGGATGCTCCGTGAGGGAAGTGGAGGAGAGAAGGAAGGGGGCTTTCAGTACCAATCAGGGAGGACTCTGGGGAGGTGTTGGGCAACAACACCTGGAGTTCTGGAAGCTCGCCAGGTCAGACAAAATTTGATATCTACTACTCCAGGAACCCCTCCCCCGGTAACACCTCACCCTCACCTGCTGGCAACAGCTCCTGAGCCAGGAAGGGGACTGACTGCCAAGACTGCCCTCCAAGCTTTTTCCCAAGGCTGGAGGCTGAACTTCTTCCCAGTCCGTCACCACATTACTCTTCCTATCCTGCTCCCATCCATGGAGGTGGCGGGGAGGGGGTTCGTGGGGAATTGTCTTTAGCTGGAGCCCCAAGAGCAATCTAGGGGCCTGCACAGCCTAGTTTATAAGCTGTTTCTATTTCCAGAGAACCACAGAAAGCACACTTTCTTTATCCACAGCCCTCCCTACCCCTAAGGAGGTACATAAGCCAGGCCTTTGTATGCTGTTTTCTAAATAGTTAAATGTGTCTGAGGAAGATGGAGTGGGTGTGGGAAGGACCACCCAGACACAAGGTCTAGAAAACTTAGCTGTGATGGAGCTCACAGGGAAGGAAAGAGGCTGGGCAGGAGAACACATTCTACTTGAAGGATGACTTGTCCTCGACCTGAGCCATCTGCCGCCACCCAGAAGGACTGCGTCAGGGGCTTTTCTGCTATAGATAAATGGGGGAGATTCTGCTTTGATTCTCAGCCTCTCTTCTTACTCCACCTTCAAGGTAAAAGGCCATTTTCTGATCTCTGGTTGCAGCCTCTGACACTAGAGACTTGACAGGTGCTGTTGGCCTAAAGCTGCCTACAGGGAAGGGGGTGTATAGTCCCAGGCTTGGCCATTAAACATAACGGATGGCGGGGGGAGGGGGAGGTGGTGGTGCAGGGCTCCTTGCTTCCCTCTTCCACATCTCAGGGTTACTGACTCCGCCGGGCCCACATAACAGAAGCCGGCCCAAAGCATGAGTGAGAAGCCTGGGGGAATGCCAAGGAAAGAAGGCCTGCCCTAGTTCCTCCCACATGGACCCTACCCTGAAGCCAGGCTGGTCACTTTCCAACACTGTGTATGTGTGTGTGTGTGTTTTACCTCACTTTTCCTGGCACTGTTCCTCAGCCACATATATCATCTCATTTAATCCTTATGTCAGGGGCGCCTGGGTGGCTCAGTCATTAAGCGTCTGCCTTCGGCTCAGGTCATGATCCCGGGGTCCTGGGATCAAGCCCCGCATCGGGCTCCCTGCTCCACGGGAAGCCTGCTTCTCCCTCCCCCACTCCCCCTGCTTGTGTTCCCTCTCTGGCTTTCTCTCTTTCTGTCAAATAAATAAAATCTTAAAAAAAAAAAAAAATCCTTATGTCAATGTCAGAGATCATATGACTTGCCCAAGCTCTCATAAGCAGACCTTGAACCAATGTCTTCTTTTCAATTTGGTAATCCTCCCACCTCTCCCATCCAATCCCTCTAACTTAAACCTCCCTGAGTGTTCCATCTCACAGTAGTTTCCCCTATGGTCTTTGTGCTCTCCCTTAGGCTATGAACTTCGAAAAAGCAGGTACCCTGCAAATCCAGAGCTTAGCAAAGGGGTGGACACATAACAGACCTTAAGGGATATTTGTCTCAATCAGTAATTAGATTTACTCCTTGGTGATAGTGAATTAATTAGATTGCTTTTCTTTTTTGTTATTCTTTGGAGAACTTCTCTGGTTTGAGCCCAAAACACATTCCCAGATCCAGTGGAAGTGACACTGGACCAGGCTGTTCCACAGTGAAGCAGTCCACGTATAGAGAGAGAAGAGGAGCTTCTGCCTCCCTTCCTGTTCCCCGGGGTCTGTGCCTTTAGCTTGCCCTGGCTGACCTCAGCTGCACTCAGAAATCACTTTGTTGGGGAAAAGAAAGGTCATCTTGGAGCTTGGAGCAGCCAGAGGGCACTAGGCCCTGGGTTGGAATGGTTAGAACTACAGACCAGTTTCTCCCACCCTGGGTCTTTGGACTTTGGCAAGAAGTTTTCCCAGCAGGCAATCCCTACCCTGGAAGCATCCACAGAAATGCTGGGCTTCACCACAGTTGTTAGCAATGGTGGGCCTGTGGTAGAAGCAGAGTCCCAAGTCCCAGGATTACAAATCTTTCTCCATGGACTTGGTCTTGCAGAGTCCGGTTAGAGGGAAGGAGGTCTCAAGAGCTACTTACAGCAAAGTCTGTCTGCTTGGGTATCCAGCCATACTCAGCTGTAGCCCCAAGATCAATCCAGGGGCCCACACAGCTAGTTTAGAGGTTATTTCTATACCCAGAGAATTGCTGAGGGTACACTTCCTTTTTTTTTTTTTTTCCAGCAATATTTTATTTATTTATTTGACAGAGAGCAGGAGAGACAGCAAGAGAGAGCACAAGCAGGGGGAGGAACAGAGGGACAGGGAGAAGCAGGCTCCCTGCTGAGCAGGGAGCCCGATGCAGGGCTCGATGCGGGGCTCGATCCTGGGACCCCGGGATCATAGCCTGAGCAGAAGGCAGCCGCCTAACTGATTGAGCCACCCAGGCGCCCCTGAGGGTACACTTCCTTGGATCCTCCTCTTCCAGCATCTTCCCCAGATGCCGAGGATACACTTTCTTTATCCACAACAGGATAACAGGGAAGAAGAAAGTGCTAAGCACATATGCTGCTTTTAATGTGTAGTTACTACTTGGCCAAAAGCATCCTGCATGTATTACTTCCTCCATAGGCATTTTGCTGGATGAATGGACCAAGAGATGTGGCAAACCTTTTGGGTGATGTTCATCCCCTCAGCCTAAAATTTCCTTTCCACAGGACGGAGGCTCTGGAAATAATGTTAACTGACACGTTTTCAAAAAGCAATTTGGCAATATGTAGCAAGAGCCATAAAAATGTTCATACTTTTTGACCCAACACCCTCACTTCTGGGAATCTGTCCTAAGGACATTCTCCAAATGATTGATACAAACACTATGTAGTAACATGAAATGTTAATGATGTAATGATAAACAAGTCTGGAGGAACTGACCAAGAAACTGGCCAGAGATAGTAGTAGTTGTGTTAGAGTAATGAGTTTATTGGAGATTCTGTTTCTCTTTCCCAAACCTTGCATGTTAGAATATTGATTTTACCCTCCCCTGACACTCAGGGTTAATCATTCAGAAACCTGGAAGAAACAGGACTCAGGACAGTTGATGAAATTTTTTTCTTTTTTTAAAGACTTTATTTAGTTATTTGACAGAGAGAGACACAGCGAGAGCTGGAACACAAGCAGGGGGAGTGGGAGAGGGAGAAGCAGGCTTCCCGCTGAGCAGGGAGCCCGATGCGGGGCTCGATTCCAGGACCCTGGGACCATGACCTGAGCAGAAGGCAGACGCTTAACAACTGAGCCACCCAGGCGCCCCAGTTGATGAAAATTTAATAAAGGAAGTAGTCTCTGTTTCCAGTCCTTTCCACCCTGGTTTCTGCAACTCTCAGTGACTCACTCAACCATTACTGAGCACCTACTTAATTGTCTAGTGAGGGAGGCAGAGTCTCAAGTACATAAGTTGCCATAAATGCAATAATAAATAGTGTGTCACAAGGAGCACAATGAAAGAAGCAACTGTCAGGAGGGAGGTGTGAATCAAGGAAGGCTTCAAAGAGGGGTGATTGGCCCATGTTCCGTTTTGAAGGTTGTCTTCCAAGACAACAGGGCTACAACGCGTACTAAGGCAGAAACGCCTGGAATGCCATGGTGCCTTTAGGAACTTAAGTCTAACTCTGCAGGGCTGGAAGGAACATTGAGTGGCTGTGAAGGAATTATGGGAGAGAAGGCTTTAGTTAGATCACGCAGGGCTCCGTGCTCCAAATGGGCTTTGTGTTTTGGAGCTATCATCAGATTTGCATTTTAGAGCGATGACTCTGGCCTCGGTGGAGAGTGGACTGAAAGGGACGAGAATGGAGGCAGAAAAGAGTGAAGTCATTGGCGTCTCCTGGCTTATGCTTGGCCAGCGCCGTGCCTCCCCGGGATCGCCCTCCCTGCTCCTCCCCGAGGGCCCCGCGGGCGGCCGGGGAAGCGAGGCGTGGGGTGGCCCTGCCTGGGTGGTCTCCTGCCCCGCCCCCACCCGCGGCGCCGTCGCCTAGCAGCGGATCCGGCCGCGCGGCTCCGGGTAATTTGCGGACCCCTCAGCCAATGGGAGGGCGCCGTCCCGGCCCGCTCCCTTTTTCTGGAGCTAAGGACGCCTCCTCCTCACTGCGTTCTCCACCTCCAGCCGCGCGGGGCGTCGCGGGCCGGTAGCTCTGCCTGCACGCGGGGCCGACTGCGGCACCCCAACGCAGCCGCCGCGGCACGCCGGCACCCCACCCTCACCCACGCCGCGCCTAAGCGGCCCCGCGGAGTCCCGACGCGGGGCTCCGCGGTACCCGGGTACCAGGCCAGCTTATGGGGAATCCCAGATAACGCGGGTTGGGGGCGCGCACGCCCCCCATCCCCGCCGGCATGGCTCGGCCGCCGCCACTCCGGGAGCTGCCCCCTGGCTATACACCCCCAGCTCGAGCCGCATCACCCCAGGTGAGTGGACGGGAAACCAGAGGGAGAAAGACCGGGACCAGGTCTTGAGACCCCCAGGTCTGTCACTCTGCGAGGTGTGATGTCTCTAAAGTGCAGGGTTATAGCCCACCCCTTAAGGGTGTGTGTGCGTCTTCTGTGTCTTCTGGGCATCTGGCCGGTGAGACTGTGTCTGGGTTTCACCTCTGTCCACCTGAGAACAGATGTGTGCATATGTATCTTATTCTCAGAAAAGTATCCGTGCCTTCCTCCGGTATGTATGGGGGGCGGGCGGGAGAGACCAGGAATAGAGTTAAATATTTTCCATCTTTGGGACTCTGTGTAGGTCCTACCTGTCCTGCATCCAGAAACCAAGAAGCTGGGGCTTGGCAGAGGGTGCACATAAGGAGAAAAGGGGAGGATTTCATGCATTGTTACAGTAATGCCTGGCTGACACTTCTCTTTCCATCCCAGATCCTAGCTGGGAGCCTGAAGGCTCCACTCTGGCTTCGTGCTTACTTCCAGGGGCTGCTCTTCTCTCTGGGCTGTGGGATCCAGAGACACTGTGGCAAAGTGCTCTTCCTGGGCCTGTTGGCCTTTGGAGCCCTGGCACTGGGTCTCCGCGTGGCCATCATTGAGACAGACCTAGAACAGCTCTGGGTGGAAGGTGAGTTGTGGACACTAGTCATAGCTGCTTGGGTATGGTGAGCCCAAGACAAGAACAGGGTGAGGAGCTGGCTACTGAGTTCTAGGGGCTCCGGCCCTGGGTCTGGAGAGGGTACATGCCTGCCAGAGCCTGGGCATCTGGGAGCAGGACTCCCTCCCACACTTGTAAATGGACATGTGCAGATGATGGAGTCCTGTGAATAGGTCTATAGAATAGTTACCTGTGAGCTTGTGTGTCTGTGTGTTTAGCAATTATTACCAACTTTTTTTTTTTTAAAGATTTTATTTACTTATTTGATAGAGAGAGACACAGTGAGAAAGGGAACACAAGCAGGGGGAGTGGGAGAGGGAGAAGCAGGCTCCCCGCAGAGCAGGGAGCCCGATGCGGGACTCGATCCCAGGACTCCAGGATCATGACCTGAGCCGAAGGCAATCGCTCAACCGACTGAGCCACCCAGGCGCCCTATTACCAACTTTTTATGTGTATTTTTTTTTACTGCATGGCAGTGTTTGCAAAGGCAACCAAAATCTTTCAGTAGCAAGGAGAGTAAAATATGTGCTGCAATATAACATACAGTAGAATATAGAGCAGAGTATGATTACTTGAGTAAGATAAGGCAGGGAAAGATCACAGCTGATTAGGAGAGTCAAGAAAATTACAACTGGGCTGGGGAAACTGAGTAAATCATCTGGCAGGCCTCCATGGAGAGGTCCCATGCACCTAGAGTCCCGTGCACCGAGGCCCCCTGCAACCATTTAGTAGAAAAAAAGTGGCGCAGGGTCTACACTTTGAGGCAACAGCAAGGTCAGATGCAACCAAATCCTCACTTCCTAATGGAAGCATTAGGTAAAAATGATTTCTTATTAATAATTTTGGCATAACCCTCCTTTCCTGGGGGCTGGTTTCATATGCTAGCCCTTCAATAGAGTCAAACTCTCCTCTGTTCTTTCCTGGGAAATTTGCATTGGTGGGTCCCCCCAAACCTCCCCCAGACCTGGCCCACACCCAAAGGCAGGGCCAGGTTAGAATCTCACACCCTTGAGTTATTTCAAATGCTGGCAAGCCCTAGGATGCAGAGCAGATGTTTCTTGGAGCCTGCCTGCCTGCCTGTTGGGCTCCCACACCCCATCCCCACCCTACCCCAGCCCTCTGCAGGCTCACACATCCATACGCACTCTAGGCCAGCCCTGGGGTCCAGAGCAGATGTTTCTCGGTGCCTGCCTGCCTGCCTGCCCCCAGCCCCAGGACACACATGTGCATACATGCACACACACATACCCCCACCCACACCGCAGCTGCCTGGGTGGTCCCAGATGACTGTTGGATTTCCTGCCACAATAGAAGCTGTCTCCCCCCTCTTCCTCCTTCTTCATTTCCCAGATCTTTCCCATCTAAACATGGCTTGAACCTCCATGTTCCTCATCCTCTCTCCTGCTCTCCAGCACAGGACAGGCTAGATCCCACTGGATCTTTGCTGCTGTTTGTGGATGGGTGATGTAAAAGGGTGGTGGCCTATTCCGAGGCCTTTTTCCTTTCTTTCAGAATACTGCTGTGTCCCGTATCGGCTAGGGCTGGGGTGAGGTAAAAGCAGTGATCCTGACCTGATTTCTTCTCTGTACATCCGTAGTTGAGGCTTCTCCCAGCCATGCCCTAGGCAACGAGGAGCTGATCAAGGCGAGGACTAAAGAGTATTCTCTATTCCTTTCCTGTTTTGCTAATACGGAAAGCAAAGAAAGAAGCAGGACACTGGCAATCAGAGTTCAGGGTCCCCTCCAGCTTTGCCATGGTGAGAGACAGAATGTGACTCGTCCCTCCCGATCAATTGTAAAGCTAAAAGGCTCAGAGATAGATTGATCTCTAAAGTAATAAATAAATAAATAAATAAATAAACAAACAAACAAAAAAACCCCACAACATTATAGCCCAACTAGTACCTACAGGAACAATGATTGAGATGGCTTGAAATTGGAGCTGTCCCTGAAAACAAGGGACATGTATCTAGAAGGCAGGGTGAAACATCAATTGGTGGAACCACTATCCACTCAAAAACCCAAGGCTGAAACCTTGGGAGTCAGCCTCAGTTCTCCTTGCTTACCTAACTGGTTACTAAACCAGCAAATTCTTCTTTCTTAACTTCTCTCATAACAGACCCCTCCTTTTCACCCTGTGGCCATTGCTCTAGTTGAGGCCTTTCTCAGTCTCTGGTCGTACACTCCTGATTATATCATTTACTACGCTTTTCGCCACATGAAAGAGGAAAAAAGGAAGGGAGGGAGGGAGGGAGGAAGGAAGAACAGGAAATCTGGTAGTAGACAGAGCAGTTCCAGGATGGTTAATTCAGCAACCTAAGGACATCAGCAAGGACCCAGGTTCTTCCTTTCTCCTAAGCCTTCTTCAGCATGTGGGGCTTTTGTCCTCAGGCTTATCACCTCCTTGTCCCAAGTGGCTACTGCAATGGTCCCTTTTTGGAAGTGAGGGAAAATTTACCAGAAGCCCCCCAGCTGACTGCCCATTTGGTCACTTTGGCAAGAACTGTGGAGCTATGCCTAAACCATTCACTTGGCAAAAGCAGTGGAATTACTGTGATTGACTAATCAAATTTCAGCCCCTGAGGCTGGGGAGGGATCCAGCTTCTCTGAATCACTGGGCCTTTCAGAGGATGGCCAACAAAATCAAAGTCTGTTAGAGAAGTGACCAATCTTCTGCAGGACTCACCTTCTAATCTGCCTCCACACTGCCCTCCTGTGGTGTATCTAAATCTGGCCAAGTCGGTCCCCTGCTTAGAGCCCTTCCACCAGTTTCTACGAGGTTCTGGGCAGTCTCCAGAATCAAGTTCAAGCTCCTTAGCAAACATTCTAGGCCCTCCGCAACCTAACTCTTGATTTCTTCTCCAGCATTGTCTCTGCCTCACTCAGCAATGCTGAGCCTTTGACAGTTCCCTACACCTACTTGGTCCAGAATGCCTTTTCCAGACTTCTTCCCTTGGCCAATTCCTATTCATTCACAGCTCAGCTCCAGAATTTATTGTTAGGTGATGAAAAAGTCAGGTCATCTCACTTCTCTGCTCAAAACCTACCATGGCTCCCAATTCACTCAGAGAAGGACTGCATCACTACAATAGCTTACAGGCCCTTACATGTAAAATTTCTGGACCAAAGATTATGAACATTTCTCATTTCCAAATATCATACCAAATTACACTCTGGTGGTAGGTTAGAGTACACTCCTATAAGCCAGCAATGAGGGCCATCATTATTTTTATTTTGGCTAAATTGATAGATGGTAATTTATTGCTGTTTTAATTCATATTACCTATAATATAGGATTATATATATTACCATTGTAGGATTACCTATAACGTGGATTCATTTTCCATGCTGGCTAACAAGTTATAGTCTCCCTTTTGTAAAGGTATAAGTTTTTATTTATTTATTTTTTTTTTTTTAAAGATTTTATTTATTTATTTAACAGAGAGAGACACAGAGAGGGAACACAAGCAGGGGGAGTGGGAGAGGGAGAAGCAGGCTGCCTGCTCGGCTCGATCCCAGGACCCTGGGATCATGACCTGAGCCGAAGGCAGACACTTAACGACTGAGCCACCCAGGCACCCCCAAAAGTTTTTAAAAGATGTGTTGATTTTGATGTCTCCTTCCCCTGTTCTCCTCCTTCCTCCCCACTCAGTCTTTTTTACTCCAGTTCTTTCTCATTTTTCTGTCCCACAATCTCTTTCCCAGCAACCATTTAATAATAATTCCTTATCTGTTCCTACTTTGTGCTGGGCAGTTAAGTACTTTACCTGCATTGATTCTAATTCCACCAAGGTAGGCCCTATCCCCATTTGGCAGATGAGGAAGTTGAGGGCAGAGAGACTAAGTCATTTGCCCCAAGCACAGGCTAAATGTCAGAGCCCAAGCTCAAGGCCAGATGTGTCCAGGGCCTCTGGGTTCTCCCTTACACCTGCTGTCTCTCCTTGCCCTCACAGTACATCCCAGTTCATCTGTCCTCATGTCTGTCATCATCATTGTTGTCAGCTGAGGTTTACTTTTTCCTTTGCCTCATTTTTTTCTGAGGATTCTTTATTTTCTTTGATGTTGTATTTTACATTTCCAGTGTTTCTTTCTCTTGCTTTCTTTTTTTTTTTTTTAAAGATTTTATTTATTTATTTATTTGAGAGAGAGAGAATGAGAGAGAGCACATGAGAGTGGGGAGGGTCAGAGGGAGAAGCAGACTCCCTGCCGAGCAGGGAGCCCGATGCGGGACTCGATCCCGGGACTCCAGGATCATGACCCGAGCCAAAGGCAGTCGCTTAACCAACTGAGCCACCCAGGCGCCCCATCTCTTGCTTTCTTGATAGCTCTTTCTGGGTTCCTTCCTTCTCCTGTGCCTCCCTCCCCTCAGCAAACTCACTTACTATGAGGAGCTTATTTCTGTCCCCTCCTGTCCCTCCTTGTGGCAGCTCTGGCCTAAGCCTGGTGAAATAAACACTGCAGTGCAGGCCTGGGGAGGGGTGGGGAATCAGGGAAGGAAGAAAATGGTGGACGTGCGCAGCATGGATTAGTAAGACTGTATTTGTGAGGGAGGGCCAGGAATGTGATTTGAATGGGGAGGTGTGAGCATATGGGTAAATTTGTGTGTGGCGGGGGGGTTGCTAAGGGTGTGCAGCTCTCATGAGTGAGGAGACTATATGGGTTTGAAAAAGAGATTGGGGAGCACGACGATCACAGGTGGGGCTGGAGTCTCACAGAAGGTGTACGTGTGGGCCCCAGGGGTGGCAGGAACCCAACAGGAAGAGGCCCCAGATGTGTGGCAGCAGAACTGGGCCTAAGACCAGACCAAGTCCAGAAAGCCTCAGCGGTGGTTTGGCCCTTGCCCTTGCCCTCCTCCAAACCCCACTCAGGCCATGTCCCCTCACAGCACCCCTGCCCACCCACCCCCCACAATGCAGGACTGGATGGGTGCCGAGATCAAGGAGCCTGAGGCAGGCCTGGCACTGGGCCTCCCTGTTGCCCGGACAGTGAGATCTGGGGTCTGGAACCCTTTCTTCCCCTTGGCCCACGTTGATGTCACCTCTGCCAGGTGATCCCAGGTACTTCTTACATGAGTAGAAGCAGCATGTTGACAGCATCCCACTGAAGTCTGTCTGATCCCCCCCCGCCTGTGCCCCCACAGGGCCCATTATTACCAGACACTGCCATCCCTACCCTCTTGGCATAACAATTTGCAAAAAGATGTATGGCTAGAAAGCACCTGCCTGAGACAGCCTGACCCAGGAACCAGCCCTAGCACTAGACCTGCTCTGTGAGGAGACCCTCCCGTTGGCAGCCTCCCTATTGATCCCTTTTGTCCCTCCTTGTCTTCCTCACCAGAACACAGAGGGGCTGAGTGAGGGCTCCCTTACCGGGATACCTCCGTAACCCCAGCCCTGGCCCAACTCCTACTGACCTCTCATTTTGAAGTAATTTGCCCCACACCGAGCCAACCTGGTTCCTGTTTAAATCTTAGACGACACAAGAATTCCATCCAGCTGAGGTGTCTCTCACTTGCACGCAAAGCTCCAGATTCTAAGCGGAGTGCCAGGAGCTTGGGGAGTCAGCACGACCATCAAGGAAAAAGCAGGGGTTCCTCTCAGAGCACTTCTCCCACTCGTCGTGGGAGGCCTCAGCCGGCGAGGGTCCCACAGCCCCGGAGCTCGGACCCCAGCTTTCTCTCTCTGCTCTGGCAGTGGGCAGCCGGGTGAGCCAGGAGTTACATTACACCAAGGAGAAGCTGGGGGACGAGGCTGCATACACCTCCCAGATGTTGATACAGACCCCACTCCAGGAAGGGGAGAATGTCCTCACACCTGAGGCACTTGGCCTCCACCTCCAGGCAGCCCTCACCGCCAGTAAAGTGCAAGTATCACTCTATGGAAAGTGAGTCTGGCTGAGTCCCCAAGCAACTGGGAGTGAGGCGCGCTGTGGCAGGGCTGGCGTGGGAATCCGCCTCTTCTGCTGATCCCTTGCGCCCTGGCCATTTCAGGTCCTGGGATTTGAACAAAATCTGCTACAAGTCAGGAATTCCCCTAATTGAAAATGGAATGATTGAGCGGGTGAGTGTCCTGAGCTGTTCTTTGAAACTGGGCCGAGGGAGAACTTTTTCTGCAAGTAGGGGAGGGCTCTGAGAGACGGGGAGGTTAAAAGTTGGGAGGTGGGGGGTTACCGAGGGCGTCCTACAGAGACTGTGGAGAAAGGAGCCCAGGGACAGGACTGATGTGGCCTGGGCTGTCCCTGGCAGATGATTGAGAAGCTGTTTCCGTGCGTGATCCTCACCCCCCTCGACTGCTTCTGGGAGGGAGCCAAACTCCAAGGGGGCTCCGCCTACTTGCCGTGAGTGCCCCACAGCCACTCCCGGGCCCTGCTTCAGCTAGGCCGGGACGCCCGCCCAGAAGAGAGGGTGGGCATAAAGAGGATGATCAAAACCTTACCGAGGGCCTAAGCCACCTGTTAGGCCGGGGCCAGAGCACAGGATGCCCCACAGCTCTCTCCACATCCCCCTTCTCCTGGCCTCTGAAGGAAAGGCAGACTTGTCTTATTTAGACAAAACAGAACAAAGAGAAAAAAAGATCCCCAGAAAGCGACTTTGCCCAAGAGAGTTAACTAGGTATGAGCTAAGCTGTTGCACAGGCCAGAAAGAAAAGCTGTTAGAGGCAGGTGTCCACGTGGTTATGTATTAGAACCAAAGGTGGATGGCTTGGGCAGGGACTGGGTGGGGCTCTTCTGGCCTTTTCCATGTATTAAGTACTGGTGTAGCCTGGGAGTTCTGGGAAGCTCAGCATTGCAGACCCTTCATACAGAGGGATGAATGAGCAGCTAGGAGGAGGGTGGGGTACAGCAGGGGTCCCCAGCAGCATTTTGGAGGGTGGGAATTGATCCTTTACCCTCACCAACCACGGGCTCTCCCCTCAGCGGCCGTCCTGACATCCAGTGGACCAACCTGGATCCAGAGCAGCTGCTGGAGGAACTGGGCCCCTTTGCCTCCCTCGAGGGCTTCCGGGAGCTGCTAGACAAGGCACAGGTGGGCCAGGCCTATGTGGGGCGGCCCTGTCTTCACCCTGACGATCTCCATTGCCCGCCTAGTGCCCCTAATCATCACGGCAAGCAGGTGGGTGCCAGCCAGGTTTGCTGGCCAGGTTTGCCAGGGAAAGGCTATTTTCCTTCTCTTTCCCCTCCTCATGTGTTCCTCTATTCTGGGAGAGAGCAAATTGTGCTCTGTGCTCTGCCTCCCATTTCCTGGACATTGTTACCCTGCCCCCATTCTGCTAGATGCCTAGACTCTTCCCTTCCCATTCAGTTTTCCTAAGGAACCCTCACGTGGTATATGAATCCCTTTGTACTTTTCTAAGCCCAGGAACGCTGGACTTCATCCAAGCAGACTTGTACAGAGAAACTGAGGACAAATGAGCTAAGCACAAGTATCATATCTAGTTTCCTGAGTGTCTCTGTGGCCCTGTGAAGTGAACCTTTTTCCAAAACCCACCAAAGTTACTCCAGCTCTTCCCAGAAGCCTATTTCCAGGCCTCTGCTTCCTCTTGTGGCCTCCTCTCTGCAGGACAAGAACTGTTCACTTTCAGAGTAGGCGAGAGGCTCAGGAGAATAGTTATGTCCACATCAGGCTACAGAGCCCCATGGCAGGCGTGACTCCTCCAGGGGCAGGAGGGGGCTCCTCCAGGGGCCCCCAGTTACCCACAGCCAGGGCCTCTCCTGTCCCCCTCCAGGCTCCCAATGTGGCTCAGGAGCTGAGTGGGGGCTGCCACGGCTTCTCCCACAAGTTTATGCACTGGCAGGAGGAATTGCTGCTGGGGGGCATCTCCAGAGACCCCCGAGGACAGCTGCTGAGGTAAGGCCTCCCTGGGGGCTGGCAAGGGGGCCCCAGGCATGGGAACCCGCACTCTGATTCCAGGCGGCTCCAGCAACCCCCCCCCCCGTTCAGCCCCCGTTGGGTGCTCCGGCCCGCTCTGACCCCCAGCTCTCCCCTACCCGCCGCCAGGGCGGAGGCCCTGCAGAGCACCTTCCTGCTGATGAGTCCACGCCAGCTGTATGAGCACTTCCGAGGCGACTACCAGACGCATGACATCGGCTGGAGCGAGGAGCGGGCCGGCACAGTGCTGCAAGCCTGGCAGCGGCGCTTTGTGCAGGTCCGGGCGGAGCTGGGCAGGGGCGGTGCCCTGAGGCCGCCCCCTCCTGCCCCTCACATCCACCCCGTCTCTCCAGCTGGCTCAGGAGGCCCTGCCTCAGAATTCATCGCAGCAGATCCACGCCTTTTCCTCCACCACCCTGGATGACATCCTGCACGCCTTCTCTGAAGTCAGTGCTGCCCGCGTGGCGGGAGGCTATCTGCTCATGGTGGGTGCTGCTCCCGGCGCCCTGCCCGCCGCCGCCCGGTGCCCCCCGGGAACTGCCGTGCAAGCCTGTGCCCTCTCTCCCCACAGCTAGCCTATGCCTGTGTGACAATGCTGCGCTGGGACTGTGCCCAGTCCCAGGGTGCGGTGGGCCTTGCAGGGGTGCTGCTGGTAGCCCTGGCAGTGGCCTCGGGCCTTGGGCTCTGCGCCCTGCTTGGCATCGCCTTCAATGCTGCCACTACCCAGGTACACCAGGACTCCAGGGCAGACTCGGGGCCCACGGTCCAGGCGACTCGGTTCCTCCAGCTACCCCCCCGTGCCCCTCCAGGTGCTGCCCTTCCTGGCACTGGGCATCGGTGTGGATGACATATTCCTGCTGGCACATGCCTTCACAGAGGCCCCCCCTGGCACCCCTCTCCAGGTGAGGCCTCATCCTCCAGCCTGGGCTCGTCTGAAGCAGCTCATCATAGAGCCTCTTGGTCGGGGCGCCCGGGTGGCTCAGTGGGCTAAGTGTCCGACTCTTGATTTCGGCTGAGGTTTTGATCTCAGGGTCCTGGGATCGAGCCCCGTGTTGGGCTCTGCTCTCAGCGGGGAGCCTGCTTGAGATTCTCTCCCTCTGCACAATCCCCCTGCTCATGCTCGCCCACGCTTTCTCACTCTCTCTCAAATAAATAAATAAATGTTTAAAAAAAAAAAAGAGCCTCTTGGCTTAGGGGACCTTAGGCTGGTAACCTGTCTGTGCCTCAGTTTCCTCATCTGTAGCAGGGTGACGATAGTGCTTATGTCGTGAGGGTGTGGTGAGGATCGGTGCTAACTCCGGCTGAATGCTTGCAACAGTGCGCGTGACGTGTGTGAGCTACTCCGTAAGTGTGAGCTGCCGTGTGGTTACTGTCCCCCCTCTGCCATCCCAAGCTCCCAAGCCTCCCCTCCGCTCTACCTTGGGGACCCACGGCTCCTCCCCTGTCCTGACAGGAGCGCACAGGTGAGTGTCTGCAGCGCACGGGGACCAGCGTGGCGCTCACATCCATCAACCACATGGTGGCCTTCTTCATGGCCGCCCTCGTTCCCATCCCTGCACTGCGGGCCTTCTCCTTGCAGGTGAGGCCTCAGCAATGGGCCCCGTCGCCCGGTAGGGGCAGCCTGAAGCCGGGGGCCTACTTCACCCAGCCTTTGCATCCCCCCTGTCCTTCCCCCAGGCAGCCATAGTGGTCGGCTGCAACTTCGCAGCCGTGATGCTTGTCTTCCCGGCGGTCCTCAGCCTGGACCTGCGCCGGCGCCGCTGCCAGCGCCTTGACGTGCTCTGCTGCTTCTCTAGGTACTGTCCCTGCGTCCCCACCCCCGGCCCGCCAGCCCTCACCTCCGGGGCCCCGTCCCGTCCCCTCACCAGCACCCTCACAGACCTGTCATCCGCGCTCTCTGCCTCTTCCAGGCCCTGCTCTGCTCGGGTGATTCAGATTCTGCCCCGGGAGCTAGGGGATGGGACAGGACCAGTGGGCATTGCCCACCTGACGGCCACAGTTCAAGCCTTCGCCCACTGCGAAGCCAGCAGCCAGCATGTTGTCACCATCCTGCCCCCCCGAGCCCGCTTGGTGCCCCCACCTTCCGACCCACTGGACTCTGAGCTCTTCAGCCCAGGAGGGTCCACACGGGACCTCCTAAGCCAAGAGGAGGGGACCAGGCAAAAGGCAACCTGCAGCTCCCTGCCCTGTGCCCGCTGGAGTCTTGCCCATTTCGCCCGCTATCAGTTCGCACCCTGGCTGCTCCAGGCGCACAGCAAGGTGAGGCCCCAGGCCTGGAGAAGTGGGGGGGAGCCAGGGCAGAGGCTTAGGTGTGTCTGGGCCCCCAGAAGGGCAGAGGGCCGAGCCCGCCACCTGAGCGCGTGGGGCAGGGGTGGGGGGGCATCCCTGGGCCTCCAGCTTGGTTGCCGTTTCCCACAGGCCATGGTGCTGGTGCTCTTTGGGGCTCTTCTGGGCCTGAGCCTCTACGGAGCCACCCTGGTGCAGGACGGGCTGGCCCTGACGGATGTGGTGCCTCGGGGCACCAAGGAGCATGCCTTCCTGAGCGCCCAGCTCAGGTACTTCTCCCTGTACGAGGTGGCCCTGGTGACACAGGGTGGCTTTGACTACGCCCACTCCCAACGCGCCCTCTTTGATCTGCACCAGCGCTTCAGTTCTCTCAAGGCCGTGCTGCCCCCCCCTGCCACCCAGGCGCCCCGCACCTGGCTGCACTATTACCGGAACTGGCTACAGGGTGAGAGGCAAGGCAGTTGGCAGGGAGGGCTGCCGCAGGCCCGAGCCCCTGGGGCCACAGGCTAATGCACACTCCCTCGTTCTCCCCTAGGGATCCAGGCTGCCTTTGACCAGGACTGGGCTTCCGGGCGCATCAGCCACCACTCGTGCCGCAACGGCTCCGAGGATGGGGCGCTGGCCTACAAGCTGCTCATCCAGACCGGGGATGCCCAAGAGCCTCTGGATTTCAGCCAGGTTGGAAGCGGGGCTGGAAGGGTCGGGATGCAGGGAGGGCCTCTAGGCCTCGTGGGCCCAGACCTTCAGCCCTCTCTGCCTCTGCAGCTGACCACAAGGAAGCTGGTAGATAAGGAGGGGCTGATTCCACCCGAGCTCTTCTACGTGGGGCTGACCATGTGGGTAAGCAGTGACCCGCTGGGCCTGGCGGCCTCACAGGCCAACTTCTACCCCCCACCTCCCGAGTGGCTACATGACAAGTACGACACCACCGGGGAGAACCTTCGCAGTGAGTCCCGAGGGGGTGGGGCGGGGGCCGGCGGGGGGAGCCCAGCAAGAGCCTCAGCCTGGGCCCACACAGGCCCTACCCTAAGGCCCTGCCCACTGCTCTCCGTGCTCACTGGCCACCCCCCCTTCCCTGCTACCCCTTACCCTCCACAGTCCCCGCAGCCCAGCCCCTGGAATTTGCCCAGTTCCCCTTCCTACTGCATGGCCTCCAGAAGACCGCGGACTTCGTGGAGGCCATCGAGGGGGCCCGGGCAGCGTGCGCCGAGGCAGGCCGGGCCGGGGTGCGTGCCTACCCCACCGGCTCCCCCTTCCTCTTCTGGGAGCAATATCTGGGCCTGCGGCGCTACTTCCTGCTGGCTATCTGCATCCTGCTGGTATGCACTTTCCTCGTCTGTGCCCTCCTGCTGCTCAACCCCTGGACGGCCGGCCTCATAGTGAGTCCTCGCAGGGATGAGGGAGAGAGACCCATGGCTCCCCGACCCTGCCCCACCCTGCCCATCGTCCCTTCTCCCAGGAGCCCTGGGTGAGCCCTGCCTTCCCCAGGTACTGGTCCTGGCGATGATGACTGTGGAGCTCTTTGGCATCATGGGTTTCCTGGGCATCAAACTGAGTGCCATCCCCGTGGTGATCCTTGTGGCCTCTGTAGGCATTGGTGTTGAGTTCACGGTCCACGTGGCTCTGGTGAGCACAGGCACTGGGGGAGGGGTGGACCAGCTGATTCAGTATTCAACAAATATTTATTAAGCACCTACTATGTGCTAGGTACTATTTAAGAACTGGTTTCGAGTCCCTGTTCAGGCACACCCCCCCGAAAAAAGAACTGGGGATATAGGGGCGCCTGGCTAGCTCCTTTGGTAGAGCGTGTGACTCTTGATCTCAGGGACATGAGTTGGAGCCCCACGCTGGGTAGAGAGATTACTTAAATAAATAAACTTAAAAAAAAGAATTGGGGTGCAATAGCAATACAGACAGGCTTTACCTTCAAGGAGATTATATCCTATAGTGTAGAGATAAACAATAAACATATAAATAAATAAATAAGCAGCCATTTCAGCGGAGAGGAGGGGACAAAGGCCTGACCGAAATGGGGACAGAATGGAAGGTGAGAAAATGGGAACCAGTAGTTTTTTGGATGGTTTTACTGTGAAGGGATCAGAGAAACAGGATGGTAGCCAGATGGCAACGTGAGTAAAGGAGGGATTCTTCCGAGACAGAGCCTCGGCCTCTCCCAAAGCTCTGGGTTCTCTGGCCGAGGAGGAGTGGGAGCTGGGAGCACCGACACAAGGCTGGCTAGACCCCAGAAACAGCTCCCTTCCTTTTCCCCCCATAATAGCCCTGTCCTTCTGATTACAAGAACGATATACACTCCCTAGAGGGGGGCAAAGTCAGCATGCGGAGAAGTACAAAGAAAGAATTAGAAATCCTCTGAAATCCCATCCGAACAAGTAACTGTGACCACTTTCGTGTCCATCCTGCTGGACTTCTGGACCGGGATCAGCAAACTTTTTCTGTAGAGAGCCAGACAGCAAATATCTTAGGCGTGGCAGGCCAGAGTCCCCGCGGGCTCCTGCCATGGTAACACTGAAGCAGCCACAGACAATAATATGTCCATGGATGGATGCGTGTGGCTGCGTGTCACCTAAACTTTATTTACAAAAACGGGTGACGGGCTTTGTTTGCCAACTATTCTAGACTTCTGTGTCTCACCGGATACGTATCCGGTGTTACCTAAATAGACTCATGCATACTTCCTGGACAGTTCCCAGCTCAGTCTACCTGGCCCGGGAGCCCTAGGGACAGATGAGAAGTTGGGGGCCTGGCTGGCCAAGGAGCAGCTACAGGGCCTCTCTGCCCCCACAGGGCTTCCTGACCACCCAGGGTAGCCGGAACCTGCGGGCTGCCTGTGCCCTAGAGTGCACATTTGCTCCAGTGACCGATGGGGCCGTCTCCACATTGCTGGGTCTGCTCATGCTTGCTGGGTCCAACTTTGACTTCATCATAAGGTAGGGGAGGGCTGGGGCGGGGAGGTGCAGCCTGCCTGCGCTGGCCACAGGGGCTGCCCGGGCTGACCACCTGCCCCCACACAGGTACTTTTTCGTGGTGCTAACAGTGCTCACGCTCCTGGGCCTCCTCCATGGGCTCGTGCTGCTGCCCGTGCTGCTGTCCATCCTGGGCCCCCCACCAGAGGTGACCATACCCCCCCCCCCCTGCTCCCAGCCCAGGGGATGGCGTGGGACAGGCGAGGGAAGAGTCAGAGCCAGAAAAAATATCTCCTCAGTGGCCAAAAGACAGGACTCAACTCACAAGGACCCTCCCTATGAGATCAGCTGAGGGTGGTAGCCTCTCCCTTGGCCCCAACACCATGTCCCTGCCCCTCAGCTTTCCTGGCTTCTTTATGGGACCCACCTTGGCGTTTAGGATCCACAGCAAGGTGCAGGGTTTGTCCTAGGCCTTAACGTCCTGTCCCTTGTCAGCTCTGGATCCTTCTGGAAGCCAACAAGGGCAACAGCTTCCCAACGATCATGGTGACACATGAGTGAGCTGCTGAAGGGGACTAAGGTCCCGGGACCCCTGGGCTCACTGGGACTGGTGTCTTCCCCCAGGTGGTACAGATGTACAAGGAGAGCCCGGAGGTCCTCAGCCCCCCAGCTCCACAGGAAGGAGGGCTCAGGTGGGGGTTGTCCCCCACCCTGCCCCAGAGCTTTGCCAGAGTGACTACCTCCGTGACGGTGGCCCTCCACCCACCCCCACTGCCTGGTGCCTACATCCATCCAGCCTCCGATGAGCCCCCTTGGTCCCCTGTTGCCACACCAGCTGCCAGCGCCCCTAGCAGCCTCAGTTCTAGGGGACCATGTCCAGCCACTGGGTGAAAGAGTGCCTGAAGCCTGGAGACCCTGCTTGGGCCACGTGAAGTCACTGGGAAGCAATGGGTGGGTTATTGACTGCAGGACGGACTCCCGGAGAGCCTGGCTGCCACTGTCCGCCTGCATGCCGTCCCCTGCCTTAGCCATCCCAGACCTCCCTGCTGCCATTCGAGACCACCAGCCTCTGGGCTCAGAGCATCTCGCACGCCGGGTTCTGTGTGCCTGGGCCTGTCCGGGTGCGGGGAGAAGCCAGCAATTCGGGTTGCGGTTGGCCCTCCCCCCCACCCCGCGCCCCGTGCCACCCCCCCTTGCTACTGGCCCCTAGCAGACCAAGACGGAGGAGCCCTCTAGCACCCTTTGCGAGGCCTGGCCCCCCACGCTTGGTAACTCCTGAGTAGGCTGTCTGCATCTCTGTCCACATCCTACCACATAAATTATTTATATGAAGATGTTTATTTTTGTAGTTTGTATAGATGTTAGCTACGCTGAAAGTTCTATTTTTAAAGAGTGAAATATATTCTATATGAACTCATCTCAATTGACTTTGGTGCTTTTCTTTTGAACAAACGGGAGTTTGAGAGTAAAGAGATGTCCAAGTTCCTGGGGCTGCTCTAGTAGGACCTGGGAAAGGCCCCATTTTTGTCACATAATTTGGGTCTATTTACTCACCTGGCAAGTGAAGATGATGTTCAGCAAACATGTTGATCATATAGTTGGTAAGAGGACCTGGGTTAAGTGCTTAGTATATGAAATGATACAAATGTTTTTGTTGTCAAACTCTACTGTGTGGCTTTCAGAGCTATCATAATCCAGCCCTGCACACCTCTCCAGCTCATTGACCACCCTTCTGTTTCAGCAGCATGGGGGGCATGGGTGGAGGGCCAGAGCCAGGCAACAGGTAGAAGGTGAGGAGGAAGCAGATAGGGAAAGCAGCCAGCTGAAGCAGAGGTGGAAATAGCAGGGTCTGGGGAGATATTTTAGGAGATTTATGTCTAGACCAACCTAAGGCAAGAGGCCTCTGCAAGTCAGCTGTCGGTGCCCCAGAGGCATCTCTGGCCAGACAGCCAGGGGATGGATGAGTGCGGGAACTGTTTAGAAATTGAGATTGTGCTAGCAGCCAATGAGGTGCTGTATTTAAGCTGTTCGTTCTGTGATGTCATATAGCCCCACTGTACAGAGGCCTTGAAGATTCTGGCTACACCGCAGGCTAGAATAGAGTACCTCCCCCCTAGGAAGTGGGAGAGGCCTTTTATTGCCCTTCCCCAACTATTCCAGGGCTCAGTCTCAAGAGACACAAATATCCACCCTGTGCTCCAGTCACCCACTCACCAGGAACAACCCCACCTTAAGAGCACTGCCTTCTCATATCCCTCCCAGCAGGCTAAAGGCCAGAAAATCACCTTCCGACTAAATATGAAATTAATTAATTAAATACATAAACAAACTTACAGCAGTTGAAGCAACACTAAAATACCTAGGGGCACCTGGGTGGTTCAGTTGGTTAAGCATCTGCCTTCAGTTCGGGTCATAGTCCCAGAGTCCTGGGATCAAGTCCCACATCGGGCTCCCTGCTCAGTGCGGAGCCTGCTCCCTCTCCCTCTGCCGCTCCCCCTGCTTGTGTGTGCTCCCTCTCTCTCTCTCGCTCTCTCTGTGTCAAATAAATAAAATCTTTTTTGAAAAACACTAAAATGGGGCGCCTGGGTGGCTCAGTTGGTTAAGCAACTGCCTTCAGCTCGGGTCATGATCCCAGGGTCCTGGGATCGAGCCCCGCATCGGCCTCCCTGCTCCTCAAGGAGCCTGCTTCTCCCTCTCCCTCTGCCTGCCGCTCCACCTGCTTGTGCTTTCTCTCTCTGTCAAATAAATAAATAAAATCTTTAATAAATAAATAAATAAATACACTAAAATGCCAGGTGCCTGGGTGGCTCAGTTGGTTAAGCGACTGCCTTCAGCTCAGGTCATGATCCTGGAGTCCCAGGATCGAGTCCGACATCAGGCTCCCCACTTGGTGGGGAGTCTGCTTCTCCCTTTGACCCCCCCCCATGCTCTCTCTCTCTCATCCTCTCTCAAATAAATTTAAAAAATCATAAAAAAAAAAAAAAAAAGCAGGGGCGCCTGGGTGGCTCAGTTGTTAAGCGTCTGCCTTCGGCTCAGGTCATGATCCTGGAGTCCCAGGATCGAGTCCCACATCAGGCTCCCCACTTGGTGGGGAGTCTGCTTCTCCCTTTGATCCCCCCCCCATGCTCTCTCTCTCTCATCCTCTCTCAAATAAATTTTAAAAATCATAAAAAAAAAAAAAAAAAAGCCGGGGCGCCTGGGTGGCTCAGTTGTTAAGCGTCTGCCTTCGGCTCAGGTCATGATCCCAGGGTCCTGGGATCGAGCCCCATGTTGGGCTCCCTGCTCCGCAGGAAGGCTGCTTCTCCCTCTCCCACTCCCCCTGCTTGTGTTCCCTCTCTCGCTGTCTCTCTCTGTGTCAAATAAATAAATAAAATCTTTAAAAAAACAAAAAACAAAAAAAACCCACCAAAATGCCTAAAAAGACCTAAAAGAAGTGAGTAGTTGGCTTTGAACCTAGAGTAGGGGGTGCATCCAGTATGCGCCAGGGATGGAGGCTGGATTTCAGTCCGACCGTGTTTGGGTCACTATGGAGCAGCTTTTGGGTGGAGCAGGAGAGCTCACCTAGCTGGAATAGTGTCAAAGATGTCAGCCCACCGTGCCACTTACAAGCAGAGTGGCCTAGAAAAGCTAGCTAACATCACTGTGCTGTGTCTTCATCTATGAAATGGGAAGATCAGAGCCTATCCTGTAGGGTGCTATTTTTTTTCCCTCAGGATTTTCAATGAAATCATTTATGTAAGAAATAACCTGGTATCTCATAAGTGCTCTCCAGTTTTTGGGGTTTTTTTAAAGATTTTATTTATTTGACAGAGAGAGACAGTGAGAGAGGGAACACAGCAGGGGGAGTGGGAGAGGGAGAAGCAGGCTTCCCGCTGAGCAAGGAGCCCGATGTGGGGCTCGATCCCAGGACCCTGGGACCATGACCAGAGCGGAAGGCAGACGCTTAATGACTGAGCCACCCAGGCGCCCCAGTGCTCTCCAGTTTTGTAGTTTTGTAGCTATTAGCTGTGCTGAAAGTTTTTGCTCTGGTTGCTTAGGGAATAACCCTGAAACATGGAAGTGCGTCCTGGTGTGGTAGCAACTGAATGGATTTCCAGCCAGTTGGAGTTGGACTGTCCCAAGAATGGTCAGGCCAGAGGCACGAATCACATTCAGTCCCAGAGACAAGTCCCAGGGCTTGCAGGGCAGCCCACCCTGTGTGGCACCTCACACTACTCAGTCCTCTGACTTCAATACCCTTTCATGGCTCCCCATCATGGACAAGATAAAATCCAAGCCCTTTCCAGAGGCAACTCGCTCTAGCCTCTGCCATCACTCCAGCTCTCTCCCAGACAGTGCCCAGCCAGACTCCCACCCTCATTCAGACACGCTACACTCTAGGCAGGCTGAATTACTTTTGGTGTGCATCTCCTATGATTTCACATAGGCAGTTCCCTCTGCTAAGGACACTTTTCCTCCTTGATGGAGCCATCCTTTAATAAATAAATTGGATGATGGGGCGCCTGGGTGGCTCAGTCGTTAAGTGTCTGCCTTCTGCTCAGGTCATGATCCGAGTCCTGGGATCGAGCCCCACATCGAGCCCCCCCACATCAGGCTCCTTGCTCAGCAGGAAGCCTGCTTCTTCCTCTCCCACTCCCCCTGCTTGTGTTCTTGCTCTCGCTTTCTCTCTCTGTCAAATACATAAATAAAATCTAAAAAAATAAATAAATAAATAAATTGGATGCCATCTCTTGCAAGAGGGGTAGTGATGTGCCTCCCCGGAGGTCCCATGGCCCCTGAGTGTCTTTGCTCTACCGTTTCTGCTTCTGTCCCAGCACGGGGCGGGGGGGGGGGGGGGGGGCGGGGGGGGGGGGGGGGGGGTGTCCCTGCGGGTGTGCAATGATAAGACGGCACCTCAACAATTGGGACTAACAGTCCACCCCGGTATAGGGCTCGACACCGGCCCGGCACCAGCGGGAAGCACCCTTACCTCTCTAGGCAAACCTGGCGCGGGTTCCCGTGCAGACCGCAGAGCACTCCTGGCGCCTCCCGCCGCGACAGCTGGTGTCTCCCACCAGCCGGGAGCCGCCTGTGATTTGCATACCCATGGTGCACCACGAAGGGACAGTTTCACGCTGCCGGAGTTCCAGCCCCACGGAGATTTGTGCACTGTTGTAGGGCACACTGCCTGTTAGAAATACATGATCCGTACAAATTCCAGGCAGGGAGCACGAACCGTGCAGACACTGAACAACCATAAGTGTGCTAAGTGTTGTATTGTTCTAGGCGGTTCCAAGCAGGAGTGTGAGAGTATACTCTGGTTTCTCTTCAGATCGTATAAATCTTTCGCCTTTTACTAAAGATTTCCGTGGAGAGAAACAGTTGTGAGTTTTTACTCAATTTTTTGAGGCCTCTTTGAACGAGGCTTTTTCTTTCATGGTTTAAAAAACAGATCTGAAAGTTTTGACTCATCTAGTTATAACAGAAACTACATTGAAAATCTAACTTAGAGTTTGTTTATCTATAAAGGGATTTACGTTACCACATTGGTGCTATGTGAGGATATTTCGGACAAAACGTCCTTGCGCGTTACTTTTTTTTGCCTTCCTGTAGATTATCTTTCTTAGATTCTTTTTGCGTTTTGTTTCTTGTAGTACTCAGTTGTAGGTTACCTAATTTACTTTTCGGGAGGGGAAGGACCAGAAAGAGAAGGTAGATAGAAGTCATTCATGTTTCTCCCAATATTTTTGGCTTGAAATACAGCAGGAAGGGTAAGCTCAGTAATTCCCTACCTCCCCTCAGACTCCCTAGCTGTCTCCGCCGCAGTTTGGTATGATTTTTCACATTGATTTACCCCCATCCAACTCTCTACGCTGGTTTTTCATGCTGAAGATAGCAGATTCCTTACTATAAGGAAGGGGCTTAATTTATGAGTAGAACCAAACACTGAAAGAAAGTGGGTAATATAATCGGGATAAGTAATATACAGTCTCAGTGATAAGTGCCATACAGAAGCATTATGAGAGGTGGCTAGGGGTAGCCACCAAATGTGTCCTCAGATTTTGGACCTAGCTCCTCCCGCCAATCTGCATCTTCTTGCCCAAGCTCATTTAATTCCCTGGCTTTAAGTAAATACTATCTCATAACTGGAGATGGTCCATAAATTTACAGCCATCAGCAGGTTCCATTGATGACCATATTCAAAGCATACACTTCATGCTGCTACATTTACCTACTCCGCCCTGGTCCTAGAAGAGCTTTTCACCGATTCATGCGAAAACCCCTTCCTAACTGTTCTCCTTAGATTGCATCCCATCCCCTCCTACCACTTTATCCCAAACTTCCAGACAACACACACAGAGAAATTGGGGTTTTTTTTAATGTTACTTTTGAAAAATATTTGAGAGTGCACGCTCAAGTGGGGGAGGGGCAGAGGGAGAGGGCGGGGGAGAAGAAGAAGCTGGCTTCCCCTGAACAGGAGCCCATCTGGCATCTTGACCTGAGCCTAAGGTCAGCCGCTTAACTGACTGAGCCACCCAGGTGCCCCTACCTCATACTCTTTAAACCATCATATTCCTTCATGACTATCCACTCTTCATCAAACCTAGCATAAAAATACTCAGGTTTAACCATTTCTTCTGGTCTTCATTTCCTTATGAAGACTCCCATATTACTAAAACTTATATTGGGGCGCCCGGCTAACTCAGTCCGGGGAGTATGCGACTCTTGATTGACCTTGGGGTTGTTTTATTTTATTTTAAGATTTTATTTATTTGACAGAGAGAGACACAGCGAGAGAGGGAACACAAGCAGGGGCAGAAGGAGAGGGGGAAGCAGGCTTCCTGCCAAGCAGGGAGCCCGATGCGGGGCGCAATCCCAGGACCCTGGGATCATGACCTGAGCCAAAGGCAGACGCTTAACTGACTGAGCCACCCAGGCGCCCCTGATCTTGGGTTGTGAGTATGAGTCCCACGTTGGATGTAAAGATTACGTAATGAGACATCTGAAATAAATTTGTATGCTTTTCTCCTGTTAATCTGTCTTTATCAGTTTTTCAGACCCAAGAAGGGACCCTAAGAGGGGAAAGGAAAACTTCCTCCCCTACACTACCTTTTCTTCTGGCAAAAGGAATCGTGCTCTACTTGGTCTGCACTGAGCTTTTTTCCAAAGGTCACAGATATCTTTCTACATCATGGTAAGAATATACCATAATCAGTCTTCTAGGTTAAACCAGGACATCTAGTTTGTTTTTGATTCTCATTATCCAAACAATGCTGCCATGAAGTGGTACTATGAGTAACCACATTTTCAGTCTTGAGAGATAATGCCAAATAACTATCTTTAATTCATGTGCAACATATTTTTGTATAAAATCCCGGAGAAATAAGTTTTAACCTTATTTTCTTCTAATCGACTGTCCCTCGTTTTAGATTGATAGTGTCTTGTTTTATAGCTTTTTGGAATAAAATAGTATTTAAATAAGGAAATAAAGTCATCACTGAACATTTACAGAGCACTGATGTGACAGGGACTGGGGAACAAGAAATGAATAAGGCACCACTCTAGGCCCAGGGATCTTTCAGGGAGAATCAGATCCTCGGGAAGACAAAAGGTATACTGAATGAAAGGGTGGCATGGGGAGTCTTCAATAAATAAGAGAGTGAATGCACAGCCAGAGGATACTGCCTTCAGAACCAGTGATTTAATGCAAAGGTAGTAGCTGAGAGAAGAGTTACCACTAGTAATTCTGAGCATCCTGAGAGTGAACTAGTGTATTTTGTCCTGAGAGCAATGGGGATGTTGAGTGGCTTCATAAGGGGAGTAGGGCTGACATCTTAAGTCTGGCTGCTGTGTGGGAAATGGCAGGAAGAGGGGCATGGCAGGCACGGAGGCAGTGCGCTGGAGTGAAGGCAGGAAGACTATTAAGAGCTTGTTATGGGGCGCCTGGGTGGCTCAGTCGGTTAAACATCTGCCTTTGGCTCAGGTCATGGTCCCAGGGTCCTGGGATTGAGCCCCACATCGGGCTCCCTGCTCAGCCGGGGCCTGCTTCTCCCTCTCCTCCCCGCTTGTGCTCTCTCTCAATATCTCTGTCACTATCTCTCCCTCTCTCTCAAATAAACAAATAATAAGAAACTTAAAAAAAAAAAGAGAGAGAGCTTGTTACTTTCATTCTGAACACAGGACTGGGTGAACTAAAGCTAAGAGAACTGAACCAACTGGAAAGATCTCATAGGGGAAGAAAAATAACTTTCCCTCTACTCTCTGAGCTCTTGGCTGAAACCCTTGTAGTAAGAGACAGATTAACAAAAGAAAAACAAGTTTATTAACATGTATACCTCATGTGTACGTGGCAGATACCCAGGGAAAAAAGGAGTACCTCCCTGAGGCAGCCTAAAATACCTGCTGAAAAACCATCTTAAGCTAAAGAGGAAAGAAAAGTGTAGGGAGGACACTTATGGGGGAGCCACCAAGAAAAGCATAGTAAACAAGATAAGGTTTGTTAAACAGATTTCAGTGGGGTGCCTTCTCCACTAAAATCCTCCTGTGAGTTCATCATCCTTCTTTTCCTGGTACAGAGAATGAGACACCCTTACAAATGGAGATTTCCTTTTTAAATATAAATTTCCCTTCCAAAAGAGTAACTTCTACTGTTTCCAGAGCTTCCGCTGTTTCTCAAAATAGTCAGTTCAAAATAATCCTTAAAGAGGCATCTTTTGGGTTGGCACATTCTGCTACCCTTCAGTCTCTCAGAAGGTGGAAGCCACGGGAAGGAGATGTGAGAAAGAGGAATAAGGCAAGGCTGAGATGCAGGTTTCTGGCTTAAGACACCCACGTAGGGGCGCCTGGGTGGCTCAGTCCTTAGGCGTCTGCCTTCGGCTCAGGTCATGATCTCAGGGTCCTGGGATCGAGCCCCGCATCGGACTCCCTGCTCAGCCGGAGGCCTGCTTCTCCCTCTCCCACTCCCCCTGCCTGTGTTCCCTCTCTCCCTGTGTCTCTGTCAAATAAATAAATTTAAAAATTAAAAAAAAAAAAGACACCCACGTAGATGAGAAACACGATAGGGGCAGAACTTGGGAAAGATGAGAAGGCAGCTCAATTTTGAACGGAGTCTGAAGTGTCCAGCATTTGGAGAGAGATCTCCAAGACGTAGGTCTGGAATAAAGAGGGAGCTGAGCTGAAAACATGGGGGAGGGGGGGTTATAAAAGTAAACGCGACAGGCCCGCGTGGCAAGAGGCCCAGGAGTTAGTCAGGATGAGGGTGCAAAGGAAATCGCTTTGGGGCCCCGCCCCGCCAAGCCACACCCACTACCCCTCCTTCCCCTCCCTCCCAATCACACCCACAGGGCGGGGCGCAGAGCGGACCGGGGTTCTTCCAGCTCCAGGCTCGCAGGGCATGCTGGGGGCGACAGCCCCCTCTGAGCGCCAGGCATGTTGGGAGCTGTAGTTTGGGACAGGCCAGAATTCCTCGCAAATCGCGGCCTTTGGTCACTTAAAGGGCAGGTCCAGAAAGCAGTGATGCTCCCGGGGCAGGGTTCCCCTCCGGCGGCGGCACGGGGCGCCCCGGGCTGCATCCCCTCTCCGCAGAGCGTGGCACTTCCACGCCTCTACGATCTGCTCCACCTGCAGGGGAAGGCTGGTCACGGCGGAGTGCAGCAGTAGCCCGCCTCGCCCCTCAGACCCTGGGCCGCAACCCCCCACCCCCGCGCTTCTCCCTCCCCGCCCCCCGGCTGCTGAGTGGATCTGAGTTTGGTTCCCCGCGTCCGCACCGGGATGAGCGGCTCCTGCTGGTTCTGCTCTTCCAGGGCGCTCAGCTCCGCCGGGGCCAGTAAGGCCAGTCTCAGCTCCCGCACCACCGGGGCCGCCACCTCGGCCACAGGCCGCTCCAGCACGGCCTGCGAACGCCAGCCCTAAGCCCGGACAGGCGGGGTACCTGCCCCGCGACCCGCTTGCCAGGTTCCTGCGCCCAAGCCTCCTTCCGCACCCCCACCGCTGGGTCCCCGTAGACCCCGCTCACCGCGCCCACGCGCGCCCAGCTCCGGGCAGCCAGGACGAGCTCAGCCTCGTCCACACAGAGCTTGTCGCTGCGCAGCAGGGGCAGCAGCGCGGGCGCCGACAGCTCCAAGAAGCCGCGGGTCCGGAGCGCCTCCTGTGGGTCCACGAATGGGTCAGGGAGGAGCAGAATGATGTGTGAGGGTTTGGGAGTCTGAAGATGGGGAGCGATACCTGGCTGTGGGCCTCTATGAAGGCTATACAACGCTCCTGCAGCGGCCCCAGGCCAAAGGTCACGGCAACCTGGGAACAGAATGAAGGGTGTCAGGTTGGAGGCTGGAAGGCCATGTAGTGAGCCCTCCACACTGATGCCCTCCTACAAGCCTGTCCAGCAACACCCACCTGCAAGGCCTCACAAACCAGCTCCACATCCAGCACCTTCACCACAAACTCCAGGCACAGCTGGGAACAGAAATGAAAGTGGGTTGGGCCAAGGTGTCTCTGCTCCAAGACCCTAGCCCCACCCCAGAAGCAGGGAGCCACCCGGACAACTAAGCAGCCACAAGCCCATCGTGACCTCCCAGACCGGCGGAGGCAAGAAATCACCAGGGGCTGAGACGCGGCAAGCCGGAAGGGACTAGAGACTAGCAGTCTGCCTTGGGTCCAGCAGTCTACCTTCTAGCACATTCCCCGATAATCAGACTAGACAAAGCCATGTGAAAATCCACTCTCCCTTTCTCTGAGGACACTCATCTTCTTCCACTTGGACCCCTCCTGACTCAAAGATCCTTTCGTTTTAACCAGAAACATGAATTTCATCCATGACCTGTCCCTTTCACCCTCACATCCAAAAAAGTGCTGGGTCATGCCAGTTCCACTTCTCTCAAAGTCATGCACCTCCCTCTTGGGCTTCCACTGCTACTCATCCCTCCTGGACTGGGGAGCCTTTCTCATCTCTCCCAATCACTTCTCCCCTTAGCTCCAAATCCTCACTCCCTTACCTAAAACCTCCAATGAATCTCCATGTCCTCTGGGTAAAAAAAAGTCCAAATTCTCAAAGGTCCTACATGATCTAGCCCCTGGTACCCTCTCCAATCTCATCTGTCTCTCTCCTCCTCTCACACCCTTGGTCCAGCCACACTAAATGGCTCACTAGCTCCTTTTGTGCCTCAGTGACTAGAATGCCACCTTTCCATGCCCTCTCTGAGCAAACTCCTACCTGTTCTAACACAAATGTTTCCTCCTCCAAGAAGTCTTCCCTTCTTTTCTCCCTGATGGCAAGACCAGAGAGACCCTCTGTAGAGTCTCGGCACCATATACCTTCATCTATCACCCTTCTTATACCCCTGGTTAAGGGTTTTCATGTGTGTCTCTCTCTTTGAAGAGCAAGGATCAAGGCTGACTTATCCTGGCAACTACGGCATCAGCCCATATGCTCCCACAGCACACACATAGCATGCACATATCCTTCTGCACACAGGCCCACATAAACGCAGTCCATACCTCTGTGTTGGTACACGTGCCTCTCCAGGCCAGAGTGTGTGTGAGGCACGGGGTGAACTGAGCCCATAAGAGGGAAGAGAAATGAGACAGGGGCCTGCCATATAAACCCACCTCTCGCAGTTCCTCCAGCCCATACTCCACAGCCGCCGTCAGCACCTCCAGCACCTGCAGAGTGGGTGGTCGGGGGGAGTGGAAGAGAGTTTCTCCTGCCCCTCCCCGCCAGCCCCACCACCGCCACCCAGACGTCCGCCCAGAGGGCTCACAGAGCGGCGGCGCAGCCTGACACTGTTGGTGTACAGGAACTCCAGCACTGCCAGGAAGGCCTCCACTGGCACCGCGCTCAGCACCACGGGGCTAGGCATCCCGGGGCCCAGCTTTGGGCCCAGAAGTCGTTGGAAGAAGTTGCATCTACAGGCCAACAAGCACCGGTGGGCAAACACCTCCTGCCGTTCTTGACCGACCACAAAGCAAACGTCACTGTGGGAAAGGGGAGGACAGAACCAGGGAAGAAGAGGCCCGAGTCTTGGGTACAACCCTTAGGCTTTGCCTTTGTCCACTCTGAGCCTTCATTTCCTAATCTGTCATACAAGGGACAGGTCTTAGTCCTTCCAGCCGAAGGTCTGGGATACACATTCCTGGATTCTAGTCCCAGCTCCACCCTATGATGCCTCCGGCAAGTGACTTTATACCTTTGAATCTCAGGTTTCTCATCCATGAAATGGGATAGTAATCCCAAACCCTCAGGTCTTAGAGGAGGTGGCGATGCCTGATTGCTGAGGGGCACCAAGGCTGCAGCAAAATTGATCCTACCTACCCCTCTCCTCCCCAGCCTGAGTCTTGAGGTAAGGGAAGCTCTTCTTGGCTCCTCCTCCATAGACTGCAAACTCAGCCTTTTTCGGCCTCCTCTAGGCGGGAGGGGGTGCAGAACGCACTGGCTGCAGGCAGATAGGCAGTGATACATCATCATGAGACCAGACCACATTTTCCATCTTCATAATCACTTCCGGCCCCAGCCTCTGGGCCTCCCAACAGCATAGAGGGTAGCAGGCAGGAAATGAAGCTTGAGCTTCTGGAGCCTCCTAGTCCCAGGTCCAAGGCCAGGGGTTCCCCCTACTCACACCAGACTGCTAATCCCCAAAGCAGTAGGGTTATGGGAGTCACCAACCCTTGAGGAGTCTAGCTTTCAGGGAGTGGGGACTGAAAGCTACATTCTAGTTCTGACCAGCCCTGGCCCCATATTCTATCCCTGGTTTCAGACACCACTAGCATCCTGGGCAGTGAGCCCTAGGCAGCACCCTTGAACTACTTCCTGTCTGAGACTCTGGCTCACTCAATCCCTTGAGCTTTGTTCCTCTTGTGACTCCGCAGTTCCCAGAACAGGGCCATCTGCTCCTGTGCCTCCCAGGGAGGGACTCAAGTTATATCCCATCCCTCAGGATCCAGGGGGGCAAAGGGCTCTTCTCTGCCAGGAGCTCAAGAGCCAAAAAAGGAAGGCCTTTGCCTGAAGTCACACAGCTGCTCCGGGCTCCAGCTCCCACTGCCACCCCACCACCACCACCACCACCACCTCTGGCTCTCAGGACATCACGGACGATGAGTGACCTGTAGTCATTCTCCACACTTGACTTCCCCAGACTGAGTTCACCAGGGAGGAGGGTGGTCTTCCCCACCTCTTGTGTACCCAAGGCTTCCTCAGGGTGGTGGGGCCCAGCAAAGCCCGTTAGGGAAAACCCATAGACAGGGCCCGCCCCCTCACCTGTATTGGGGATTGTTGAGAAGGCTCCGGAGTGCCGTGGAAAAGGGTGCAGCCTCCCCGTGCACAACCAGTCCCGGGGGCTCCATGGGGGCGGGGCAGGGGAAGAAGCAGGTAGAATAGGAGGCCTGGTGTCTCTTGGTCTGTGGGAGGCGGTAGGTGGGAAGGAGCAGGAGGCCTGGCCAGGCCTGGCAGCTGGTGTGGAGACTAGAAAGGCCTGAGAGGGAGGGGCAGAAGCTTGGGAAGCCTGTTTGCTGGGAAGCTAAAGTTTAGGGATGGGGCAGGAGAGGCCCAGGTTCCTTAAGAAGGCATCAGAGGCCAGAGGCTGGGCTAGGGGTGGGGACTCAGGGAGGGGGCCGAGAGAGGCTGAGGGTGGAGCAGACTGGACTGGGGAGGAGAGGCTGACAGCGGATGAGGCCCCAGCTGGGAGCCTGCCCAGGCGGCAGTGGGTGGGAAGCCTGTGGGTTTCCACGGAAACCGGAGCCCGGCTGGAGAGGCCCCGCCCATCTCCCACAGGCCCAGGGAAAACTTTAGCCCTCAGGGGGGCCGGAAGCTGAGTGGAGGGTCTTAGGATCCAGGCCCCTGCCTGTCTTGGGTTCAGAGTTCAAACTCCCTGCCCCTCCTACCCCTCCCCCCACACGCACACAGGGTCAGGATCAGGTTAGCCAGGCCTGGGGAACCCCCCTCAACAGGGAAATTCCTCACCACCGTGGAGTTTTCAGGGCCCAGACTGGCTTGTCTGAGAGGGGACAATCCTGTCCCTTCCAGAGGGAGGTCAGGTGAGGTGGTGTCAGCTCTGACAAAGACGTCATGGCCTCTGGCATCCCTAAAATGCAACCCCGGTTAGGGGGCTGGCACTCTGGGCACTCAAGAGGTGTGGCCAGCTAGGGACAAGCCCCAGGGCACTTGGGTCAGCAGGGGTCAGGAGGCTGGGCTCTGGTTCACTGCCAAGTCCAGTCACCACTGTTGCACCACTGTTGCATCAGGTTGGCTCCCACCCGCAGGGCGGATGCCCCCCCCCCCCCCCCCCCCCCCCGCACACAGCCCCGAGCTGAGGAAGTCATCCAAGCCCCACCCCAGCTCTGCACAGGGAGCGGAAATATTTGTCCTTGTTGGGGCTGATGGGGAGACGATAGAGCCATGACGTCCTCCTTCCTGTGGGCCCAGATCCTGAGCCCTCAGCAGCCACCCAAGGTCTCCCCACGTCCCAGGCTTCTGCAACTTGCTCACAACTGAAGAGCCAGCCTTCACAGGGGAGAAATGGACAGCAGCTCAAGAGCCCCGGGAGCCCTTCTCCACATCTGCCCCCTCCGGAGTCCTTGCGGTGGTAGTATGCCCTGGGTTCTAGACCCCTGTTATCCCCTTTTCCCTGATGACTCAGGTACCCCCCACTCAGCACCTCCTCACAGTAGTAACACATCCAGGTTAAGCCAGAGCCAGGACTGGAAGGAGGGAACCAAACAGGAGTGACTGCCCAGTAACCCAGGGCAACTCCACAACACAGGGGGCCATTACCTTCCTGCCTGCCAGTCAGGCCAGCCAGGAGGACAAGGCTGTGGCTAGGAGAGAGTTGGGAAGCCAAAAGCTGCAGGTGACTCAGGTGCCCGTGGGAGTTTCGGAAGAGGGCATTCATCCCAGAGCTGATTCTGCAGGTAGGGCCAGAGGCCAAATTCAGAGGGCGGAAGGAGCTTCCCGAGTCACCTGCCTCCAGCCTCAGCCAGTTGTAGGGGCGATCTTTGTGTCAGCCTCCCTAGAAGCACATAGGGCTGGAAGACAGCTGGATTCAGGACCCACAGGGCTAAAAGGATCTGTGGGGTTGAAGGAGTTGGGTCTGTGTCTCCTGGTTAGGGGTTTGAGGCACCACAGTCTAGGCTGAGGCAAACCAAGGGCAGACTTATCTCCCCCTTCCGCTGGCAAAGTCTGGTGGAAGGGAGAATAGGAGGTGTACTTAGAGCTCACTTAGCTAACCTCCATGGTGCCCACGCGAACGTGAAGCTCAGGGGGGCAGGGGCCAACCCAAGATGATAGTCTGAGCAGCACCAATTATGTCCTTAACAGCCTTTAACGCTTGAAGCACCCAGGAATCCACGCAGCCCCAGACTATGTGATTCGCCTGTCCCCAGAACACAGGTAAGAAGGGGTTAGGGGCGGGCGCCTGGGTGGCTCAGTTGGTTAAGCAACTGCCTTCGGCTCAGGTCATGATCCTGGAGTCCCGGGATCGAGTCCCGCATCGGGCTCCCTGCTCGGCGGGGAGTCTGCTTCTCCCTCTGACCCTCCCCCTTCTCATGTGCTCTCTCTCTCATTCTCTCTCAAATAAATAAATAAAATCTTAAAAAAAAAAAAAAAAAAGAAGGGGTTAGGGGCTAAAAACCCTTATCACTGAGTGAAAGACTGGATGGGGTACAACGACGGCCAGTTTAGGCCATCCTGTCCAAGTGTGGGTCTCCCAGCTGGCAGGTCCATGGCTGGCAGGTCTGTGCCCCCCGGACGCCAGGAGGAGGACACTACCAAAGACCCCGGGCTCAAACGATCGCCGGTGAGGCCTCCAGGCCACCTGCCCAGTATTGATGAGGCGCGACTAGCAGGTCTGGGCCCGTCCTCCCGCCGTGGCTCTGTGCTGGGCCCAGCCTCGTCCTTCTCACGTCGCAACTCGCTGGCAGGACCAGGCGCAGGTCCGGGGGGTCGACGACCATCTCTGGGCCCAGTGCCTCCTCTGGGCTCAAGGGTTAGCTTCTCGGGGTTGCCCCCAGCCCCCCTGCGTTGGGTGGCGCCCTCCTACCGCACAGAGCCTGCGCCAGGGGAGCGCTGGGAGGCCGCGCGCGTACAGCAAGCCCTGGAGGCGGCGCTGGCTGCTCGCCTGTGCCACGCTTGCTACTCGGGAGCTGAGGCCGGGCCGCTGGCTCGCGAGCTGTGCGAGCTGCTGCGTGTGCGCCTGCGCGAACTCTGTCCCCCGCGCTACAAGCTCGTGTGCAACGTGGTGCTCGGGCCGCGCGTCGGCCAGGGCGTGCACGTGGGCAGCCGCGCACTCTGGGACACCGAGCGCGACGGGCTGGCCTCCGCCGCCTTCACCAACGCCTCCCTCTTCGCCGTGGCTATGGTCCACGGGCTCTACTGCGAGTGAGGACGCCTCCAAGTTCTGCAAAATGGTTTATTATCCCAGGAGGAGGCCCTCCCTGGGGCTCAATCCCAATAAATAAGTCTGCCAATAAATAAAAGTGGTCCATAAATAACGCCCCCTAGCTGGGGACTAAGGCTCAGGCTTTTCTTGGAGAGGGGGTAGGAGGCTGCTGGGACACACAGACTCCAACCCCAGTAAAGCTGGTCCCTGATTCCCTGGGGGATTCGGCCCAGAGCCCCCAGTGAGGCACCAAAGGGACAGGGAGGCCCACAAAGGCAAGGGCCAGAGCCTTACAGGCACAGGCCTCAGACCTGAGGCTTTAGGTCATGGCCTGCTCTGCAGGTTAGTGCCTAGGCTGGGCAGCGGTCCCGGAGCAGACGCAGAGCATAGCGGAGCCGCTGCCGCAGGGCCGGGGAACAGCCCAGCTGGCGCAGGTGGGAAGCAAGGTAAGTACAAGCACTGCGGTTGCGGGCCACGAAAGTCACAAGCAGGGGCTCCCAGCCACTGAGGATCAGCTTGGTGTGGTCTCCGTAGAAGTTTACCTGTGCACAGAAGGGTGGCACTGTTCAGGGCCTAGGCCCCAGATCCAGTTTCCTCCCCAGCACCATGGGTCTCCCAGACCTTCCCCCCAAGGCCAGGAGGGGTTCTCACCTGGACAGTGCCATCACTGAACAGCATGAGTAGGGCCTGATCCGTCTTGACCCACTGCAGCAGGAGTGGGGGGACAGGCACCTCCACCTCTTCCACACTGGGCAGATCTCCACCCTGGGGGCAGGAGCAGGTCACTTGTCTGGCATGAGTCACGCCCCTCCTCCTTGATGGCTCCCACAGAGGTTCAGCCTCTAGCTCTGAGCCCCCCACCCCTCCCGCCAAGGCGAAGATGAAGGGATTAGGATGTGTTCATCCTCCACGGGCCCCACTCCAGTGCGCACACCTTCATGAGATGCTGCTCCATGTAGGAGGCAAAATACCGGAGGACGCCCAGCTGAGGCTGCAGGGCCCGAGGCACAGCCCCCACAGAGAAGGCCACGTGCTTTGTGCTGGCGGGGCTGTAGTGCACAGTCCTGGAGGAGAGGAGACGAGAGGTCAGAGGGAGCCCGGCGCCGAAGCCCATTCCCTGGAGACCCCAGGCCCCCCCAGTGCAGGAGCACACACGTGCTGGGCACCAGGGCACTCCAGAACAGCACTTACTTTCTGTTGGCTGAAAGGGCCATGTGTGTGCCATTGTTGAAAAGCACAGCCACCCGGCGGCTGGACAGTTGATACCCAAAGCCAAATTTGTTGGAGTAGTCAACCCACTTGCTGACCCATACCAGAGGCTCCGGCTGTGCCAGGGGAGCTGGGTTCTGTTCCGCTGTCATGGAAGAGGAAGGAGTGAGGACCGGTTCCCCACCTTTCAGCCAAAGAACTCCCAACCACCATTCACCATATCGGACCCCACCCTTACCTGGGGGCATGAAGGCCAGGCAGTTTCTCAAAGCACAGAGGGCTGACTCCACCACTGTGGCCACAGTCAGACCTTCTTCAAACCCTGAAGGGAACAGGGCACCTGGAATTAGGCATTAGTTCGCCAGGACACAGGCCATGTCTCTCTGACACTCCTTCCCTCTGGTCCCTGGTCTTAGCCCCAACAACCTCTAGCACCTCTCATCCTCTTGGCTGCTCACCATCTCCGCTGCTCGCCAATGTCCCACGGGGTGAGCTGTCTTCAGGCACTGTCTCTACCAAGCTGAGGGGGGCAGGACCGGAAGCTGCTGGAGCCTGGACGGTTGGGGAGGGGAAGGGAGTGAGATAGGCCTCAAAATCCAAATCCTCGAGAGTCCATGGCCCAGCCTTGCCCTGGCAGCCGGGGCACCCCAGGTCAGCCCCGCCTGGCTAATGAGACACAGCCAATTAGGCCACCACGAGGCTAGATGCTTCACTAGCTTCTTTTATCCCAGGCTTCCTGCAGCAGCTAGGGTGAGAGTGAGTCAGGGCACACTACCCATGTGAGTCCCTCACCTCAGGCCTGGCATCTTGATGGCCAATGGACGTCCGAGTGAGGCCGTTCACCAAACAGGAGACCTCATCCCGCTCCTCAGGATGGTTTTTACCTGGGTTGGGGAAGATACAACCCTCATATCCTGCCCACCCCCATCCCCGGGCTTCAGGCAGGGATACAGATGGGCACATGCTCTCCCCAGGGGTTCAGAGGCATTCACACTCATGCCTCCACAATATAGGTACCAAGCCCCCCTGCCACGCTCTACCCTCCACACACTGACATTCCAGACTTACTTTTCTTCTTCCTGCCAAAGAGGCTCTTGGTAACTTTGACAAACAGGATCCTAGCTGGGTTATGGGGTATCAGGTCTGGGACTGTCACACAGCTGCTGACAGGGAGCCGGTCAGGGGTGTAGCCCTGAGGAGGGAAGTCAAGTGAGCAAAGAAGGGAGGCCCCAGGAGTCCTGTCACCTACCCCCACTGAATCCCCCGGGAACATGCAGAGTTGACTTAGATGTCTGGGGAGCCACAGACCTTGGTAAAGAAGTCATGGCGCAGGATCTGGTCAATTGAGGGGCGGTCTTGGGGCGAGGCTCGAAGGATGGCAGCCAGGAGCTGCCGGGCGGGCAGTGAGAGGCTGGCGGGCAGTGTGTAGTGAACCTGTTTGATGCAGCGATATGTCTCCTTCAAGTCAACTGTCTCAAAGGGGGGATTCCCGCACAGCAGTGTGTACCTGAAGGGCAGAGATGAGGGTGTCAGGAGTACAGCGGAAGGTACACCCCACCCGGGCCCCCACCAGTGTACGATGACCCTGGGGCTCACATGACACAGCCCAAGGACCACACGTCTGCCTCAGGGCCGTGGCCCTGTCTCTGCAGCACTTCTGGAGCCACGTAGTTGGGGGTGCCACAGATGGTTCTGAAAAGGGACAGGGAGGAAGAGAGAAGAAGGTTCAGACCCAGCCTGGCTAGCCCCCCCTTCCCTGCCCTCACTGTGAGTCCAGACAAAGCAGCTGCCTGTCACCAAAGGCAAGAGAACTCCTGCTTGTCCTGGGACAATGGATGCTGGGGATGGCAGCTGAGTCCCCGCCCACCCGCCTGGCCCAGCTGCTCAGCTGCTCGGCAGGACAGGGGAGGCCTTGACCCCCACCCCAGCCCCCTCCTCCAAGGTTAGCAGAGGGTCCATCATGGATCCTTTCCTCAGTCAGTCCCCCACTCCCGTCTGTCAGATACCCATACAGGCTGTCACGTCCTATGGTCTGTGCCACACACAAACCAACACCAGTTGTCCTATTCCCCCAAACACTCATCGGCCACACATGCTATCTGTTGTCACTCACACCCAGTCATCGTGGCCACAGCAGGGGCTTCTTACACAGGGTGTCATGTCCTGCCATTCCTACACACATGGTTTATGTCCCCTTCCCCCATCCACACATAGGATCAGGTCCAACATCTCCGAGAATCCTTACACCCCCATCTGTCTCAGGGACTCAAACACCAACAGGACCCTCAGCCTTTCCACCAGTCCCTGTAACTCCAGCTGCCACCTCCACCTTCCCCCCCTCCCACACAAACAACCCATCATCCCTTTCCTATCTATCACACACACACATCAGGCAGTCATCATGCCTCCCACATACATAACTCACTGTCACACACGTCATCGTGTCACACAGACCATGGCCACCCCTCTCCTCAAACACTCACTTCTTCCTATGTTCCGGGGGTTCCAACCGGGTTGCCAGCCCAAAGTCCCCCATCTTCAGTTCCATGTTCTCAGTGATAAAAAAATTCCCTGAATGGGGGCAGAGAGGTGTGTCAGAGTCCTTTCTCTCTGCCACCCCAACCCCCAATCCTGCTGGCCCAGGAGTCTCACCCAGCTTGAGGTCTCGATGCAGGATGCCCCGCTGGTGCAAGTACTTGAGTCCGGAAAGGATCTGGCGCAGGTAGTAACGCACCTCTGGCTCCAACAGAGTGTGCCGAGCCTTCCAGATGTGGGCCAGGGACTGCAGAGAGCCACCACTTCAGCCCCTGATCCACCCTCTCTGACCCTCCCTCCATCTGCGCTCACAGAGGAAGAGACAGGGCTCCAGCTTTGGGTCTTAAGGGCCCCTTTTCCCTCTCCCACTCTCACAGTCATCGCTCACCTTTCGGCTGCAGAGTTCCAGGAAAATGTATATGTTGTCAGCATCCTCAAAGTGGTGCGAGAAACGCACGATGTGGCGGTGCTGCAGGCCGCGGTGCAGCTCAATCTCGTTTAGGATCTGCAATGGGGGCGCGGGGTGGTCATCCCGCAAGGGCTCCCTCACCACTTTCCCCACCCCACCCCTGGTCCGCTGGGCCCGGGCCCACCTTCTCGCGCTGATGCGGCTTGGTGATGCGGCTCTGTGAGATGACTTTGACCGCGTAGGCGTTGCCGGTCTCCGTGTCAGTGGCCTCATAGCAGCGGGCAAAGCCCCCCTATGGGGAGGGGGCATCAGGCAGAGCGCTCCAGGACGGCCAAGTCTGGCCCGCAGACGTCCCCGCGCCTGGGGCAAGCGCCCCCGCCCCACCCGGCGCGGTCAAGGAGGTCAGCAGGGACCCCCCTCCTCCCCTCGCTAGCACCCCACCCCACCAGTTCACCTTGCCCAACAGGCGGCCTTTGAAGTAGGTGCGACCGCTGCGCGGGTCGGTGATAAGGCGCCCCGGGTCCGTGGCCGGTGGCCCAGCCAGCATCTCCAGCTCAGGTCCCGGCATGGCACTCCCAGGCGGCCCGGGCCCGGCAGGGGGCGCGGGCGGGGCGGCCGCACGCGGGAAGGGGCGCGGGGATAGGAAGCCGGCGGCGGGCTCCATGCAGGCGGTGCGTTGCAGCGCGGGCCCGGCTTGTTTCGGTTCCGCCCCGCCGGGAGAGCGCGTGGCGCTGCGGGGATCTGCTACGCTGCGCTCGCGCCCCAGGGAGCCCGGCGTTTTTATCAATGAACGCCTGTCTCCTCCCCCGCGTCTCGTCATTAAGAGCCCGCCCCCTTCCAGGCGGCGAGTCACCTAGAAGCCACGCCCCTCATCGGGCCTTACGACACCAAGAAGCTCCTCCTCCTACTCAACGCAAGTCCAGGCCCAGCCTCCCACCCACGCCTTAAAGAGAAAGCGTGCTGGTAGTCACCATGCGGGTGCGACCAGAACGTAGGGGTCAGCCGTTTCTCCGTACCCCTCTCCCTACGCCCTGGTGACCAAGAGTCCCGTTCATGGGGGTCTCTTTCTTTCCCCATCTTTCGGGGCTTTTTCTGAAGTCTGAGTGGAGCTGGGTATCAGGGGAGTCTCCCCAAGCAACTAGATAGACCAGCGATCCTGGCGGGAAGGGAGAGGCAGGGGCGGCGCTCGCTTTCGCCAGGTGGCGTCACCAACACTTCCTTTTAAGTGCGCGAGATCTTCCCCCTGGTCCCGTGCCCTCGGCCAGAGCCCCCGGGCCCAGCGTGTAACTACCCCCTTTAGGGCTTGGGAAGAATTGCACACTCCTGAGCCTGGCTTGGGACGGGCGGGGGCGGGTGGAGGGGGGGGAGGCTGCCACGCTGAGTTTTGGGGTCAGACAGACCAGCATTCAAGGTTTTTACCACGTGCCTCGTCGTATCCTCTGTTACCCTCCTCCACAACCTTGAGAGTTAGATCTCGGGTTCCGGCGGGATCCCCTATTCCCTTTCCCTGAAAACACCTACTGCTTGAGTCAGCGGTCAGAAGGCCAGAAAGTGAAGAATGGGAATTAGGATTTTCTCAAATCTAGTGCCAGACAGTTGGGCAGGTGGTCCTGGGGCCATGTGGACCGCTAGACCCCTAGTTCATGCCCACCCTTCCCAGGGCCAGGAACAGAGAGGTAGGGGTCTTAACCCCTCTGGAGTGTTTGTCCCAGTTATCACAGGCCTCTCCCCCTGGCCTTGTCCTCACCTCTCTGCCCTCACTCTATCCCATTCAATCAATTATTAAGCCAGTCAGGCCTCGAAGATCCGTTGAGAGTACCCGCTAAGTGCCAAGCACTGGCTGAACGAAGCTGCTAAAGGTTGCAGCCCTCATTTAGTCCACACTCTGCTCCTTGGAAACAGACAATAGGCAGGTATAGGAACAAGGTCATCGCAGGCTTTGGAAAAGTGCTATAAAGGAAGTCAACAGAAGAGTAACCAAAGTGCTTGCTTTAGAAAGAGTAGCCAGGAATCATGGAATACTACATCTAAAACTAATGATGTAATGTATGGGGATTAACATAAGAATAATAAATAAATAAATAAATAAATAAATAAATAAATAAATAAATAAAT
>NW_023270447.1:59390684-59394818 GCF_011800145.1 Mirounga leonina
AATAAATAAATAAATAAATAAATAAATAAATAAATAAATAAATAAATAAATGCTTTTATTAAAAAAAAAAAGTAGCCAGGAGAGTCAACAAATATTGATTAGAACCTAATTCCTGTCAGTTTTATCTCCCCAAAGCTAAAAATCTCTGTGAAGTACCCACTTCCCTCCATCTTCCCCTCACAGCTTAATCTGAGTTGTAGTCGCTCCCGTTGGGATTACTGATCATTGCCACAGCACCTTGCTGCTCTCACCGCCTTCACTGTCATCTCGGTTGCGTCCTCCCTCCATGTTGCCCGCCCCAGGCCCTCTAACCTCACCCTTCATGGCCACTGATGGGAGAAACCAAACAGCCTGAAATGGGGATAATGACTAATAGCTCAGTTGGGGGGGGGGGGGGGGGGGGGGGGGGTGGGGGTGCTTAAGTGCCATAGTCAGGAGTTTGGTTTTTATCCTACAAGTCAACAGTTTTCCACTGGGGAGATGGTAGTGGTGGGGCCAGAAAGGACAGATCTACAGGGAAAATGAGGCTGAAGCATGTGTAGTTTGAAAAGGCATATTTGAGATTGCAATTTTATATTTGGAAAATAAAGCAAAATATCTTCCTATTAGTTTGGAAGCCCATTAGTATGGGCTGCCATAACAAAATACTACACCACTAGGTGGCTTACACAACAGAAATGTATTGTCTCATAGTTCTGAAGGCTGGAAGTCCAAGCTCAAGGCATTGACAAGGTTGATTCTGTTAAAAAGAAAACCACAGGCCTCAAATGGCGTTACTTGGGCCAGGCCATGTCACCAAGCCAGGGCTTAATACCTGATCTAATTTCCACCACCAGTTTCCACCATCCCGGAAATATCAATCTTAACCCTCAATCCCCCAAAGAAAGAAAGGTGATCTGCATGATAAGACCCCCTGCTCTTCCTCCTAAGGGAAAGTGACCTTGCCTGAAACAATCCTTTTATTTTGCTTCTAACTTTCCTGTCCCAAGCTCCTTCCTATAAAAACTTTCCATTTTGAACAAACTCCTCAGATCCCTCCTCAACTTGCTAGATGGGATTCATGACTCATTTAATAAAGCCAATTAGGTCTTCAAATTTACTTACTTGAATTTTCCTTTTTAAGATTTTATTTATTTTAGGGGCACCTGGGTGGCTCAGTTGTTAAGCGTCTGCCTTCGGCTCAGGTCATGATCCCAGAGTCCTGGAATCGAGCCCCGCATCTGGCTCCCTGCTCGGCGGGGAAGCCTGCTTCTCCCTCTCCCACTCCCCCTGCTTGTGTTCCCTCTCTCACTGTGTCTCTCTGTCAAAAAAATAAATAAAATCTTTTTAAAAAAAATTTATTTATTTATTTATTTGACAGAGAGGAGAGAGAGGGGGAGAACAAACAGGAGGAGTAGCAGAGGGAGAGGGAGAATCAGGCTTCCTGTGGAGCAAGGAGCCCCACACGGGGCTCAATCCCAGGACCCTGAGATCATGACCTGAGCCAAAGGCAGATGCTTAATGACTGAACCACCAAGGTGTCCCTGAATTTTGTTTTTTAACAATTTCTTCTGAGGTCTCTCTCTTGGTTTGTAGATGGTGGTCCTCTACCTTTGAGTTCACATGATCTTTCTTTTTTTAACTTAAGTATAATTGACATACATGTTATATTAGTTTCAGGTATACAACATGGATTCGACAATTCTACACATTACTCAGTGCTCACCACCCTAAGTGTAGTCACCATGTGGCACCATACAACATTATTGTAATATTGACTACATTCCCTATGGTGTACTTTTAATCTCCATCTGTGTGACTTATTTTATAACTGGAAATTAGTACTTTTTTTTTAGATTTTATTTATTTACTTGTCAGAGAGAGAGCACACACAAGCAGGGGGAGTGGCAGGCAGAGGGAGAAGCAGGCTCCCCACTGAGCAAGGAGCCCCATGTGGGACTTGATCCCAGAACCCTGGGATCATGATCTGAGCTGAAGGCAGACACTTAACTGACTGAGCCACCCAGGCGTCCCGAAATTTGTACCTCTTAATCCCCTTTATCTACATGATCTTTTTCTCTGTGTGTCCTAATCTCTTCTTCTCATAAAAACACCAGTTGAGCATCTGCCTTCAGCTCAGGTCATGATCTCAGGGTCCTGGGATTGAGCCCCATGTGTTAGGCTCCCTGCTCAGTGAGGAACCTGCTTCTCCCCCTCCCTCTGCCACCCCTTTGTGCGAGTGCGCTCTCTCTCTCTCTCTCTTTTTTAAGATTTTATTTATTTATTTGACACAGAAAGAGATAGCGAGAGAGGGAACACAAGCAGGGGGAGTGGGAGAGGGAGAAGCAGGCTTCCCCGCGGAGCAGGGAGCCAGATGCGGGGCTCGATCCCAGAACCCTGGGATCATGACATGAGCCGAAGGCAGACGTTTAATGACTGAGCCACCCAGGTGCCCCTCTCTCTCTCTCTCTCGTGCATGCACCCATGTGCTCTCTCTCAACTAAATAAATAAAATCTTAAAACAAAAAACAAAAACACCAGTTGAATCAGACTAGGGTCCACCTAACAGCTTCGTTTGAACTTACTTACCTCTTTAAAGGTTCAGTCTCCAAATACAGTCACATTCTAAAGTACTGGGGGTTAAGACTTTGTACAGAAGTCAAAACCTTACCTCCACCCATCTTAGGTCTTCAGGTGAAACTCTTCAATAAAAACATTAACGAAAGAAAAACAAACACAAGTTTATTAACATGTATAACTTGTGCATGGAAGAATGGGAGATAACCAGGGAAAAATGAGTAACTCCCTCATCCAGCTTAGAATTCAGGCTTAAATACCACCTTAATAGGGAAAAGGGAAGGGAAATATAAGCCTCTTAAGGAAAAGTAAATGATTTCTAGAAAAGATGAATGGACCCTTAGAAGAATGGATGGGAGATATGATAATTTGTGTCCAAGTTTATCTGGATGTGCTACAGACTTCTAGTTTCCTCTCCTGTGATGTGAGAAGAAACTCCCAGGAAGGGCATTTATGCCCATCGAGTCCTTTTAGAGATCCATCTTTAGGCAGATAAGGGGAGTTCAGAGAAGGCCTCTCCCTGCATTTGCTGTTTTTCAAGTACCTACAGTTCAAAATAGTCAATATGCAAAAGTGGCATATTGGGTGCCATATTCTGTTACCCTTCACTGTCCTCTCCCCTTGGGAGGTTAACAAGATTTTTGAGCCCTCCTCCAGAAACCAGGACACCAGGAGGAAATCCTCCTGAATGTTGTCACTAAAGGGCCTGGCAGTCTCCTCTGCCTCCTCCCTCAGTGTAACATATGCTGCCATGAATGATCTTATGCACCTGCCAAGCACCAGGCACTGGGCTAAGCATTTATGCTATTGACTGCTCACAGTAGCTTTATGATGTGGATGCGATTATTATTCCCATTTCACAGATGAAGAAACTGAGGCTCAAGGGATTAAGCTGTTTGCTCCAAGTCACATGCAGCTATCAAGGGTTAGAGTTAAGTTCTGAACCCAAGATGTCTGACTCCACTATTCACCACTGCCTGACTTTTCTGGAGGTCACAGTTTCTCTGTCCTTGAACCTATCCTCCTCCTACACTGCTCCATGTCTCCATGTCCCTGTTATTAATGCTCTTTCTCCTCCCCCACCCCAAGAATCTCACAATCTCTGCCCAAGCTGAGGTTTTTCAGAGTTCTCTGGGTCTCCATACCCCAGAGGATGCTGTCAGGGTCTGCTGCGCCTAGTTGAGCATTTGTCCCACATTCCTTGCCCCCTTGGCAGCTCAGAGTCAGAATCTCTCTCTCTCTCTCTTTTTATTTATTTATTTATTAAAGATTTTTATTTATTTATTTGACAGAGAGAGAGAGACAGTGAGAGAGGGAATACAAGCAGGGGGAGTGAGAGAGGGAGAAGCAGGCTTCCCACGGAGCAGGGAGCCCGATGTGGGGCTTGATCCCAGGACCCTGGGATCATGACCTGAGCCGAAGGCAGACGCTTAACGACTGAGCCACCCAGGCGCCCCCTCTCTCTCTTTTTAAAGATTTATCTGTATTTCTTTCTTGCTCTCTCTGAAAGGAAGAAAGAAAAGAAAGAAAGAAAGAAAGAAAGAAAGAAAGAAAGAAAGAAAGAAAGAAAGAAAGAAA